>NW_020230639.1:557500-865000 GCF_003227715.2 Harpegnathos saltator
AACAGCCTGCAGGTGCACTTGAGTTATCACAAGCAGAACTTGATAACTAGGTGGGCCAATCCGGCGCCGCAAGAGAGCAATAATAACAATAGCAAGGCTGGCAATCATAATAAACACGTGACTGTGAAGCAAGAGAACGCGACAGTGCCGACGGACTCGAGGGAGCCGTCGTCCTCTCAGAATCCTTTGCAGCAGCAGCAGCAGCAGCAGCCTTCCATTCAGGCCTACAACAATTATCTGCCACCGATATCTTTCCCAGGTGTGACGAACTTGCTGCAAAATATGTCACACGTACAGAACATTCCAATAGGCACTTGTCAGCCTTTCTCGCCGTCGCAAGAGGACATTCAGAACAACGGCGGCGGTGGTAACGGCGGCGGCAGTGGTGGCAACGTCGGCGCCGGTGGTTACGTGCGTTACCATGCGTACCCTCCGCACTTCTCTGCGGAGCACGCGAGCACCAACTCCACCAGCCCGCACAGTCCGCCGTGTCATTGCGAGAATTGCGGGGCCGTTTACGAGGACGCGAATCAATTGAGCGAGCATACGAAGACGCATCATTCGGACTCGCCCACCGGCTACGCGCCAGCTCCTCAGTATCAACAGCTGGCCGGCAGTCCTTCGCAGCCGGATCAGCAGCAGCAGCAGCAGCAGCAGCAGCAGCAAGCGCAACAGCAATTGCACACGTCGCCGACTCACTCGAGTCAGCCGCAGCAGCAACCCGGCTACGATTACAACGGCGGGCAGCCGGTGAAATTGGAGATGAAGCAGGAGCCGGAGGAGCACACCGAGATTCTCGACTTGGATTCTCACAAGGTGCAGCAAACGCATCAATACCGAGAGGACGTCTTGAGGTATCATCATCAGCAACGTCACCAGGAGATTCAGATGCACATGCATCACCAGCAGCAGGTGATGCAACAACATCCGCAGCAGAGATTAGGGCATCCCATGTTGGGTTGGCCGCCGGTCACTCAGACCCACGATTATCACCCGGGGCTGCCGCCTATGCCTACCATCGAGTCCATGCCGTCGATCGCCGATCAGACTCAATTCATGCGCCAACATATGCCCGTGGAGAGCCCGGTGCACCAGGCCCCGTCGATAATCACGAACACGCAGCCGATGCCGACTCATCAGATGTCGCCCGGGTTGCCGTTGCAGCAGCAACTGAAAGCACCGTCGAATCAAACGTGGAAGAGCAACGAGGCTCGGCGACCGAAGACTTACAATTGCGTCTCGTGCAACAAGTGGTTCACCAGTTCGGGCCATCTGAAGAGACACTACAACACGACGTTGCATAAAAACGCAGTGAAGCAGAGCAACCAGCCGGATCCGGCGAAAATGCAGCACAGCGCGCAGGTTCTAGCTTCAGAGAAGAACGCTCACTCAACGAGCGGCAGAGGCGGTGGTGGCGGCGGCGGCGGCGGCGGCGGCGGCGGCGGTGGCGGCGGCGGCGGCGGTGGTGTTGGCGTTGGCGGTGGTGGCGGCGGTGGCATTGGCGGTGGTGGCAGCGTTGGCGTTGGCGGCGGCGGCGGCGGCGGTGCACCCGAGAGATCACCAGATTTTACATCTTCGGGGAGTCCCCCAAACGTGATGGCAGGTCCCTCGGGCGAGGCGACGGGGGGCCTGCATCACACGCCCATCCAACATTACAACAGCAGCAGTTCCAGCAACAGCAACAGCAACGACTCGTTAGCGGCGGCAGCGGCTCTGGCTCAGCAGCAGCAGCAGCAGCAGCAGCAAGGGCAGCCTTCGGCGGTGCACTTGGCCTCCGGAATGGTGTCTCACAGTTCTCCGCAGCAATCGTCAATGGCGGGCCACCATCAGCAACCAATGGGTTCCCCGTCTCACCAGATGGGGCTTCAGCCGCAACAACAGCCGCTTCATCACCTGCCAATGACTTCGCCGGGGCAGCACCAGGTCCATCACTCTATGACTTCCCCCATATCTCCCATGCACCCACCGCCAGCATCGCACATGAGTTCTCCTTCACAAATGGATTCGTCCACCCACCCGCACCACATGAATTCGTCGCCCAGCATAACGCCGGGCACGGTTCTCCCCGCAATGGTATCACCCACGGCAATGGGGGGTACTTCGATGCCTCATCAGCCGTACCCAAACGCCCTGCCCCCCCACGTTACGAATACTTCCAGCATCCCGGGTCTACTGGAGTCTACCCTGCAAACTACTATTGGCAATGACCAAAATCTAAGTGACCAACATCATCAGCAGCAGCAGCAGCAGCAGCAGCAGCAGCAGCAAGAGCAGCATCAGCAGCACCAGCAGGCCCAGGAAAACATGTTGCCCGGTTTTGGCACCCTTAATCAACAACACCAAACTCTGCCAAGTTTTACACATCTCATACCCGGGTACGGAGGAGACCAAAACCAGCCACAGGCTGTTAACGTGGGGGGGCTAAGTCCGGAGGAGGCTATACAAGAGAAATCTTACGGTTCACCGCCCTATATGTACGCGAGTCCGCCGCGCTACGTATTGATGGACATAAATATGGAAGGACCGTCTCAGGGACCGTCTCAGGTGGATGCGGAGGGTATGATTATCCGACAGTACGATATCACGAGCCATCAGCCCTATTCGCAGCATCATGCCGAGCAGTATCAGTATATCGAGACCAACAACAACGATCTACCGCCTGTGATGCAAATCAAGCAGGAGCCTATGAGTTCGAGCGACCAAGTGCCGAAAGCGCGACCCACTAGAGGCCGCAAGTCCAAGTCCGGTTCTAAGGTCCTCCAGGAGCAGCAGCAGCAGGTGAGCAACTTGACGAACAGCATATCAACTATGATACTCGAGGCCGATAACAGGACGGTCAAATGTGACGAGTGTGCCAAGAAGTTCAATAAAGCTTGCTACTTGACGCAACACAAGAAGAGCTTCCACATGGGCGAAAAACCGTTCAAATGCCCTCAATGCGGCAAGCGATTTAGCTCGAATGAGTTGTACACGAAGCATCAGCAGAAGCACAACGGTGAGAAACCGCACAAGTGCGAATCGTGTCCGAAGCAGTTCAATCACAAGACCGATCTCAGACGACACAGATGCCTTCACACCGGCGATAAGCCGCATTCTTGTCAAAATTGCGGCAAGAAATTCATCAGGAAGGACCACATGGTCAAGCACGTCGCGACGCATATGAAGAAATACGCAACAAAAGAAATGAAGAAGACCAACGAGCACAAGAAGGAGAACGTTCAACACAACGTTCAAGATAATGAAACGTTCGAGAGCGTTCAAAACAGTGAGCCAGTGATTCTATAGGGACACGGTTTTCGCGAGGCGTGCCCCCTCCCCCTCGCTGAGGTTCTCCGGTATAAGGCGCGTCATAGAGACATAGCCAAGAGGAATCGTCTACGTCTCGTGTACGAATCGAGTATGTTTTGTAAAAATTTATACTTCGAGCCGCGAGCGAGCGATAGCTTCGAATTATTTTTTGTCTGTTTATAAGACTTTGAAGAATCTCCGACTGTTTCGAGGCGACTAAGTGCCAAAGCGACGAAAGCCGACGCTGTTAACGTTTCGTCCACACCGAAACCTACTGCGTTTCTATCGCTTTGTCAGTTTATTTCGTTCGTCAAAACCGAATTGATAAACATTTTTTATGAGATCGAAACACTGTTCGGATTAAAACTCACGTTAACGCGGAAAGAAGTTCGTTTCTTAGAGCTATTAGTATGTGAATCATAAGAGAGAAAAAGAGGGAGAATATTATTTGGAATTGAAAAAAAAGGAAAGAGAAAAAAATGTGGTAAAACGTTAACAGCGTCGGCTTTCGTCGTTTTTGGCACTTAGTCGCCTCGAAACAGTCGGAGATTCCTCAAAGTCTTATAAACGCATAAATAATTTTCGGAAGTAAACCGGAAAATCGGCGTAAGAACGAGCCTCGTGAGATTACATTAGTTTTTACGCGCCCAAGTTACAAGTTACAATTACATAAGCCGAAGATCATATGGAATATATAGGAATTTTTAGCAATCTCGACTGTGAGCTCATCCCAATATTCACGATAGATTCCGCATAATTTTTTCATCGTTGTTTTCGCATTAATTGGTTAGGCTCGGCAGATTGCGACTTTACTTCTCGCATCGGCGTTCTTACTATACAATCTCGAGATCATTCTAAGAACGTTCGAACGATCGGACGGTTAAGACATCGATGCGACACTAAATTCTTCATTTATCGACTATTTATGTTATAAATTATCACCGTTATAAAATATCTACCGTTATTAAGAGGAAGTTGATTGAATAATTGAATACTTGATTCTTACCTTGTATATACAACCATAATTATCAAATTTATTGGTATTACCTAGAGATATAAATCAGTTATCACTCTCTTTTCAATATTGTTATTTTACGGTGCTATGCTCGAGACCAATTGCGTCTTACAAATTTCAAACGTTACATCTATTGTTCTTTTGTCGCTCATATATGTCTCAGCAAGATACGAATGCGTGTAAATTCATGCGTGAGGGAAACAAAATTCAAAGTAAAAAAAAAACAAAATGAAGCGCGTTTTGGTTCGCTGCGAAATTGCAAACGACAAGGAGTAACTAGCATATGCGGAACATCTTCGAAAGTTAATTATACACATCGTGTGTAAAGGAAGAACACATAATACAACACATTATTGAAAAAAAGGAACAATACATTAGGATTATTCGCACGCGAAACGAAATGCAAAATACGAACAAACCTCACATAACGTTCCAAGGGACAGAAGTTATAATTCCGCTAAATTTTTCGTGTTGCTTTCCGTATGATTAAGAGCATGTAGAGCGTGCATTGGGGATAAATTCAAGATTTTCTAAATCAACATATAGAGCTTCATAAGGCTTCAATAAGGTTTTAATAAAGAGAAGAAAATTTCGCTTTTTCTATTAATATTAAATTCATATGTATTATTCATTTTTAGTACAATAAACGAAAATGGAACTTTGAAAAGACGTGGCGTGTGTTTGGCAGTGCAGTATGTATTTGTTTGTCCGTAAGTTGATGAGAGTTAATGAGAAAATTAAATTCCGCAAGTATTTCACCCTATGATTATACATATACATATACGTGCCACCGTGTATACTCACATGATTCTAGCGTGTGTGGGACGTGTTTCCCATTCTCCCTTTTTGTGTTCGCTTTCCGCATTATACGCCATGTAAAATATTTACAATTATACGGTATATCACGCATCTAACAAAAGACCACGAAAGAACAAACGCTCGTTTTGCACTCGCGCAAGACGCGGTACGGTTAAATAAACAAAGTCCGAGGACCTTACGCGAAATACGAAAGTGAAAAATTCACGAGTCTCCGCGAACAACGGTGTGGCAATGCGCGATGCGAGCTTAACTTAATAATTAATGCGAAACCCACCTAGGATCGGTCTCGCTCTCGATTGAACAATGATCAACGGAAACAATCACGCGTACCTGGCCCATACTACCACTTTGTTACGGCGAGGTTAACGAGGCGGTCGCGAAAATTACCCGCGAGAATGTTATGTGCACTCGCTATTGCGTGTTTTACGTGTTTACGCCGAGCGACGTGCGGCTCGAAGAGAAATTTATATGAAGGATCTCTCGAGTCACGGTGAATTGGCTCGTTTCGCCAATAATTAATCGGTCGCCGATTAATCGATGCGAGCAATGCCGTGACGATAAACGATTGTGCTTCGTCGCGATCGACATGAGAATTCCGAGAATAACTGATACGAATTTCCCGAGCGTCTCGCGCGCGGAGCGCGAATGTTTGTAAGAAATTACGCGTTAACGGCGGCAATTGCGGCAGTCGCACCGATGATTGACGCGTCGCGCACACGACATAACTCGACGATCTCATATCGATGAGATCGTTCCTCGTCGAGAGAACTATGCGAGTCAACTATGCGAGTTAACTAAGGATGCGAGAGACGCAAAGCCGCGTAAGGAAACATTCACGCGTGCGCGAAGTAACACTCGACGCTTCGACAATCGTACCGTACAACTGGAGCAAAGACTTGCTCATATCTGAGCGGAGAGAGATGCCCCCCTCCCCCCTTGGTGAGGTTTTCCGATATATAAGTCGCGTCATAGAGACATAGCCAAGAGGAATCGTCTATATCTCGTGTACGAGCAATCGAGTACGTAATGTTTTTTATCTCTTTGGTTTTTCTTTTATTATTAACGTTCTTGTCTCTTTTATTTGATCTAAACACGATTTACGTCTACGTCTTAATTTAATTTAACTTAATTAATATTCATAGGGTGAAATACTTGCGGAATTTAATTTTCACAACTCTCATCAACTTACGGACAAACAAACACACCACCGTACACACGTACACGTCTTGTCAAAGTTCCATTTTCGTTTATTATACTAAAAATGAATAATACCGACATGCGACAGCGGTAAGACGGTAAATGATGGGCTTGCGTAGAAATCATTGTTATACATTGCACAACATTCACCGACATAAGTTTTCGTCAACACACATTCCAACGTGCAATTATATATTTATATATATATATATATATATATGTATCTATGTGTACACACACACGGACATGGACACGAACACACATACACACACACACACACATACGTATGTATATATATATATATAAGAGTCAATGTACATTATTAAAAAGTTTAATACGACAACATACAGCGATATTTATATTAATATTGAACTCGATGTCGGTGAAAAAGTTGTTGGTGAGACACGTTCGATGACTTCGACGCAACCCCGGTAAATGATATATAGCACTCTTGCCATTTTTATTACTAACTAATGTGACTCCCAGAACAGACTACCTCAGAGTTCAGGAATTTAACGATGAATGAATGGAGAAAAGAAAAGATGAAAGAGCCAATGCAATAATAATAATAGTATTATTAAAGTAGCGAATCGCGTCCGTGCGGGTGGAACAATGCACTTCCGAACGCGCTTCAACACGCGTTGCAGTTCGCCTTGCATTTCTCATATAATCAGCTAATCTCGCACGAAGTGTAGTTCCACACAGGAGAGCAAGAATCGTCGTCTGAGATAATACCCGTTCTGTGTTTTCTTCTACGGATAAATATTTTAAAGTTTGCGCGCTGCCGATGCTCTCTCTCGTACGAGAAACAGTGAGCCGTCGACGTGAAAGAAAGAAAAAGTGCATAAATAAGAAAAGAACAATTGTACGAAGCAAGATTCTCTTTCCTCTTTACTTTTTCCAAGTTTTCGAGTCGCCCGCTGGTCTAATAAGCTTGTGACAGAACATGTTGTTGCACATAAACTCTAATCTAAACACGAACGCGAATGAAATGAAAAGTACGAGGATTGGAATAAGAAGGAGGAAAATGAAAAGAGGAATAGCAATATCCGAGGGCGGAAGGAGCGGAGGAGAGCTGACGTGCGTTTTTCAGAGACATATCATACAAGCGACGTTACTGATAAATAATCGTAAATAATCGTAAACGAACGCGTCGGCGTAGAAGAAAGCGCACGAGTTCCGATCGCGATCGAGAGACACATATATATATATATATATATATATATACATGTACATATATATATATATAGATATATATATATATATGATATATCTAGCCATATCATTGTCTTGCAAAATGTCCGAATTTCACGGCGGAAATAGGACAGGAGGAGAAAGAGCGAGTGAGAAAAAAAAAAGAGTAGAAGATATATCATTCGCAATTCCGTTCGTTTTTATGTCGAGAGGCAAGACGACGGAGGAAGAATCGTGCGTAACGAGTATTGTATCCAGTGGGCATTTTTATCTGCGAAACATACGAGGTAATTTCGCGGACGACGACGAAGCGACGAAAACGGCGATGTTCCCTGCGTAAGCTTGATTTTTTCAAAATCGAGACGCATCTCGCTGATTCGCTTTTGTATAATGCATTGTTTGTAATCCTTTAACGCCCCTTAACGCTCCTTATTGTTAAATTCCATACATTCCTCATTATTATTATCATCATTTTTTATTATTATTAATGTATTATTTTTTTATTATTATTATTATTACATGAGAAAGGCAGTTATGATTATATAATATATGATGATCCTTATTATTATTATTAATATTAAACGTTATTATTACGTTATTAATACGTTATTCGTATTTTATTTCGTATTTCGTATTTCGTATTTTATTTCGTTGACTCATCAGAATAATGAACAATGATGGACGATAAATAACGATGTAATGATAATGAATGCGCTCTTCTAGCTGTAAATGCATATAGAATTTGTTCTGACACGCCCCGCATGGCATTTCAAATTGATAAATGTGCGTATGTCGCAGAGAAAGCGAATTAATTGGCGTTTTTGTAAAATAACTGGCCGCGATTCTTCTATCACAGCCGGAGTTCTTTACAGAATCACCGAATAAATCACTTTCACCGTGACGCATACGCGCACGCACGCACACAAGGTAAATCGCGACGAAGCGAGGAGGCCACTCGATTGTAAGGAATTTATTTTATATTTTTGTTTCTTTTCTTTTTCCACACACGAGTGACCACCCCTCCTTCGACGTTTGCGCACCGAGGTCTTTACTGTTTGCTGTAACGGATCTATTGTAATTATACGCATACGTACGCACGCATATACATGGAACCAAACCGTCACTGGTTGTGCCAAAAGAGCGAAGAAAATAATTTTTAAACAAACAATCTGCGTGCTTCCTCTAAATGTATGTGATTCTGATTTTGTGGGCATTCTTTGCGAAAATGGTGAGTGAGAGAGAGAGAGAGAGAGAGAGAGAGAGAGAGAGAAAGAGAGAGTATAAAAAAGATGGTCTCATCTCGTAAAATATAATTCCATGCACGTCTCCCATTACTTGTAGCGAGCACGATTGAATTACTAGTTGTACACGTGCGCAAACTGAAGGCTGTGTGTATGTGTGTGTGTGTCTGTGTGTGACGGACAGAGTTACTTAAGTGCGAAAGCGCAATACCAATGTTTCTCGATCAATGAGATGTTCAACATATTTTCTGTCGATGTGATAACTTATATATACCGTATATACGCGCATATCTGCCCCTACGTCAATCTACGATTACGTACGATAGTCGTTAATGCGCTCCAGGGCTCACCAGTGCATCTAGTGCAATCGGGCTCGCTATCAGATTTCCGTTGTGCCATAGCCATGCGTGTCGAATAAATTGTATCTGACTGTGTGGCGTTTGTGAAAAATCCTACACGACATTTCTTATATTCTGTTTTAATGCAAGGTGATCATGATATTTTTTTGTTCCTGCTGTATGCCTTCTTTAGTCCTAGGATGTAATTCTGCGGGGAGAAGCAGAGCGAGGGAAAGTCAAGATTAGAGAAGAACGATCTTCTGTCGAGAAAGAGAGAATCTCTCTCATCTCGGCCGCTTCGTCGAGTCTCGATTACGTTTCACTTTGCTCTGTATATCGCTGAAGATCTCTTTTTCGAGAAAGAAGAATTCAATCGCGAAAGTCCACGCGCATGTACGAAACACAAACACAATAGCATAAAAATCAAAAGGCATCAAAAGCATCAGAAAGTACCCCGAGAATACTGCGAAAGCATCCTAGGGTTAATATGTTGAATATATATTGTTTTTTATACGTGCGATAATAAGATGGTAAGTCTAGTGAAATAAATATATTGCCAATAGTATTGTTACATATATATGGGTTCAATTTTATATTTCTATATATTTTATTTCGTAAACCTTGAAAAATTTTGTTCGTCTTCATTTCTATATTTTCCTAATATCCTACGTTTCGCAAATTACACGTAAGTGTATTGTCGATACGCATTCAATTATCGCTCTGATTTCATTTCTATTTACTCGTCTTTAATCATTTGCAATTAAACGAATCAACCGGAATAGCGAAAGATTTTCTCGAACAGATTTTTCCGTTCACTGGGCCTTTGCGCGCTACGGAAAGCGGCCAATCTACCGTAATACCGTAAATCGAGCAAATTTGCACTGGCATATCGCTGTTAACAGCACCTGGGAATACAAGAGGCCAAAAAAAAAGAAAAAGAAAAAAAACATTGAAAACTGAACTAACGAGTCGATCTCTCTTTTTCTTTCGAGGAATAAGACGCTCTGAATACTCGTGTCCGCGTGTAGTGCAATTTAACGTTGTCTCACGGTATACGACATTCAGTAAAAATTCAAGGTATTGTACATTTGTGCGAACTCTCAAACGGATTTGTGTTTTCCGCGTGCGTTTGTTGATGCGTACACACACACACACACACACACACACACGCACACACACCGATCGGACTTGATCAGTTTCGAACGACGCGGCCGGTACGTTTCTCGCGACCGTTTCTTGTGTTCGAAATCCGTCGATTCTTTCTGTTTTGTACACTGTTTGCACGAGCATTTTTTCTCGCGCTTTTATTGGCCAATTTAGTTAATATCAGAGTACAAACACGTGAGTGTGTACGCGTCCGCGAGATTCCATGAAATATCCCGATCGTGGCGAATCGCCCGTCCCTACGGTCTGTACCATTACACCCACCATCCCCCTCCTGTAATCCTTCCCGTTCCCTCTTCCCTCTCTTCCTCCTCTTCCTCCTTCGCCGGCTTCTCGTCGCGTACTCGTAACCTTGGGCATTCTGTAATTTAGCAAATTGTTGCGGACTCGGCGAAAGGAATCGCTCGATTCGCGAGTGCTTCGCCAATAGCGATGATGGTATCGCCCGCCGCACGACTCGAGCGAAAAAGGATAAATAAATAAATAATCGGAGAATCGGAGGAGAGAGATAAGGGTGTCCTGCGAATTCCTTCGGACGAGGCGAAACGTTGATCTCGCACGCGAAACTCAATCTCGTCCCGGACGAAGGTAAGTTTGATTCCTCGGATGATTGAGCATTTTTTATTCAGATCGAGATATAACGGATAATTATCACATGTACGTGACCAGAGAGTTTCGCGAAGCAGAAAAATTTTACGAGATCTTTCACAGAGGGGAAAATGTGTCCCTCCAGAGGAAGGAAAATTAGATTAGACACCTGAATGATAAGAAATTGCAGAATTACGTTTCACACGCTCGATATATACATATGTATTATATATTTGCAATATATCATTTAATATATATATATATATGTATGTATGTATGTATGTATGTATGTATGTATGTATATATGTATGTATGTATGTATGTATATGTATGTGTATACATATACATACATATATATGTTGAAACACATATGTATATATGTATATATTAATAATAACACTGATTAATGTATGCGCATTTTTCCAACGTTGTTTCATCATCGAGCGTGTTACACGTAGCCGTCAGCCTCCCGCGACGCGCTGCGAAAGACCTGTAATCAGTTGATAGCGTGCGCCTCTCGATAGAAAGCTAATCGACGTCGGGCTGGCAAGAACTTGGCGAAGCGGGCGCGAATCGAGGAGACTCGCGCAGCGGCACGGCAGGGCGCAAAAATGAAGAGAACGAACGGCTGTACGAGACTACAGGACGAGGATCGATAGTCGCGTCGATTTAATTGCGGATTACGCGGCAATGATTAGCGATCGCCCTTTCCCTGTTTCGTAGCAATAATAATTAATGGTCGATCCGGCGAGTCGGCGGGCCGAGGCGATCCTCCTTGCCGCTATCCGCGAGTCCCCATCGTTGTTAGAATTAAGCAACATCTACCTGATGACGAAGCAATATATTGATGCGATCTATCTGCGATTTATTAAGACGAGAGAAGGGGAATGGTGAAAAAGAATATATGTAGAGAGAGAGAGAGAGAGAGAGAGAGAGAGAGAGAGAGAGAGAGAGAGAGAGAGAGAGAACGAGTAATATAAGTGTGTCAGAAAAACGAGATGTATCGGATAAGAATAAGCGAGCCGAAACAGGAACGGAACATGATTTTAGGTGTAGTCCATTCTGATACATGCGTCTTCTAGCTAAAATTTTTATGTTTTGTAATTCGTTGTAAACGAATGTTTATATATATATATGAATGAATCTATATATTATATAATTAAATTCTAGGCTACGAATTCTAAGAGAAAAAAAGGGAAATGAAAATAGCACTACTAACAAACGAGCTGCGTGGCGGCTGCCGTTTAACGTCTCGCTGCGGGAATTCACGAGCGGTCGACGACGCTTTTTACATAAATCGTCTTGAACGTGACAATCGAGATCCACACAAAGCGCGAAGGTGCCTGCTCGCTCAGACCCGTAACCTCGGCGCGCCGTTCACGTTACTGAACGCGGGCTGCGCTTTATCGGTCCAACGAGAAAGATCGCGTATAAATAAATGTGCGCCGCGAAATCGAGCGGAGAGAGAGAGAGAGAGAGAGAGAGAGAGAGAGAGAGAGAGAGGGAGAGAGAGAGAGAGAGAGAGAGAGAGAGAGAGAGAGAGAGAGAGAGAGAGAGAGAGAGAGAGAGCGGAGCCGCGATCTAGCGGTTTAGCTCGCGATGGTCGCGCGATAGAGATCCGAAGGAACCGTGCGTGAGAGAGTCTCGCGGGAGCGAATCCGCCGTCCGGCACGAGAGGACCGAACTTTCGTTGTGATCAACGCGATCAGACAGAGAAATGAAAAAAGAAAATAAGAAAAGGTGCCATTCGCGATTCCACGTGCGCGCGCGCGCGCGCGTGCGCGCATTTTTTCGATCGTTGCGAATATCGACATCTACACAATTAACTCTAACTGATAATATGTCTTTTTGGAGAGGAAACCACTGCCGCCACGAGACGAATCCAAGGTAATCGAAGGGAAATGAAAGCAGAAATAAAGAAAAGATGACCAATAACAAAGGGAAAAGAATGATTGAGAAAGATACTATAGCGGATCTTGGTCGGATTGGTCGCGCGTATGAGTGCGCGACTAGTGCTGCACGCTCTCGTACACGCGATTATGCGTCGTGCCGATTACGATTACGTATTTGACGAATGCCATACACAAGTACCTCATGATACAAAACACATGTACAAATGTTCATATGTTTTCAGAATATTAGCTAATTAATAAACAATGAATATCCTGCACAGTGCGAGAGTCGATTCTTTAGTGTCAATGAATCTCTCCCAATGTGTATCCCGTTATTCTCTTTCTCTCTCTCTCTCTCTCTCTCTCTCTCTCTCTCTCTCTCTCTCTCTCTCTCTCTCTCGCTCTCTCTCGCTCTCTCTCTCACTTTCGATTCCCATCTCTTTTTCTCGTTGCACGTTACACGTTTTCATACGCACTTTCTCCCTTTCTTTTTTCTCTCTTCTTTCACGTCGGACGTATCTAAAAGAGGATGATTCGCCACGAGGACGATCGTGCCGTGCTCAATCAAGAAGGCAGGACGACGAAGGGGAGGAGGTAAGTGTGTATTTGCCAGGAGGAAAATTATAGTGTAATAATGGTAATAGAAGCTGCTATCACACAATGCTACTTTTTATCTTTCTCTTTATTATAACGCGCATAACAGAGTAATTTGTAGTACAATGACTCGTGTGTGTCGCTGTGTTTACGCGGCTTAAGCGGGGGGCGTCAAGGCCGTTAAATAATTACCGGCGTTCGAAGCACGCAAGTCGCAAGCCGTAATAAGCATCTTTGCACGTCGCGCCTCGACAGGGTGAGATAATAAATCTCACGGAGGATGTTCGAGGAGAGTGTCCGAGAGAAGAATCGGTCACGTCGTTCGGAAATCTCACTCACGTAGCGGGAACTTTGCTCTCGACTCGAGCAAATTAATCGAAGCGACAAAGTCCCGAACGATGTCCCGAGGATCGTACGAGGACTGACTGAAATCTATTTAAGCGCGAACATCCTAACGTGAATGAAAGAGATTCGATTAACTACGGATTAGTCGCGTGTAGATTAGCCCGATACGTTAACACTCGGTCTTTACGAGCTAGTCTTTAGACTTTCTTTCAGAAGCGTGTTCGCTCATCCGCGTCGATATCGGATAACGATTGGTCACGGCTAAATCAACAGGCCATTTACCACTGCTTGAGAAGTTGCTTCCTGGAGTAATTGCTGTTGTTCGTTATTACTCCATCGCGCACGAAAGGTGTTACGCGTCAAATTTGTATTCGCGCGAGCGCGTCGGTTGTGTATTTTTTATATATATTTGTAAATGTATATTTAGAACAACATTTTTCCCCGATGTACGTATATCAGCGAAATAATCATTCTCTCACACTTTCGCTCTCTCTCTCTCTCTCTCTCTCTTTCTCTCTCTCTCTCTCTCTCTCTCTCTCTGCCTCTCTCTCTCTCTCTCTCTCTCTCTCTCTCTCTCTCTCTCTCTCTCTCTTTCTCGCCGGTCAACCCTCTCTACTGTCGGCATTTTTCAGCCGATTGCCGCGACCGGCTTAACGCACGAAGATTACCGCTGCGCTCTCGCATCCCGTGATAAATAGCAAGATTACGAGTCTGCGTGTCGGCCAATGAACGATGCCCTCAGCCCGTGGACCATATGTTCCTCCAAGGCTGTGGGACCCTCGCCAGGACTTGGACCGCGCGTTAACGCGCGGCGTTTCGAGCGGGGCCGCTTCATCGCGACTACATGTCGCGTCGTATCGACCGCGCGACATAATATCACTCATAAAAATGAGAAGCTACGAAAATTGCGAAACGACGATGACGTCAGTTATTAAAAATCGTTCGCTCATCCGGTTGAGCCTGAATCGGTTGAGTTTTTGAAGCCGAGACTGTAGAAAAAGATTGCCTTTTCTTGCCGCCTTCTTTCAATAAACTTTTAATTTGGCTTGTCTCGATGTGTCTGGATATTTTGGTAAACCGGTCGCTCAACGCGATAGATCAACTTGTTCTTGTGCAAAATATTTGCACAAACATATCCATTCCGAAAATGATTGACGAATACCGAGTGCGCTTGGCGATTAAACGATTTTGATCAAAGGTTACTTGCTTTATGAATCTCCCCCTCCCCCTCCGAATCACACAAACCCCCGTAGGTTGAAGGCTGGATGGATCCCCCCCACCCCACCCCCCCCGTTGTTCGATGCGTATCCGAAGGATTTTTCCCACAGCGAAGACAGCTGTCGTAATGAGTTGCATCCTCACGTCGACCTTCCTGCCCGTTCCTGCTCTTCCTTCGGGCTTTATCTTGCCTCGTCTCCGTATCTGACGGCGACTTTTTTCGTTAAGACGATATATGCTCTACGTGACAATGCAGGTTCTCACGTTTCCTTTATCAGGCCGAATGCGGTTCCCGCGGGAACGCGCGGCCGCCGCCGTCGTCGTCGCCGTCGCCGCCGCCGCGCCGCGTGAAAGAAGGGCGCGGCGAAATTTGAGAAACGAGCCCTTCGACGGACATAAATCGTGGTCGATAAGCCGCGGATAAGGACGAGCACGAACGGTAGGGATTCGTGATTCCGCGCAGCGCGCCTCACCTGCAGGCGTGTTTCCCTTCGTTCTCTCCTTCAGGTCGCTCGCTTTCCGCGTATCTCTCGTTCTCGACTGACGTCACTTCGACGAATACAAATTAATCGCTTTGCTCCGGGCAGGCCAGGTGCCGCCAATCCCGGATTTCGCGCGATCCTTCGCGCTACACACCGAGAATTATCAGTCCGGCGCGAACCGGAAACGCGGGATTTCCAAATGGCGAGCAATTGGTCAGTTATGTGATGCATTAAGTTTGCCTTTATCAGAGCGATTGATCAGAAAAACGGTTTGTTGCAAACTCGCAGATTTTGCGGACGAAACTTCGCCGATTCTTTGTTACAGTGGATTTGATACAAGTTAATGTATCTCATTAACTATTTAGTTTTATTTTCAACTCATCAACATTACGCACTGAGTTATCTATAAAATTATTTTATGTATAAATATATGGGTTATTTTAAATACACAGAATGTGTCGTATGTCGTCGCAAGAAATGAGATGCTGCGCGTCGTATCGTATCAATCATCTGGAATGCGAAATTTCGATCGAACGGGAGAATCAAATCAAATTCTCCGTAAAATCCTCCGTAAAATCGGTCGAATTTTTCGCGGTCACACAGGGTCTACTTTGCGTATCACGAGGAAATTCTACGATTCGGAACACAGCGTGGAGCAGCGTATCCCGATTACCTGCTTCGCCAGGGGTCGAGTGGAGGCAACGAGGAAGAAGTTACGGGGAAATGCGTGAGGTAGGTCAGGCCACATGAAAGTTACTGCATCAAGGTTCCCCGGGAAGTGTTCTCGGAGATACTTCTGGGACAAGAGGTCGAATTAATGCGGCCCGTGTTATGTGGCCGCGCGCGGTTGTTTTCGTTTTGATCTCCTTACGGCGCGGCGCGGCGCGGCGCGGCGTTCCGTCTAGAGAACGGTTGCCGATGGCGGAGAAAAAACTCACGTGTATCCGCGCGCTCGTTCCTTCATCACCGTGACGTGTAACTTTTTCCTCTTTCTCCTTTTTTTCAATCGTTTCTCTCTGTCGTTTCTCCTCGTCTTTTTTCCTCGTCGAGCGACGCGACAAGATTAGAATTTTTTCTCTCCCTCCTCCCCCCGTTCCGCCCGGTTACTAGATACTATCAGTCCATTAAGGAGATTCGTGGCACGAAGTGAAAATATCATGCAAAGTTTGCCACGGACACGGAGAAGAGAGAACAACCGAGACGAATTGGTATTAGACTAAACAAACAAGATCATATATCGAACATATGGCAAGTCGCGCGCGCGGTCGATCGCGCTCGTAAGTCATGCCGTCTGATTCGTCATCGTGACAGAATTTCTGGACGCCGGTCCCACGGCGCACATGTTGCTCTTTTAATTTCACGATACATTACGCGGAGTAACAATCGCGGAGACCTCGTAAAAACCGCTCGAGCTGGCGCTCGCATTGGTTGGCCTAACGATCGAGGAGGTTCTCGAGGGATTTTCTTCGGGTTTACACGCAGGTAAGATTGACAAAGCTCTCAGCTTTGACAAACTCAACATCGCCGTGTTTCGCGTTTGCAACATCGACTTTTTTGCGCCAGGTATCGATAGAAAAAGATTCGTTTGCGGATTCGAAATATCAGTTTGACGATTACGAGTGTCGGATTGTCGGTGAGTCGATCGAGCAATGAGACTGAGTAATCTCAGGCGTTTCGAGTTTTTTCAATAACCCACATTTCGGTGGCGCTAAACAAATTATCACATGGTGCATGAAAGCAATTCGAGCGATTGCGTAACGGCTAAGTGTACCGTGCAAATAATAAAGGCGATCGTTCGGCGACGGCGATTGTTCATAACGGCTACGGTGAAAGTCAAGGAGAAAGTCTTGGTGCAGACGGCGTTACCTCGTAATACGTGACGAAACGGCGCGCGCTCGCGACCGGACGTAACGCGAAACGAAGGCGCGTTTATTTTCGAGCAACACTTTCGATCTCCGACGAGAGAAGGGTAGAAAACAAGGCAGAGAGAGAGAGAGAGAGAGAGAGAGAGAGAGAGAGGCAGAGGGAGAGAGAGAAAAGTCGCTGGCCCGTTGACGCAATCGCGAGCGTAACGAACGTTTCGGCATTTCTCACGTAACCGTTCTTAACAATGTCCTATTATTACTTGTCGGCGGTTTCTCGGGAAATCGATGTAATCGATACAGAGCGTGTCTTATACCTTCGCGTAAGATTCGCGTCTCGGGACACACGAATCATTCTCACATGCCAAATTTGCGCACAACGGTCGCTCTCCCTTTCTCGGAACGTTAAATTCGCCATTGAATTTATACATTTTTGGGGCTCAAACTTTATTATATTGATGATTCCTCGTCTCATTGAGACAAGCGAGTGAGAATCAAACGCGCGCAGCTTGAAATTTTTGTTTTCAGGGAACCGATATTGTTCCACGAGATCAAAATTCCAATTTCGCGCTTCGACGCTTCTCATTCACTCATCTCAGTAATCTCTCCTTTGATATTTTAATTCTTTCGATTAATGCAGGCGCCCGGAAGAAACAATATCGCGCTGCGGTCAGAGATGAGATCGATTTAAGGATGATCCAAGGCACTTGCGGGACGGGGGAGGGGGGCAGTTTCCTGAATAACCGAAGAAGAAGAGAGGAAATGCTCGACTGGAAGTACGATCGATCGGGATTTCCCGCCATCAGGCCCGGCACTCGAGAGGAGTGAATCCCGTGCTCGAATGCACCGGCGCGGCGCGGCGCGGCGCGGCGCGGCGCGACGCGGCGCGACGCACTCGTGAGCAAACAAAGTCGGCGACGTAGACGGAATGCGGCTTGTGCATATAGACGGGAGACGCGGAGGGCTCGGTCGTTCGCTCTCTCGCGGCTTGGTAGCATCTGCCGGCGTTTCATTCGCCGTAGTTTGCGCTTCCCAGGCTCCCGAGGATGCACCTGGTCCTTGCTGCTGACGGTGCGCACTTGCCTCCTCTCCTCCGCGATCTCTCCCTCTCTCCACCGTGCACATCCACCGTCTGACTGTCCTTCTCTTTTAGCGTACTCGCTTTACGAATCTGCGCCACCGATATGCTCTTGTGCATCTGAATAGATCGATGGGTACGGCCCTGAAGATCAGCTCAATAGCAGGGACACCCCGCTGTAGGTGCCCTTCCTGTCGTTTCGGAGATTTATCTCCGTTCCTAAGTCTACGGAAGGTTGTTGTATTCGTCGAGAAGACGTGAAGGATACGCGGTCGCGTGAGATCGATAAGCCGCGTGTATGTATTCTCGTTGGATATGCCGATACGCGTATTGTGTCGTAAGTATCAACCATATTATCGCGTTTTAATTTAGCAACATATTAAAATATGGGAGGGCTGGAAAAATATTACTCGATGATGAAGCTCGATATGAAAGGTATTCTTCTAACACTATCATCGTTTATATCGCGATGTATTTCTCGACTAAAGTGCACGATTTTCAATGCACGTTGTGCTCGACGATTTATATATCAGCCGGCGAATCAATCGACAAATATTCTGACACGCGCGAGAGAAATCAGTTTCTCGTGGATGAGAGAAAATTTTCAATAGAATAAACTTCGGAATAGAATAGAAGTATCTTGAACATACATTCAAGCACATATATACACGCGTCGATCAATAGTGGCGATTAGACGACACGAGATTCTCAAGGTTACACAGGACTTGGGTCATTTGTCCAGCACATAAATATTTTCCTGTGTGTCTCGCAGTCATCATATGTCGACATAAACGCGTCACGCTGTTTATATTATGGTAATATCGGACCGCGGAAATACGTTGAAATGCGATGTATCGTCCTTCTCGCGGACGGATTTAACGCGTCTGTAATCCTCTTACTAGTAACTGATTTCAATAAGAAAGGAAGCTGAAGTAGAGACTTCGCCATAAATCGCACCGTACGAGCATATGATGTACACACACACACACACACACACACACACACACACGAGTAGCGTATATTAAAGTAAGTTTAAACAAATGTTTTATTACGTGTGCACGTGCCGGAAAGAAAAAAGGGATCGGCGAAATCTCGGCTGATGCTCGATATCATCGCTCTTTCATGATCGCGGTAATGTCGTTTCGTCGTTGGTTAAACGCGAAACGATGAAAGTACGTTATTTATTCCCATTATCGTTTATACGTGCCGTTCCGGCGTGTATCCACCGGGATACACATTGGTGTCTCGACGAACACTTTCCATCCCCGCGGATTTACAAGTATTTCGGGGTTAATAATCCGAGACTCGATAATAATGATCCCGAGTTGGGGTCCTGGCGGGGATCGTGGCAAAAATGCAGCCACCCCCTCGATCCTCGTGTCGGGACGACGACGATGTGGCATTAGTAAAAACGCGATATTGTCTGACTCAACAGGTTGTCGCCACCTCCGCGCCCACAGCTGGAGGCAGCCGAGCGCCACCCCACACGCCGCCAGCTTTGTATTAAATAAACCTGACGATAGGGTGAACTCTCTCTCTCTCTCTCTCTCTCTCTCTCTCTCTCTCTCTCTCTCTCTGTTTTTTTCTGTCGGACTTACATAGCGAGGAAAAGAGGATCCACGTGTAGTTAAATAATGTTATGAAGGTATCTAATTCGGTAATTCACTAAGTTTTCTTCTCCTTATTTTCTTTACGAGTTTTCCGTCAAACGCTACATTTTCAGGGTCGACGAGTACGCAAATGAAATTGTGGAAATCCCCGAAAGACCATGTATCTTAAAAATAGGAGATACTTTGATTTTCTCGCGTGAATTTCGCACAGATTGTGATCGTCGCGATTGTAACTATATATTGGTTCGTTGTAAAATTTTAATTTTGCGATTGCGAGTATTTAATTCTATAAAGCCTGCCTTCCATTTATAAATTATCCACACTAGTCCTCTATGGGAATATTTCCAGATTTTCAAGAAGAAGGGAAAGAGCTCTCATATTTCAGGATTTTACAGAGGAAAACCGCTGTCGCATCTGGGCCTGTTTCCCGTTCTTGAATTCGCAAACACGTGAACGTCATCGTTACGAAAACGACGCGCCATGTGCAATCCATACTCGAGCAGAGAGCTCGAAAATCCCAATCAGCTGCTCGCCAGATCTGCGAGCAAACAAGGGATTTCCTCCACAATAGAATTGTGCTCTGCTCGTCTTCGTCACGCTCGCGCGTCATAACGAACAGCACACACACACACACACACACACTCTTACATGTGCTTCCGCACCACACACGTGTGCGCATGGTTGTCCAAACGTATTCTCTGGCACGCACATGAAATCATGGAAACTTCAAAGAGCCACTGGTACCTTGTGTCATCGTCAAAAACTTTGATCTACTCGCATCAAATTTCTTTTAAAATTTTAAACGTCATTCGTCGCGCGATTAATTATATTTTAGTTTGCTCGAAGGTTTTTACTTTTAATTAAATACTATAAACCCGCGCTATATCGCGCGTTATTGATTCCTATATATGATATATTTGACCTATTCGTATTCCAACGTGTTTGTATTCCAACTTTAACGACATATCGTAATATTCTTTATAATTAAAAATATACGGAACTTTGCAAATTGCCGGAAAATTGTCAGAGTTTTAGGTAGCAATGTAATAAATTAAATGTAATAAAATTGCTCTTATTTTCCTCGTTGAAATTCGAGGACATTTACAGTTATAAAGTATTTTAAATTAATTCGCTGTTGCATCTCGAAACATTGCATAGAGTCGCATATGTTTTCATATTAATTACCATTACACTTTACTTGTGAGGCAAATAATATTTATATCTTTAATGACGTTTCTTATAGATTCTTCGTCAATGTTAAAAAACAGCTTTAATTAATTTCGTAGCAGAATTTGAGAATTTACTTAATAAATTCACTCGAGAAATGTTTATCGTGCCAAAATCTAAATTACATCGATTTCCACGAGTCTTATAAACACCCGTCATCTCAAGTCCCACCACCAGTTTACAAACCAATTTTTCTCACTCACCGAGATTCAGCGAGAAACTCAGATCACCGGTCATATTCCGCTTTTGGAACTGTAACAAAAAGATATAATATCGTTGAATATAAAGGATATAATATCGCGATTCAATCTCTCCTTAATATTTAAATCAACAAAATGTATAATTTGTCTACAATGACACAGCTGATCGCTGTTTCACACAAGCATTATATAATTATAAATTGTGCATTTAATTATTTAGATTCCGAGAAATTAATTTGTCGATATAGTGCAACGTTCCTCTTGCTCGATGAAAATTGGAGTCGAAGTAATTCTTCTCCTTAAACTCATACAATTGCACGAAATATAAAGAACAGCAACCCTTTTTCACAGTGTAATTTTTTTTATTGAAGCAGGTACTATCGCACACGTATACATGTTTGATGAAGAAGTTTTATAACCGGGATACAGAATGAAGGGTAGGAAAGGAGGGAAAGAAGAAATCTCCGCTTTTCCACGTACTGCAGAAATGCAGTTTCCGACTTATTCTTGACAAGTAACGAGAAAAAAAGGGGTACTTTCGGAGAAAGTTACCCCTTTTATGAAATATACGACCATAAAGTCATCGTCTACCGATTATTCGACACGGTGAGCCTTTAACCTTCGCTCAGCACGTTCGTTCTCAACCCTTTTTTGACACGCTGAGACTATCAATCCCGTTATTCTGACACTCAGCTGTAATTCTTTCTTCGACGCACCCTAAAAGAGAGAGAGAGAGAGAGGAGTTTCACGTTGAAACCGTAAAAATCTGTGATGAAACGACCGTTTCATCCCCCTTTCCATCGACATTATTTCTCCCGGGCTCCTCTTTCCCGTCGTATCGCCGATCATCCTCAAAACACGCACAGACGGCTCTCTTCTCTTCACGAAATCCAACTCTTGCTTGCTCTCCCTAGTTCCCACGAAATCCTTTTTCCCGAAAATACGTTCGTTTCGCTCACTCTTTCCCTCTCTCTCTCTCTTTCGTTCACACGTGTACGCACATGTGTGCCACGGAGGGGGTTGCTTATGCCTGGTTAAAGGAATCCGCTTCGCCGCAGAAAAAAGGCTCGCGCGTATTGTCACGAGAAGATCCGTTTTATGGGCAAATCTTGATGGACGTGGAAACGAAACTGCTCGTTGGATGGAGGAAACTTCAACGAGAGACGCGCTAGAGAATCCGAAATAAAAAAAGAAAGGAAAGGAAAGGGGAAGAAGAAGAAGAAAACCGTCACGCATCGGAAAACGGAAAAGTTCCAGAGCCAAGGGATTGGAACGAGCTTTATATTTTGATCGTGATACGCGTACGCGTATCACGAATGAACAATTTGAGAATCGGCGATATGTACGATTAATAATATCTTTCATAAAGTTTAATGTGTGCATATATCGAGCTTTATTTTATTTAAATATTTATTAATAAATTATATCACGTCACGATTTGAGTCGAATCGAACGGAAGGTTATCATCCACAGAAAAAAGTAATTAGCAAGCTATTTTCTCTGCGATTTTAATTTCTCAGTGACTCGGGTTTGAATGTTGAAAATTGACGTGGCATCCAGTGGATTTTCCAGTCGAATCTGCTTTTACGAGCGCCTCGCGGAAAAAGTGCCGGCGACACTTTTTGCGCACAATTTCCCTCGCGTCATTCCAACTGTCACTGTAGCCTCTAATTATCACATCCGCACCTCGTCCGTATCCTCGTGTACATTGTTATCGGCGGCGCGAAGAAAAGGAGGAGGCGGAGCTCCGGTCTTCACGAAAATTTAAGACGACACTCGTCGCGGTATCCGCCGCGCCGGTCGGCAACCCCATAAAATCGTCGAGCCGGAAGGGGGTGTCTCCGGGGGGCGGTAGAGGGACGCAAGTGCACGGGATCTTGGGTAAGGTCCTCGGGGCTCCTCATTCATGAGCGCACTTTGCGCTCCTTCCTCTTCTTCCCGCCGATCTATAGGCAGGATATCCTCGGGACTCCGTTGAATCGTCGACCTACATTTCGCGAGAATGCATCTCCCTTCCTTTTCCTTCTATCACCGCCCGGTTTCATGGGAATGCGAACGTTCTCCTCGCGGCGCGAGAGATTTTGCGTTAAATCAACCCTCGAAGCTCACGATTTTCGCCGTTTATTGGAATATTTTACGTTCGCCGAATTGTGAGACTACGTGTGTAAGTATAAAACAACTTTCCTATTTTGCGGCACGACAAATTACGCCGAAACTGATGACGTGTTTCAATAGTTTATATAGCCATTGGGCATTGTGATTTATATGTTAAAAGTTTTACGGAGATAACTTTTTGCCAAATATATTACTACCATTTTATAAAGCCCATTGTTACTGACGATAGATAAATCAATTCACGCGTCGACATGAGTGAGCTTGAAAAATGGTGAAATATCTCTATATTCAAATTCACGTGCTTTGTTGTATGCACTCAAAACATTGAATACAACGCGAATATGCGTTTCACAGTCTCATTTTGATAATCGCGTTCTTCGTTATCTTGGGGAAGAACCTGAGCTTGAGCAGCCTTTATTTGCCGAGGCGGCGAGCTGTAAAATTGATCGAACATCAAACAGCCGCTCGATAAGAGGGAGGGTTGAACTATATACGTTATCTCGCTAGTGTATTCCCAAAAGTGGACGAAACACTTTGGCACGGCGACGAGGCCGGAAGCGTTCGTCGATGCGGTTCACTACGACGACGTCGTATGGGTACCTGTGTTTATCGACAACCTGTCGTTTCGACCTGAGGGCAACGCCGAAGGGCAGTAGCCGCCCTTTTCTCCCTGTCGGAAACCTGAAGTTTACGTGAGGCAAACTATCGCGTTACACGTCCGCAAGTGTATCCGTATAAAATTAGTATCGTATCAAAGCCTCGATTACGGCATAAAGTTGTATCGTAACCCATGCCGAGAGCGGTCTGTCCCTGAGAAATTGCAACGGTACCGTGCGCGTTTCTTCGTATTTTCCGTCCTTCCTCGACGTTATTATAAATACCGTCGTTGTAAGAGCTGATCGATCGCGTAGCACTTGGTAATTATATAACTAATCGCCAATAATTACATCAATGATTATATTAAAGAGACTTGACGTTCGTTTATTTCAAGTATGTTTTCAGCCATTTGATACTCAAGTCGGTACTAGAAAGGTACACGAAATCTCGACAAACTCGGTAAAAGAATCCAGTGTGCGGTATAAACATACCGTGCCAACATACCGTGAATTTGTGTGAATTAATGTTGAATTGTCGCGAAATTAAACGAGAATAACGAGAAGGCGAATTTTTCCACTCTCCGTGGAATATCGCGCGCATCCATCGCGCGCTCGCTGCTTCATTTCGGAGTATTTTCGCGGCGGCGCGGCGTGCGGTGGTAGCGGTGGTACCTCATTACGAGTTTACGTCGAGCCAAATATAATTTCGATAACGTTATCGCGTCGGACGATCCGACGCGTCCGCGCGAATCGACGCTGAGGTCGACAGCTCGTAGCGGATTATCGACAACCTGTCGTGCCAAGGCCCAGAACTTGGCCGAAGGGCCAAGGAAGAGCCGTCCATCGTTCACGGCACGGGCCCTCGCGCCGAGGGGACTGCCTTTTCTACGGGCTGCGAAGAAAGTTATGTTAAGGAGCCCATCTCTACACACGCATGCGAGTGTGCACATATGCGAGAGGGAGAAAGAGAGAGAGAGAGAGAGAGAGAGAGAGAGAAATGGACAGAAAGAGAAAGAGAGACGAGCGAGCGACCTTTTTGTCACTGCTCTCTGCGGTTCTGGTCGCGTGCCGGACCGGAATTCGTCTCACTCCCTCTTCCGTATCTTCTCTGCCCCTTTTTTCCCTCCGGACAGGTCCAACCTGCGTATACGAGGGTCAATCGAGGATTAACCTGGTTACCCCCAGGCTGATACAGGAAGTGACCGACGGTCGAAGCCGCAGGTGCTCTCTTTCTGGTTTCCCGTGAAATAACGACTCCACGTGTCGTTGAATGGATCCTTCCGGTAATGCGTGTATCTCTTCCACAATGTCACTCGAGGAGCTTGCGGTCGTACGCTTTTTTCTTGTTGTCGAGATTATCGAGTCAATCGATCGGTAATCGTCGACTGACGTAATGTCGTTCTCCGGCGAGAATGGCTTTAACGACCTTTTCTCGTCGTGCTCGATCACTCAGTGATTAAGTAATTTCGTTTCGTCCGGGAATTCGCCGTAATTTGTTTATCTTTTGTTCCAGTTACAATTTTCGTCGCCCGAATTCGATCGTGTATTTCGGATCCTTCGTAAACGGGACGGGAAGGGATACATCTCGCGATTCGCGATTTCCTATTTATTCGTCGCATCCTATTTATTCGGCGCACCTCGCGGCATAAAATATTTCGAGATGAAATATGTATTTTCCGATACGTCTATATCCAGACTTCATACCCAATTTCTCTTTTTACATTGCCGAATATACGCTATGCGCGGGAAACGTATTTCGTGCGGAATATTCCTCCTCTTACCTAATATATCGAAATATCGAATATGTAGATGTAATAAACGAGAAATAGCAGATAAACGAAAAATAACTCCTCATCCATTCGCCGCTTCGCATACGCGGATTAAAAGCAGTATTTTCATTTGTCGCGGATAAACTCGCTCGGCGTCACTCCCGTCTCTGTTTACGTTTTTTCTCTGTGCTTACGGACTTCTAACTCGCCCAACTCGTATGATACACTTCGGAGACACTTCGTTTCTGAATGTCACGCGGAGCGGACGCGTTACCGCGCGATATTTTCCGTCGGTGTCGAATTCGTGTATAAATTTCTGAAAAAGAAATCAGGCAAACAGTGTGTGTGTGCGCCACTCTCTCGTCGTACACGTAGCGACGGTATCTAAATTGCCGGCATAATATACCAGGCGCACGATCTGTCGAACGTAAGTGCGCCTCGTTAAATATTCCTTCTCCTTCTTCAGTAATTACTCGTCAGCAACTCGTCAGCAATTTTTCCGCAAGCAGGGCGAGCGAGAAAACCGTAATCGTAAACACGCGCCGCGCTCGTTGTTCAGAATCGTCCGTAGAGCGGATGACGAACTATCGACGAACGTGACCCTACAATTCATATCTTCCGACGGCATATGACGAGGGTGTATCGTAAATTTTTTTTTCATTCCCACGTGTACATAAAATTACCGAAAGATTGTTACTTGTTTGTTCTTTTTTCTCGGTATCTTTTTTGCTCTCTTTCCTCCCATACCGTTTCACGTTCCCGTCGTCACGACATCGTTCTCAGCGTGAAGTTTACAAGGGGTTGAAAGTGAAATCGGTTTTTATTGATTTTGCAGTACGATTGCCGGAAGTGCTATAAAGCGATAAAGCGACTAAACTCACCATCATTCATCTCTGTCCGTCCATGCTGCTCCTTCGGCATTGTCCTCCGAGGTGAATGACTGTGTGTGTGTGTGATGTTGCGCGTCAGCTTTGTCTTCCTCAGCGCGTCTAGTCGTTTTCCGGATCCTAAATGGAAAATTGTAAGATATCATAAAGCAAGGAATGCCTCTCCGTCGCAATCACTTTGCCGCGCTTCGTGAAATATCCGTCTATTGAGTTCGAACAAGCTCGTCGTGATTTATTGTCGCCGACACCAAAAAAATTCACCCTGACTCGCAATTTTGCAAAGCAAAGAATTCGGACATCTCTGTTACATTGTAAAAGTACATTTGAACGTATAATTGTCGCGCTTTACCGAGATACGCGATCTATCTCATGTCTACGTTTCCATCTAACGCCCACAAGTCACTTAACCTCAACAACGTACGCACCGTGTTCAACACGGTTAATTCGCGGGTTAATCCGTGCCGTGTGTAGAAATGCGGCGTACGTAATTACTACAGGCATATGCTCGATATAATGAAACTCGATGCAATGAGATTCTAATTCTAAAAGCAGAAGAACATATCATACCTCGTCGTTACATTTTATGACGAACAGTTCGATAAATCACGCGCCAACAGATTGCTCGCCGCGCAATCCCTCCCACGCGCCTTGCGATGATTGGAGGAACTACGTCACGCTAGCGAGCGTAATAGTTTTTGCTGCGAAGGTGAAGGTGTCGCGAGGCGTCGCACCGCGTCGCGTCGCGTCCCGTCCCGTCCCGCCCCGCCCCGCTCCGCCGCGCCGTGCCCACTCAATGGCCGAATTAATTGGAACAAAACATTTCCGCGCCGAGACGTCGAGACGTTCGTTCGACATTATCAAATCACGATCGTTAATTGCGTCGCGTGTGCAGTGAAGTGAAGTGAAGCAATCATCGCGGGCACGATGGGTAGCGTGGAAAGACTGTTGCGGGGTCGTTGCGGGGGTCCGGCTGTGCAGGATCGAGATCCAATGGCGAGATTCATCAGCGGTATGCCGAGCGGTGTTTCGACGCGAAATGGTGAGTGTTGAATTTCACATTCCAAATGGAGACAGAGTAGTGCATCATGCATAGCCCTAAAAATCTCACCGAACTCGGGCGAAAGAAGTAACGATCACACTTGGCGGTGCTATTCGTGAATCAAATTTCTAACCTATATTCTCACTCTCGCGCTCTTTCTCTCTCTCACTCTCTCTCTCTCACTCTCACTCTCTCACATTCTAACCTCTGTTGTGTTACCCGAACCGTCTAAAGTAATCGTCGTATGAATGCTTCGGATGCATACAGTTGAATTTCGTATGTCTCTGAGAAATTCTAGTTTCTACAGTCGTGAATGTCGTTTCTTATATTAAGATCATTTTGTTACGGAATTTTGATCAAACACACACACGTACACATACGCGTAAGTTACTCTTTTTTCGCAATTCTCTCGGCTCGGCTCGGTAAGGGGCCGCGTGATTCGAAAATCTCGCTCTGTAATAAATACAAAATCGGCCGTTGGATATTGCGCCGAGATAACGAGTGGTAACTCAAGTTTCGCAACTCGCCTCATTTCTATGCGATCGCAAGACGTATTAATCAATCCCCGCTCGAATTGGACCGCGCGCGCGCGCTTGTCTGCGCTCTGTATGCGCGTGTATACATGTACAACGGCGCACGGTAATTTATTTTCATCGCAGACGCGCGCGTCTCTCCGGTGCCGAGAAACGTTACGCTAACAAACATTAATTTGCGCCTCACGGTCGATGTATCGAATTATTGCGGGGCTTTCGAGAGGTCTGCCCTTCCCGCGTCGCTTAGGCCAATCGTGAATCAAATCGCATTAGCCTCGCAGATGCATATTCATGGGAAACGTATGGCGGATTACGCAGGTTCCGTTGCACCCCGCCTATCGAGCGGCGACGGGGTGTTTTGCATCCCCCTCCTCCTCCGTGAAGCGGTAAAGGGGTTCCGCCGCGCGTCATATTTATCGAAGTAAAACGACGCGGTTAAACGGAATTGCTCTTCCCTCTCCCTCTCATCTCTCTCTTTCCCTCGCGCTTCCTCGCGCGTTCTCTTCGTCGTCGTTCCCTGCACACTTCAGGAACGGCGGTCGCGCCCTCGTCGACCGTTCCAACGGATGGAACTTGATCGATTTACGAGCCCTCGGGGCACCACACGTGAGGAGACAACGAGCTTTTTCATTTCTCAGCGAGAGAGAGAGAGAGAGAGAGAGAGAGAGAGAGAGAGAGAGAGAGAGAGAGAGAGGGGGGGAGAGAAATTGCGCGCACGGCGATGCTGATTGTAA
Organism: Harpegnathos saltator; assembly: GCF_003227715.2. Classification (NCBI taxonomy): domain Eukaryota; kingdom Metazoa; phylum Arthropoda; class Insecta; order Hymenoptera; family Formicidae; genus Harpegnathos; species Harpegnathos saltator. The sequence continues at coordinate 586,526 of NW_020230639.1, forward strand.
CCCTAGGCAGGTGAACGGAGATAAATTGATAACTGAAGGCGCTATTTTAATTGCGCGACCATTCCATCTTGCTTCGGTCACCCTAGTTGCGAAATTAAGTCCGATACGTAAACGGATTAACAAGCAAATCTCTCGAGGGAATAAAAGGAGTGTCCATTAAATATGGATCGATGCGACGAACATTTGCTCACTCAATACTCGTGGTATCGGGATTTTAGCATTTTTTTCCCTGTCATTTATGCAAGCAATACAAAGTTATTAGTACGTGTCCGTCGGTAAATGTCCGCTTTACTCGCCGTCCAAAGCACAGGATGGTGAACTTTTATTCGATCAACTCGCTCGATATTTCCCGACTGGTCGTTCGCACCTGACTCAAGCCGTGACAAATTCAAGTCTATCCGCCGCCACGGATATAGCACGAATGAGGAAGGTCGCATCATGATCCGAAGTTCATCGGTCCTCTTCACGAACCCGGCAGCCTACTAAGCCACGCATCAGAAACATCCGGGCGGAGTTATTCAGGTCGCGCGACTCGTTTTCTCCTTCCTTGGGCTTCCATTTAGCTCGTGCGAGCACACGGACGTGTGTGTCCTGTCTGATCGCGAATGCTCCCGGAGGATTATGGGAACGCCAGAATGACGAGGCGCGGTGGTCCTTCGCGTCTTTTTTTTTCCTTCCTGCTTCTCGTGCTCCTTCCTTGCACGCTCGTCCTTCCGTCGATTACGCGGACATTGTGTCATCCAAGGGATTAACCCCCGGGCCCATCTGTAGGAAGCCGGGTGTGTGTGTGTGCGTGCGTGCGTGCGTGCGTGCGTGTGTACGCACACATATACATATGTGTGCGAGGGTCGCTGCACATGCACATGCATGGTGAATCATACCGAGAATTCGGCGAAAAATTATCTTAATGACACGTGACAGCCGCCAATTAACACGCGTCGATTATGTCGTTATGTTCTTCAGTGACTTTATCGTAGCGGGTACCGCGATATAATGATGCGTCTCATTACGATATTTCGAGAAAGCTTGCTGTTCATGGAGGAGTAACAAATGCATTCGTGATAAATGTCGTTTATTTGCCTCAGTAGGAAACTTGTAGGAACTTCAACTGGCTTTACACGTTGAATTAATGTTGACGCAGACACATGATAGCTTAATATTAGATTATCAACAATATACAATAGTTAATGGTGAATAGCGTGATCGGTTGAACTGAAAGTGCTCAGGGTAACGTAATATACGAATACGGTAATCGTCTCGTCGTTGGAAAGAGTGTACTTAACATGGGGAAACATTGTCTGTGAAGTTGGCATGACATTCTTTAAATTTAAAAAAAAACATTGATAGTTCTAGTAGCACTTTTCATAGTTCTAGAGTTCCTGTTAGAAAATAAAGACTTTCGCATTTTTACTATCAAAAAATAGCAAATGAAAAATTGTGCTAATTTCGCAAATCTAACACGACACTTCCTCCTCTAATAAGAAATTAATAAATATCGCTGTTTTTAGCAAGAGTTCCCGTTAGTTCTAATCGAATTCCATCTCTGTATGTAATTAAATTAAAAAAAACTTCAACAATTACGTTATTTACACAAACAACGTATATTGTATCTAGCACGTCACTCGGAGAAAAAGTGTCGTGCTGATCATTTCTAGCGCATTTTTCGATATATATCGACAATTCTACATGAGTTCTAACAACTACGATCGTTTTTAGACTGGAATAGAGTTCCAGTCGCTAACTATTTTAAAATAATTTTTTAATTTTTGAACCTAGCACTGCACTTTTTCTCCGAGTGTCGTGCTGGGTCCGAAAATTTAAAAATTATTTAAAAATAGGTAGCCATTGGAACTCTGACTAAAAATGATCGTAGTTGTTAGAACTATCGATATATATCGACAAATGCGCTAGAAATGATCAGCACTTTTTCTCCGAGTGTCGTGCTAGGTATAATATACGTTGTTTATGTAAATAATTGTAAGTAATTATTGAAGTTTTTTTAATTTAATTACATACAGAGATGGAACTCGATTAGAACTAACGGGAACTCTTGCCAAAAGCAGTGATATTTATTAATTTCTTATAGATTAGAGAAGGAAGTGTTCGCGTGCTAGATTCGCGAAGTTAGCACAATTTTTCATTTGCTATTTTCTGGTATTAAAAATGAGGAACTCTTTTTATTTTCTATCAGGAACTCTAGAACTATAAAAAAATGCTACTAGAACTATCATTGCCTTTTTTCTTTAAATTTAAAGAATATCGTACCAACGTTCACAGACACTTGGTCGTTTTCGCCGTCTTCGTCGTCTTTGTCATCTTCATCGTCTTCATCGTCTTCGCCGTCGTCTTCGTCTTCTTCGTCGTGCTAGATTCGCGAAGTTGGCACGACATTTTTCATTTGCTATTTTTTGGTATTAAAAGTGCGGAACTCTTTTTATTTTCTATCAGGAATTTTAGAACTATGAAAAGTGCTGCTGGAACCATCATTGTTTCTTTAAAATTTAAAGAATGTCGTGCCAACTTCACCGAGGAAACATTTCAGTTCTTCCCGATAGTTGCTGTAAATCAAAGAAAAAAGAAAAATATTTACTATTGCTGAGATCGTAAATATTTTGGAAAGTTCTAAATTTCAACTTTTCTACCTGATACCAAGATTTTCCGACTTTTTTCTACCTGATACCAGGATTTTCTTCTACCTGAGAAGAGAACCGACCGAGTATTGTGAAGTGGAGAATGAAAACAGAGATCCCTTTAGTAAGACTGGATTAGCGGTTGGTTCGAAACGGTCAGCTGTTTATTCTTTCGCACAACTAATAATCCGGAAATGCCGTTATCCTGCGGGACGTTTTCGCGCTACTGCCGTTTGCGATCTCATTACGGCAGTCTTAACGTCGTTTGCGGATTATGCCCGATGCCCGATCGATCGACCAGGCGGCTGCTCGAGCCGCTCGTCCTCTTAAGTACGCGAACATTAAACGCCGCCGTCCGTTCTCAGAGATCACTTTCATTTTTCAAATGCAACGATATCGTGCGGCGGGAGTTCACAGCGCTCGAATCGAATCTCGCGCGCGATCGTTTAGGCGGCTGATGATAGAGCGGGAGGGCACGAGGGTGAGAGAGCGGCGGAAAGGTTACGGAAGAAACGCGAAGGCACGAAGAACGAAACTCCGAAAGAGCGCGAGCAACAATCTCTCCCCCGGGATGCTAATGAACCTCGCCCTTAATGAATCCATTCCGAGGCCGTGGAGATCTCGAGATAACGCTGATGGATACTCTCACGCGCGCCTGGAACTCTTCCAGAGAGACGGGAGGGGGGGGGGTTATGCCCCGCGCGGCGGGACTCTTTCTCCGGGGGTGTTTTCGCCTCACCGACCGTCTCGGTACTCGCCCGAGAACGCGAGCGTTCACGTCGGGAACGCGAGTTTTCACCAGAAAGGTTTCTCTCCTGGAAGAATCTTCTACGCGCGCGCGCGCGCGCGCGCGCGCGCGCGCGCGCGAGAGAGAGAGAGAGAGAGGGGGGGGGAGGGAGGGAGAGAAGGAGTGAGGGAGAGAGGAGGAAAACGGGAGATCGCGGTGGCAGATTTACGATGCCTTCTGTGACGTAATTATCGGCCCTCCGCGTTTCAAGCCGCGTTCACAATAGAAGCTAGTCGCGGGGGATACGCGCAATGTATCATCGAGTTTCCTCTCCGATAATCTCTGACGTCTATCCCAGGAGTTGTCCAATTAGAGCCCTCCGTCGATATCGATCGTTACCGTGGACGCGGTAAATTTCGCGCAATATACCATATACATTCCGTACTGTAATTGCAGGATAAGCTGCCGTATGCAAAAAAATGAATCGTCGCATTCCTTTAAACGTTCAAATTGTCTTTGTTTTAAAGCTCAATTCGCAATTCGTTTTCGACCAATAGCTTAAACAATATTACGCTCCGACTCGAAAGTGGCGTGATTCGGAGAAGGATAGCAATCGCGTTGATTAGAATTAAGATAGAGTTAGGAAAGTTGATTAAACTCGTGAATACGACTGCCTGTTCCACTCTCGACGGCGGGGTATTACCGATAGTCCGGGATCTTCGGTGTGGACGCGGCTGCACACATGCCTGTGCGTGCGTGTGTACGCGAACGCACGTGTGTGCGTGTTACCCGTCGGAGATGAATAACGTCGGCGCCTTTTGTCGCGGGAATCGGGTATCGGGGATTTTTCTTTAATTTAGTCGCGCCGGCCGTTCGGAATAAATCGTCAAGTATGCCCGGGGTTAAGCGAGATTTATAGGATTATGAGACGATGTCGGAGAATTTACGGCGGGGCGAATGATGTGTATACGGTTTTAATCGTAGTGTGTGCTATCGGCATAAAATCGAGGGGTCGGGCAGAAGATATTGGATACGTCGAATAACCGTGTAGAGATTACCTCTTCCATATCTATTTTTGTTTTCTTTTTTATTTAATTTGCACTATCTCGCGATTCGGGAACGTCGGCTCTTTCGCGGTGTAGACGCGGTGTATCGTTAGGAGAGTCGGATATTCGCGAAATTGCGAAAATCAGAACGTCTTGATTCGTCTCGACTAAATAACGGATAGACAAATGAACGAGGATTCGCATTGAGTCGGAGAGAACGAGAGAGAGAGAGAGAAAGAGAGAGAGAGAGGGGGGGGAAACGCGCGTTTCGTCAACGGTAGGCGTTTCATTTTCGAAATCGGCGCGATTCCCTCGCGTGAGTCTAATTGCGCGATCTTCGAGAATGTCGGCGAAACAATCGTACGCGTGGAAGAAAACGGGTTGAGTGCGATGCAGTGAGCACAGAGGAGAGGAGAAGGATGGAGGCTGCGCCGCGGCGGGTAAGAGAGAGCCCCGGCATCTACTGCGAGCTCTCCGGCTACGTTACTTGCCGGTCTCTGTTATTTGCCAAGCGATCATCGGGCGAAGTTTCGCGGAGCGGAGGCAGCGCTCGAGAGAGTGCCGGGGCTACGAGATTGCTAGCCTTCCGCGCGGCGTAATTACCAAAAATCAAGCAAGAAGACCGAAAAGCCATCAGCGGCTACGCCGGTGTTTCTGCAATTTTGGCGCGGGGCCATTGACACGCGCTCGCGCGCGCACCTTGGAACTAATACATGAAGCCGGGAGAAGCGCGGGAGAGAGAGAGAGAGAGAGAGAGAGAGAGAGAGAGGCGATGCATTCGCTGGAGAGAACGGCAGAGTAAGGAGAAGAGAAGATGAAGGAGTAGGATGGCAGCGGGGGTGGGAGACAGAAATGAAGAAACGAGAGAAAAGAGCGGATGACACACCGTCGTCTACGCGACGATGTTGTTAGGCCTTATGATGCATATTTCCTCTGTGTGCTGTCTGGCGCACATTGTACAAAACAGGCGTACGAGATCAATTTATATCAGTTCTCTTGCCTGTCGCGCGTCTCAATTAAAAGCAGCTGAAGGAGAGGAGGGGAGAGGGAGGAGGAGAGGAGTCGTGTTGTGCCGATCGATCGCGCGGTATTCGATCAACGTTCTTGGAGAAAACGGTCTCAACGACGTGTCGAGTCTCCTTCGACAGCGAACTAATCCCCGTGACGTGATTTACGGTATTACGGTATATAGTTATAAGTTGATCGCGTTGCTTTAGTTTATGATAAGTTTCAAGTAGATGACAAAAATGAGTGCTCTGAGCGTAAAAACGCCGGAAACACGATCGTTGAGAGAAATGTTCTAAGCTTGAAAAACTTAAACTTCAAAGTTGCGACTTGACAAAATGTGCTACTAAAGCTAAAGCTGAAAACGAGCTGAGTCAGAAAAAAGAAATGCAGAAGGGGACAAATAGCGTCAGAAACGCCAGAAATGTGAGAGAAGTGGCTTATGAAGAGAGAGAGAGAGAGAGATAAAGAGGGGAAGAGGTAGAGGAAGAAAGAGGAAGAAGTACAAAGTGAATGCGAGTCACAATGACGCTGAGAAACGCGGCTATTCTTTGAAAACGGTTTTCGGCTTAGCCTTTTACCGTTCCTTCCAGAATCCAGAATCCAGAGTCTAGAATCTTCTTCATTTCCTTTCCGAACGAATTTTACAAGATCACTACCTGCTGCGTTGTGTTTTGTGTGACGAACAATGCTTTGTCCGTCGACTCACAACGACAATCGCGGAAGAATCCTGACAGTTTTACTGTCGCCGAAGATCCATGCGAAATGTGTGGAGGTCGCATTCAACACGCAGAGCTCCTTCGCTATCTACCTCCTTGCATCTAGTAGCGCGACCTCCCCCTGCCTTTTGTGAAAAATACGCGAAATTTCTCGCGCGTTGCATCGCGTCCGTGCGTGGTCACTCTTTCTGAATGTCTTCTCCTCCCTATAAGATAAGAAAAGACAGATTCTGGCAAAAATTCGTGTTTTGTTCGTCGACAGGACCGCATGATTTATTTCTTCCCGAACGCTATTATTACAGATTGCACCATTCGATAGTCGCCGAGATGCGAAGCGTGAATGGCGATTTTTCTCTTTTCACAACAATAGACATCCCTCACCTCGGAATCTTGTACAAAGGACAGGAAATGGAAGTTCAATCGACTCGTTCACATCACAAAAAGCCGACGTGGAAATTGATCAGCCGCTCGCATAAATATTAATTCGCGGCCGGAACGTTTTCGCCGGATGACGCGGTAGCGAGTGGCCGCGCGAATCCTTCGGCGTTCGTTTTCCTTCCCCATCTCGAGGTTGACGGTGTTACAGAAAACTACGTTTGGTCTTACACAGGGGGTTGCAAACAAATCCTGGGTTCGTGGCCCTCCTGGGACAACGTCCCTTATCCCGGTCCATGTTCGTGGCACCTCTCTGACTACTATCCTTCCTCTTTGCGCTCTTCCTTCTTTTCTGCTTCTGTTTCTCTTTCTCCCTCCTTTCCTCACTCTCTCTCTCTCTCTCTCCTCTCTCTCTCTCTCTCTCTCTCTCTCTCTCTCTCTCTCTCTCTTTCGATATGTCGCACGTAGGTTACCGCGAGTGGCGGCGGCGGCGGCGGCGGCTCGTCGGGCGTAGCGTAAATAATTCCAGCTTCAATGCGAGCACCACCGACGTGAACGGCAACGTACGACCTCCGTCGGAGAATTTATTCTGCATTTTCTACATGAGAATCGACGCACGAGCTTCAGGCCGACGTTTGACGAAACGAGGCGCATTGTCTTCATAATGAAATAGCCGATTTCCTTCATCGTTGTTTCGTCGTGTAATACTACACATATACGACAATCGATGATGTATTTCGCGAGACCGCACGTTTCTAATCTCTGCATTCTCTCGCGAAGAGATTGATGAAAGTCTCAAGTGTATGTTACATACACATATATACGTAACAAAATTTATGTAACAAAAGAAGCGCATATAAAATTACGGGTAAACGACCGCGACGCCGACGTCAGCGTGCGCTACATCTCTTTTCTCCATTGACGATTGTCGGTTGCGAGATTTTCATGACGAACGGTCCTAATTAATCCGATTAATTCGCCGTAGCGTCACCGCACGCGCGCTGTCTCGCGACCTGAGCGTCGCTTATCTTCGCGTCATAACCAGGCTTCCTAATTTAATAACATCATCCGTACCACCGCGTATTACGATTATGAGCTTTAATCCTCATCGGTGGCGGTGGCGAGTAACAGCGCGAGCAATAAAGTCCGGTGCAATAAAAATAAATCAGGCGCGAGAGTCTCCCCGCCGAGATTTGGAAAATCCTGGCATTACCGGCGCCTGTGCTAATCGCGACTTTGGGAAATTTCCGCCGCAAATGTGGGGAAAAGCCTCGGCCGCGCAATAAAAGGACGTTGAATGTATGCGAGAGACAGAGAGAAAGAGAGAGAGAGAGAGAGAGAGAGACTCTGGGAGATACGACGAAAGACTGAAAAAGGAGAGAGAACAGGAAACGGACGCGCTGCTGCTGCCGTCGCTGCACGTGTTCGCAAAATGTCCTCTCGCTAAGGCTGTCGGTGGGTTCCCTATGCACACAATGCTCATTATGGCTGCATCGCGAATACGAGAGGGAGACGCACGAGAGCGTCATTTTTCTCATCCCCGGTGAGCCTTGCGCGCGCGGAAATATGCTCACACGGTAGCAATTAGTCGTGAAAAAGGAGAACGCCGCGAGTGCTCGCCGGTAGGAAGTAGTTGTTAATCTTCGTGTGTCATAATGGCGGACGAAGTAATGTCTCTCCTTACGAAAAGTGCATCTCGGCGCATTTAGCCATGCCCGTGAAAAAGGAAAGAAAGAAGGAAAAAGTTGACGCGCTCTCTCTCTCTCTCTCTCTCTCTCTCTTTCTTGCGAGACAGAAGGGATTCATTCTCTCTATGTTAGATGCGCTGATGAATACGTGCGATGTTTGTCAATTGAATAATGTTCAAAATGTTCGCGTTCGAAACATTGCAATTTAGCGATATTTCGTGTGATAATATCGCTGCAGATAATATTCTTTTCTGCCTCTCGCACAATTAACGCATTTTCCAATCTATCTTAATCTGAGCCTAAGCAGTTGAGCATATGCCGACGTGCTAATGCGATTTTAAAAGACCGCAGGCTTCGGATGGTCGGAAAATCTAGATGCGAATTTTGATGAACAGAGCTCTAATCCGCTCCCACACCTGAATAAACAGTGCCAGTGAGGCACTTTTAATGCCTCGAGAAAGATTGAAGGGATACTTTAGAACGTGACAGAACGAGAAAATTGTAATGACTCCTTTTGTATTTTTGAAAATTAATGGATTGATTAATCTTCGAGTTTGTCACTTTAATGACTGGTGACTTCGAGTAAATGTGTTTCGTAGAAGGGAAATACGAGATAGCCTAGCAATTCGTAAAAAAAAAATCGTTCCATAGATAATTCCTGAGTTTTCTTCATCAACATGCATATATGAAAGATTTAAAAAAAGGAGAAATATATAATTAATCACACGTGCAGGTAACGACTAAAGTTTTTCTTCGACACTTTTCGCTCATCGTTTATCGGAAGCCTATCGATCTTCGTGTTCAGGAGCGAGCACACGGAACTTTCGTACTATACACACACACACACACACACACACACACATCCCGAAGTATCCTAATCACGTTGATCCGCGCGCAACCCAACGTCATCTTTTTCTTTCTCGTTTACCCGTCCGCCTCCGCCCGGATTTTCCCGGTGAGCTCGGGCTGAATTTCGCAAGCTCGTCGACGACCTTCGGCACCGGCACCGGCGGCAGCTCGCAAGCTCCGCAAGCCGAGTTATCCGACGTAGGAAGAGTCCAGAGATCTGAAGGTGGTGGTAGCCGAAGTGTGTGGCTATCGATCACCGGTCCACCCCTGTGGGCGATGGTCTCCTCCTCGCTTACTTCCCCCTTTCCTCTGCCCCCTGCTTGCTCCTACCCTCGTCCACAACCTGCTCTTATCCTCATCCCTCCGAGTTACACCGAATTTACCTAACGTAGGCGCGATGGCTAGCCCCTTCTTCGTCTCTTCCTCGCTCTCTCCTGCTTTCACTCACTCTATCTCTCCTTCTTCCTACCCTCCTCTCTCTTGCCGTCCTCTCCTCTAGACCCCTCTTTCTCCAACGTGTTGTAGCTTCTCTCTGTCTTGCACACCGGTTCTCTCCCCTGGTGCCAACGTCTCCATAGCCCTGGACCCTTTGAGAGCCATCCTCGAGGAGGCCTAGAGAGGTTAGATCGGGAGGGAACGGGGAGAATGGAAAGGGGGGCAGAGGGGTACGGGAGACGAGGTAAGGAGAGAAAGAGAGATAGCTTGTTATGGACGTGATGGACCCTTCGCTCGTCGTTGCTCTAGGCGAGAGGCAGGGTGGCGCGGCGGTGGGTAGGAGGGAAGCTTTTAGAGCTTGGAATATTCACGAGGCCGAAGCTTGGACAAGCGAAACACGTCCTCTCCTACGCGTCCTCGATATCCACTTCTTTCGACGTCGCTCGGTGCTACGGAATCAAATCGAGAGGGTAAAGTTCGCATAAGTTGATTTCCAGCATCTTGCGCACTTTTTTCCTTCTTTCGCGCGATAATGGATGGAAATCGCATGTGGGAGCGTATGTTAAAAGCCTCGAATTGCCGAGTCAAGTTTCACCAAAATGTATCACCTAAGGAACAAATTATTTCAACAAGATGATGTTGCGCGGAAGTAACTTTGGGATTATCGTCAATAGTTTATTCTCAGGGATTCTTTAAATAAAAAATAAGACTCGACAGTGTCTAATATATTCTTGAACAATGATAGGATTTTTATCCATTTCTTCCTGAATATTCTACTTTTGCGTCGAGGTCCTATAGGGACCACAAAAAGAGACATAATTATATCGACGAATACCTTCGCACGAATATGTGTATGACATTTATACAGTGAATTTACGTTAGTTCGCGCAACATCAATTTGGCCGAGTTAAGAGTTCCTCACGAAAGTGACGTAAAATTCTTGTTAGGTTTCCAGATTCTCCCGTATTTACTCGAATGCGCCAATTTTCGAGGCGAATCTGCGCGTTAGCGTAAACCCGGCTGTCTTTTGATTTCGTATTCAGAGAACGTGGTAGCGGCGAATCGCGTCTACCGCCAGGACACAAGCTCCTAGAAGGACTTCCCTGGCAATCAGCGGCGGTCCGCAGGACTGTTTGCTTTCGCGCGTGATTGGCGCCTTGCTTTGCCGCTCCTGTTTGGTCCACCGTTAAGCCTCCTTCGCGTCTACGCGTTTATTGACATTTTCCTTCGGCAACGAGTACACGCGGGACGTGTTACGTCACTATAGGTTGATTCAAGCGGGAATTCTTAAACGGATTGCGAAAAGAGGTAATTTTTGGCGGCAATATCCTTCCTTCGCGTCAGCGTTGTGACATTATCTTAATAAACAGCGATTGATAAGTAGTAAACAAAATCTTCGTATTTTGGGTATTTATACATTTACACACAGTTGCATCTACGACGTAAAAGAGACATTTCAAAATCAAACGTTTCGTACTGCTGATTACAAGTTTCATGACAACAAACGAGATGTGGTTCCTGTTAGAGAATGAAAGAAACGACCGTGAAATGAAGCGATGGGCGTATTGTCTGAAATATTTTATTTTTATTGCAATGTGTTGTTAATGACATGGTAACGGTATAGCCGTTTGTTAAATGACCCGGGAGACATTGACTATTTAGACACCGTGTGTAATAAACATGTGTCTAAAGAGGGTCCCTTTGTGCAACACATGTACAAATCGTGCGTCGCCGAGAAAAAAACGAAGTGGCCGCCATGTGTCTCAGGATTTATAGAGTTCCTTTGGAACTAGCTGTAGCTGTTCCCGGCCTGCGAGAATTTTCCGAAGCTATATACCACTCTACCACGCGTGTGCGGTCCCTTTCGCTCTCGTTTGTGTGTAGGTAGATGTTTGTGATGTACGCGTGCGTGTGTGCGTGCGTGCGTGCGTGCGTGCGTGCGTGCGTACCTACCTACCTACGTACGTGCACAAGCGTGCGCGCGTGAGCGCGAGCGCGCACGCGATATGAGGTCCTGTAGGAATTCACCGGGGGACGTAAATTCTCCTGCGTTCTCCTTCTCTCTCTCTCTCTCTCTCTCTCTCTCTCTCTCTCTCTCTCTCGCTCCCGACCCTCCTTCCTGCTACCCTTTCTCTCTCATCTTCTCTCGCCATCTCTCTCTCCTTTCCTCTCGTGCCCTCTTCCTTGCTCGCACCTCTCTTCTTTCCTCTCTCTCTCTCTCTCTCTCGCGCGCGCGCGCGCGCGCCCTTCTACGCGCGTATCTACCCTTCGGGTGGACTTTAGAGTCCACCCCCTTAACCGGCCGCTGCTCGACGAGCCACCCCATCTCCCTGGCCATCGTTGCTGCCGCCTCCAGCGACAACATTCTGCAGTCCGGCGAGGGTGACCACCCCTCAGCCCGAGAGCGCCGACCATCGCAGTGATGCTCAAGCGCTCGGGCTCTTTGATAAGCTGCAAAGCTGTATCTCGGTCGTCTTAACCGCCCAGATTCGTTCATCAAAACTTTCCGGACTCGTTTACATAAGCGGCGCTTAATATGGGATTATCTAACGAGAAATAGACTATATAAATATGACGAAAAATTCCTCTCTCCCTCTCTCTCTCTCTCTCTCTCTCTCTCTCTCTCTCTCTCTCTCTTTTTAAGAAGTACGAGGACAACGAAGATGGCGAGACGAGGTATTCTCCGTGTGCAATTCGTTATATTAATTAAAATGTGTAACATTGCGAGATTCGGAAAACGGTCGCGCGACGCGTGACATCCGACCCGGATCGTTCCGATGTTTCAACAAAGTCTACGTGTCTCTTGCACGTACCCTCACATGCTCCCTAGGTATTATTTGGATTTTCGCGTACTTAGGCGTAGTCATTTTCGAGATTGGTAGGACGGCGTGCCGGGAATGGATAGAATGGTGCAGCATGACGAAGCGCGATAAAAGCGCTGGCGGCGATATTGATAAAAGCGACGTCGTTTAACCGGCTTCATTCCGCGCGCTCGCAGATTCCGCTCACGTACGCGCGGAGAACATCCTGAGCCCAGTAAGTGGCGTATGGAGATATCCAGAGGGGTTCGGATAGCTAGGATGGTTCGCGAGGGTGCTGGCAGGATGGCGGTGGCGGCGGGGGAGGAAGGGGGAGGGAACAGGTGGACGGATATAGGGGCAGGGAAGACGCGAGGGCGAGGACGACGGAAAAGGACGAGATGGAGGAATGGCGGGAGGGTGGCGCGCGCGAGATGAAGGCAAGGGGTGAGAGAGAGAGAGAGAGAGAGAGAGAGAGAGAGAGAGAGAGAGAGAGAGACAGACAGAGGACAAGGGGGTAGAGAGAAGGGTGAGACGGCATCGAGAAATGTGGACTTGGAAGACCGTTCTCTGGACTTTCACCCCATCCCGCTCTGTATGTCACCGTCTCCCTCTTTGTGTCCTTCCTTCTCACACCCTGTATTCAAACTACGTCAATACTACATAGAATTCGGGTGTCCCGATGCGTGGAAAAAGGGTCGAAGACTGTCGCGAGGTGGACGGAAGAAACATTGGTCGCACCGAGGCTTATATTTAGGGTACCGGAGGGTTGCTGTTGTGTATGTTTTGGGAATAGAGTCAATATAGTTCGGCGACGCGGAAATAGCTAATCGACACTTTCGGTCCATATTTCACTCGTTGTCTCTATCATTTCGTCAGATGCGTTTAACAGTTTTGACACTCAACGGTTTAACCACCAACACGTACGTGTTGGACGTATGTGTCGACAATTTAGATGCGTGATGATGAGAAACTTTTCCTTTCATTCTCTTTGGACGTTCTCATTGATCTCTCGCGAATTCCTTTGGCGAGCAAAAGTATTTTCATCGCAGACGCGTCAAGAGGGTGACGATAATCCTCACGACGAGGCATCCTAATCAGATTCTCACGCGTTTATACACGCGTTATCTCCCGCATGATACCCTTCGCGAGATCCTTTGTGGTGTCGCGGGTGGCGGAAGTCGAGAGCTGGCTATATTCGACGACGGTCGGCGATTGCGCGACCTCGTGAAAGTTTCATCGCCGTCACGGTGGGAAGCTGTGTTAGCGCCATGAGTTGTCGCGAGAGCCGGTCAGGGTAGGGATTGGCATACTGACACAGTGGCGCTCTGCATTATTAACCGGTGCTAGTAAGAGAGAGGGAGAGAGCGAGAGAGAGAGAGAGAGAGAGAGAGAGAGAGAGAGAGAGAGAAAGAGAAAGAGTGTGTGTGTGTGTGTGTGTATTAGAGAAAGAAAGAGAGAAATAGAGAGCGACAAAGGACGCGGACGGGTCGTGCGCGGAATTGGCTCGGAGCAAAAATTAGCCGGCTGTCGCTCAAGCGTGGAATTAGCTCGCGGACTCCGCGAGTAGACATTCGGCCTTCGGGCTAAATGGGCGTTCCCTCGCGAGGATCGAGATCGCCGAAATCGTCGTGGCCGAGGATCGCGGGGATCTCGGCTCGGCCGGAGAGATTTACGGTGACCACATTGCTCCTCCGGTGAAATCGGAGCGGCCGGGAAGAGAGGCTGGGGAATTTTAGCTATTTGATACGAGATGATGTTAATCGAGATGATCTTTCTCGGGAGTTAAATTGGTCTTTAAGTCGGTTGGACTCCGGAGGATGATAGCGTATCCTTTTCTTTTTCCTGAAGGAAGTTTAACATGTCTCTGGAAGATGAAGCGCCGATCCTTGTATCTCTTTAGGGTGTTCGAATTGCCTCAGTCGATATCGCACGAACGAGCTCTGTCTTCTTGAGAAGTGTAGATATCATGGTTTGTCAGGGGATGAGATTGGGATAGAGGAGGGAAATAGGATGCCGAGACGTCCGACGTTGAGTACTTGCGGTCATCCGAAGCGAAGATAAATATTCATGTCATTTTTCCATGGTGGCGCTCGGCGACCGGGTGCCACCACTCGCTCGTGGCGGCTGTGCGGTTCCGCGCGGGAGGGTGAGAGACGAATACGATCGAAATAGAGTTGTTACATAAAGAAGTACAGCTGTTCCTTCAGTCCTTTTCCTTTCGCGAAAGTCCTGAATTTATTTATCTCACGGCACAGCTTCCAGGCAAGATGGTTCCGGGACGCCGTTGTTTGCCCGAGACAAAGAAAGCGTTCATTAGGGAAACGCCATTAGCGGCGAACTTCTTTTCCTTCTAACCGCCCCTTTTCTCCCGCTCCTCCTCTCGCTCCTCCTCTTTCTTCTTCTTCTTGTTCCCCGTCTGCCCCGTTTGGCTTTCGAAAGATCGTACCGATAAAACGAAAGCGAGCATTTCTCCGCATTTCGGCGAGTTGCCGGAAAACGCACGCATCTCGCGGCTCGCGTCTTTTCCTCGGCTCGGTGGAAGTGGTTCTGCTTTCGATACTCGCTCATTACTCGCCGTGCAACCACCGCGACACGATCGCTTTCTTCAGCGGCGTAATGCTCGTCTTTCGAGGTCTTCCTCCGTCGCCGATCGGGATCGACCGATAACGGTGACATCGGCGTCGTAAATTACGGCGCGATCGACGTTGGCGCTCGCTCGGCCACGTCTACGCGTAGAAGCCGAAGAAAGCAGGAGGCATCTGCCAGGGACTCCCAGCCACGCGTAGATACCGCGGATAAGGCAAATCCGTGTCGATACTCTTCGCCTTGTGTTCCTACCTCGGCTTCGCGAGATGCGAGATAAATCGAGAGGCAGTTATGCGGCGTTACGCTCGATTGTAATGCGAATAGGGATGCAACGATTTTTCAAAATATCGGCAACGATATTATCGTCATTCAGAACAATCGATAACGATAATCGATAATTTCGAAAAGTATCGATATTTATATAAAAAAAGAATATGTATACACACAGGGGTGTGCATATAAAGGTATGCACGAAAAGATCGTACGTTGACAAGATCTTTTAAAAATTTTTATCTTCATATAATTTATTGTCGTATTTTTATTAGAAAGTATATAACGAACCGCTGTCGTTTGCCGGAGATCATCACATACGTACATGGAGCAGGAGATCTATTCAACGCACGGTTCGACGGATTGAGACGGAAATGACAGAAGTGAGCGAATTTACTAGACATCGAGCAATTACATAATAGAATATATTCCAGTGAAATCACTCACTTTTGTAATTTTCATCTCGGTCGTAGAACCGTAATAGGTCCCCAGAGTAACTGTAACTGAAAAACACGAAAATCAGTAAAATTCATATCGACGTGTCGATCTTATCGGAGACAAAAAAATATCGATAAATATTCGATATTTGTCTCTCGATGTATCGATATTATCGATTTATCGTTGCATCCCTAAGTGCGAACAAAGAAAATGAACACGAAGACGCGCGCTGAAGGGACAAAATATGAAGGTGCAAAATATGATACGGACTTGTGTCCGCGGTGTGAGAA
This sequence comes from Harpegnathos saltator, assembly GCF_003227715.2. Taxonomy (NCBI): domain Eukaryota; kingdom Metazoa; phylum Arthropoda; class Insecta; order Hymenoptera; family Formicidae; genus Harpegnathos; species Harpegnathos saltator. The sequence goes on from NW_020230639.1 coordinate 602,385, forward strand.
GAAAGAACCAAATTCGCGATATTCGTCGAACAAAATTGTTCACATTCCGAAATGTTTCCCTTCTAAGTTCGAGCGAGAATCACAATTACCGTTGCCGGTGGCTGGGATGATTTATGTCGCGGATAACACAGTTGTCGATTTTTCTTCTCGGTTCGACACTCGTTATATCAGCCGGGAGTAAGCACGTGAACCGTGCGTTGAATATCCTCACTTTTCGAGATAACGTCTCACTATGTCTTCTAATCAAATACGCATTCGTTCCGCGTTCGAAGCTACGTTACATGGCAAAGTCCGAGCTCTCAAAATCGGAGATTAGTCATTGACAGGACCCTTTTCTCGGTGATCAATCATGCGTCGTGCCATCTGCGACGTTAGAAATATATTGTGGGCAGGTGAGACGACGCCCTGCGAATGCGCCCTGCGTTTCCGCCTACCTACCTACCTACCTACCTGCCTGCCTGACCGTCGCCTGCCTGCGCGTTATAAGTCGCAGTTTTAGCAAGCAAGTGTTTTTCACGAAAACGCGTCCCGGCGGAAATCCTCCTGGCATAAGACATAAGCGTCGACACCGAGCAAATTCGAGCGCATTTTCATTTCCGCGTACACGCACGCGCATCCGGTTTCTCTTGTAATCCCTCGAAATCATTTGCGGATCAATGCGACGTAACATTTGTTGACGAGAGCAGGAGTGTCAATCTTACAATATTGAAACGAAAAACAGATTTTCAATTCGAAAATACGCGATTCATGATATGTACATCGCAATTGTCGAATCTCGTGGGGTTTGCGTTTGACTTGACGTCGGGAATTAGTCAAATGCATTCTTTCATTTCCCTTGAAAAAAAATGTTGGAGACTTTTCTTAGAAAAGAATTCTCCGCAGCGAGAAATATAGGCGTGAAATATAAAGCTACGTTGCCAAAGTTCCCTCTTTCGCTGCAACCTTGAAAGGAAAAATCTAACGGAACCTTAATGGTTCCTGATAGGTTTACGCAGCGGGTGGCTGACGGCTGCAACAACGCGTCGTTCGAGCGGTACATCGGTTTCCAGGTTCTGGGGTCTCGTCTTTCGACGATAGATATCGATCATGTGATTTTCTGGAAAACTCCAATTAATGTCCATCTGTCTTTTGTGGGCTGTCCGAGACTATAGAATGAATAGATTTCGGCATTTCGTAGATTTGAGAATAGAACATTTATCACCACCTATCGATGAATAAAACGTGGCACAAAGTAAAAGCATAAAGGGAAATTTATCATCCGTCGCGTATGTTTGCGGAGTCAATCTCTCTCTCTCTCTCTCTCTCTCTCTCTCTCTCTTCTTTTCTCCCTCTTTCTCTGAACAAATCGGGGAATAGTGTTTCGGCTCTCGCTCGACGCGATCTCTTCTCACGAGTCGACATTTCAACATGACAATTCTAAATAAAAATTTATAGGAACGACGTGCGCGGCCTCTCCTTCCCTCCCCGCCCTCACCTCCGGCTCCCCTTGGAGTATCGATTTTGCCGCGCGAGACAGCCGTTTAATTAAAATTACTTTTCCAAGCGGCAGCGTGCGATACCGCCGTTATTACGAAATACGGTCCGATATGGGGAAAGAGTGACCGCGCGTCTAGCGGCTCAAATTCTTTCTCTATCCCACGTTGACTAGCATTTAATTTGGAAACACACCGTGCAATTAACCGCGGCCTCGCTCGACTCGCGCCCGCCGTTGTCAGAGCCGCGAGAGGCTAGACTAGACGATTTTCATGTTTTGTTGCGCCTTTTTTCGGGCGAAGTCACCTCGGGCAATCGAGTGGGCGAGGGGAGTGCGTTGAGTGACGTTGACTGACGCCCGACAGACGTTTCCCATTATTTTCAATAGTAGAAAATCGACGAGTTCCTGGCGACGTTAGCACCAGAGATTCTGGGAAATTTCGCTCCGACAAACCGTTCGTTCCGTTTCAGCTTCTGAAAGGGAGCAATATACCTTTCTCTATATTATCGCCCCTCTTTGTTTCCGAGTAGCTAGTATTCTGCAGTGAGCTAGACGCTTTCGCCCTAGACTTTCATTTTCTTCAGAAAATCTTCTACACACGGACCGCGCATTGCAATCACTTGTAAAGGCGATTTTGCTTGGTCATGGACAAGCAATAAACTAACGTGAAATTCGAGCGTTTTGACTAAATACGGACGAAACTTTCGACATGCCTTTTCATTCGATTCGCTTAAAAAACGGTGTAAAAAAAGGAAACATTTTTCCATAACGTGAACGCGAATATATTGCATCGCTCGTCATTGTTCACTATAACCGTACACGAGTCATTTGTTGCAATCGACCATATAAGAGCTGGAGCACGTTTCTCTTAGCTACGAAGCGCGCGAAAAAGGATACAATTTTCATTCCTTTGGAAACCCGTTCAAGTTGAAAAGCATTACAATTCTGGTGTCACCGACCGTTATATGGATGTATTATTACAGGGTAACATGGTTACGACATTTCTATTGTATATAATATAAAGTATAGTTTAAATTATTAATTCGCTAATTTGATTAATTAAATTGATTAAAAGAATTAATCAAGTAAATTGAATTACTAAATATTTATAATTGTCAGGATAGAGAGAGAAAGAGAAAATAATTGTTACGCCCTTAAAACTTTCTCTGTGGACAGTGAAACGTCGAGAGTAACTAGTAAATTCGACCGGGAAGTACATTATCGATCAGCGGGAATTCACTTTGTCGTCAATAACATCAGCGCGACTGTAGGGACGTAGGAAAATCTGAATTCACTCTTGGTCGACGGGATTACGGACGATAGCGTTAATAGAACGGATATAGATAATGGTGATTTGATTCCGTCATTGATAAAACGTAAATTCTGCTGTGCGTCTTACTCTCTCTTGTTCCATTCTTCTCGTTGGTGCTTGCCGGCAAGCTACTGATAATTATTTCCAACGGCGTGTGCGCGCGCGCGCGCGCGAGCTCGGATTCGCAACGCGCGACGACGCGTACAAATCTCATCGGGTCCTTTACATTTTCCCGTGATATTTCAATCCGAATTTGCATTCCCCGTGGAAAATCCGTGGGGCTCTCTCCTCGTTCCGCCGAGAAGCATGAGAAATGTGCCGCTTCTTTCCCCGTCACCTCCTCCCTCTCCCTCGCTCTCTCTCTCTCTCTCTCTCTCTCTCTCTCTCTCTCTCTCTCACTCTCTCTCTCTCTCTCTCTCTTTCTCCTTGCCTCGTATCCCTCTTTCTCCCTCAGGAGAGACGTTCTTTTTTCCTCAAAATAAACCCGAAGCCCCGCTTCCGTCTACGGAGACCGCGGATACTAGGCGGTACATATATTTCTTCTATTGTCTAGCCCCGGAGTTTCCTATTGTTTCTAGAAATTTATCGCTTCACGGGAAGTTTGGCCACGCAGAAGCGGGTGCTTTCATCTTGAGGCGCAGATAGAGGAGAACTGGCGAGGGTAAGGGAGAAAGAGGCGAAATTGGTAGGAAAGACAGAATAAACGGTGATGGTGAACGCTGGAGGGAACGCTGGTGGAGGCGGGAGCCGGCAGGGGGTAGGGTGAGGGGGAAGCGGGATAGAAGATAGATCCAACCGGCGATAATTAGTACTTCTACCAAAATTATTTATGCCCAGAATAAATCAGGAGAAAGCTTAATTGCTTTCCACCGTGGCGGACGACGACGTCGCGCGAGCTCGCACGAGAGTCGAGAGGCGCTTCCTCCTCCTCTTCCTCCTCTTCCTCCTCCTCTTTCTCCTCCTCCTCCTCCTCCTCCTCCGCCTCCGCCTCCCCCTCCCCCTCCTCCTCCTCCTCCTCCTCCTCCTCCTCCTCCTCCTCCTCCTCCTCCTCCTCCTCCTCCTCCTCCTCCTGTCGGTTTCTCGGATTTTTGTTCTCGTTTCGCCACGAAGGCGCGAGAACGAGGAGAAAATCCGAAGAGTTATTGGGAGAATAATCGTTCCAGGACGATTATTTCGTGCGGGGAATTTATTTCGTGCGCCGCACCGCTCGGTTGTAGAGGCTCGTGCGCGCGACTAAGGTTGCATCATATTTTTTCTCCTCCCACAACTATTCCCAGATAGTTTTCTCACTTTTATTCGCTACGGTGGATCCTCCGCAGACTGTTACGGCAGCCGCGTGAATATCCGTGACGCATCGAGTCATTAGTGGCCCGCGCGCCGATATGATATATCGACACGTCGAGCTCCTAATTTCGTCCAGTAATGGGTTACGAATTCATTATCGCTTTGCTCGTTCGTCTGAAAAATAAATCCCATTTCTGTTAATGGCGTTACTTGGCTAATAAAGCAAAGAAGTGACCCGCAGTGGTAGGATGTACATCCCTAGTATCGATATCATCAGTGGTCTGTCGTTTCCCTCGTCAACTTCATCGTTATTGATATATATATATATATATATTTTTTTTTTTCACGAACGTAAAGTAATTACAAACTTCGATGATTAAGAACTCGTACATTTGGTGGGAGTCCACACGAGTGGGAGTCCAATATCGACTTCGATATCTTGATCGAAATTAGAAATCTTAATTTTTCTATATATATATATATATATTTTTTTTTTTTATAATATCTTAAATGAGATAAAAAGTCAATTGACGGGCATTAATGGGACTTTGCTACTACCTTCAAGATGTATAATCATCGGTCATAAAGACTCGCGGGCAACATATTTGTAAAACCGCAAAGAAGCGGGCGAAGAAATGAAGAGCCGCGAGTAAGGGTGGATGAGCGTTCTCTCTCTCTCTCTCTCCCCCCCCCCTCCCTCCTTCCCCTTTTCTGTTCTCCCGTCTTTCGCTTGCTCTCGCAAAGGTCGATTTACATTCCGAGGGAATGATTTTATTTCGTGAAGCTGGGGAAACGTCCACGTAAACTCCGCGGCGGAATGTTCGAAAAGCGAAGGGGTGGGAGGGGCCCCGAGAGCTTTGTAGGCAGCCGAGAGGAGAGCCGAGCGGAGAACGGCATCTTGGCAACAGGTTTCACCCCCGTGGCAGACTGCGCTGCAGTCTTTTCCGTGTAGGCTACGTGCCTTTCGAAAAACATTCGCTTTTCCTCGCGTATCGGCATACATCTTTTGCGGGAAACCGGTTTCCCTGCGATAAATCCACCGTCGAGTTTCCCGCGAGTTTTCAACTCCACCCTGCCGTCGTGGCCCTCGCCTTCAATAGTACCGGTGCGTTTATATGTGTACGAGCGTGGTTACGTTGTGGAGACGACGTAGTTGTATTTCTATTTTATTGGGATGTAGAATATATCGACATCGTTCGTTTTCTTTTGTAAGAAACAAGCTGAAAAACAAAATCTGAATGGTCGCACACGCTGAATAGAAAACCGTTTGGAGATTTTCCAATTTTTAACAGCCTATTCTTTTCTTTTCGTAGGAATTTTTTTCTCTTCTTATATTATATCAGGAAAAGTACAGCGGCCTCTTGAAAGATCTTGAAAATTTGAGATGCATTGAGATGCGACATCTGTCCCCAGAGAAAAATATAAGAATTCAAAAATATATCTTACGTTTATGTTGCTAAAATAGCACGACACATTAGATGTTTACAACTTTGGAGTTTTGTCTCTCTTCAATTGTAATTTGACGCCTGCATATATCTCGCTGGCGTCTCGTTTCACAGAGAATACTTACATTTCATTATTGACGACAATATAGAACTGTCATTTCGACTATACCGAAAACGTCGAAAAACAAATGTTTGTAAGAGAATTGCTCGAGGGATACATTTGCTCTGATGTATTTATACTGGTTCACACTTTACTGTAAGTTTTTTGTCGAATTTAAGAGGATTTGCCGGGTTTGCTCGGCAATAAAATAGAAAACGCGTTTGAAAAAGCGCGATAAAAACGTGTCGAATTTTTTGCGCCTCTTTCGGCTGCAGAAGAATAGAGAAAACTGAGAAAGAGAATAGGATAGGCTGATCGACGGGGGAGGATACAATGTAGAATCGAAGTCGACATTGTGTGGAAGCCTCCCTTACTAGGTCGTAACTCAACCACTTTAGAGTTCCTCGGTTCGTGGCGCGCCATTAGAGACGTCCTGTGTAACAAAATAAATCTTTCCTAAGAATTCAACACAAGGCTAAGTCGCAGAACGAGTCGAAACTCCAACGTTTCGGCCAAATGGACCCGTCCAGGGACGGGCGTAGGCGGGGAAAGAGAGGGTAGTAGTAGTTTTCCCGATCTCCCTTACTTCCGTCCGTTGCCATGACGACGGTTGCTTGACCATTCTAAAAATCCCTCGAAACTTTAGGGCGCGAACATACCTCTGCCATTATTCCTCGTCCGTTACACACCAATCCTTTGGCAGCGATCGTAAAAACGAAACATATTGTTATTTATTTACATCGATTAATATTAATATAATAATATACTAATTTATATTGATTAATGTTTCAATGATTTCTAACGATATTTAATTTTCTGTATCTAATTTATATTTAAAAAATTTAATATTTGATAATTAATATATTTAATAATGAAATCAAACGTACGCGGTTGGTCCCATGTTATAGCAGTAATTTTTCGGATAGCAGTTGCGAAGCAAATGCGGAATGAGCTTCGTTAGGATTATAACTTTCACCCATCATTTTTTTTTTTTAATTTTTATCCTCACACGATAAAGTTTCATGTGTTTGAAAATAATACATTTTCGTTGCTAGAATATTCGTAAGACAAACTGTGTTCTGAAAGAAAAACTTGCATTCACTTACATTGTCGCGTATAACATTCGCGACTGCCGTCGAATTTCATTACAGTGCGCAGCGGACACTGCGTCCTTTTGCGAAAATCGCGAAACTAGGAAGAATAATCTGTTAAAGTATTCAGAGAACGAGAGCTAAGCTCACACAGAGGGCCCGGTGCGCTGTGCACACCTTTGCTTGCGACGCAACGCGCCAATGCAACCGAAAAGATGTGCGAGATAGGAAAAGAGCGAGAATAGGGAGCAAAAGGGAGTGAGAGAGGCAGGCGAGAGAGAGAGAGAGAGCCAGAGAGAGAGAGAGAGAGAGAGAGAGAGAACCAGAGAGAACGAGAGAGGAAGAGGGAGAGGAAAGTTGGCCGTTCTTCAGCCAAGCGTTTCACGCTTGGATAATACGAAGAGCGAACGCCCCGACAAAGGGAACGACGAGTTGCACGCCCGAAAATTTGAAAAATTATTCGGGCATCCAGCCGCCTCTCTCTCTCTCTCTCTCTCTCTCCCTCCCTCCCTCTCCCTCCCTCTCCCTCTCCTCACTGTCCTGTTTCTACCACCGTTTCGCTGTCGCGATGCTGCGCGCCGCTGTAAGGCCGTTGTGAGTGAATATTTTCGCCCGTCGTCCGTTCGTAAACCGATGAATGGTCGTCGGCCTCACACAACTGTAGCATTGTTAGACCTGGGAATGCATCTACGAGGATAATATTTACTTCCGGGCAGAGGTTATCTCTCTCTCTCTCTCTCTCTCTCTCTCTCTCTCTCTCTCTCTTTCTGTCTTACTCTTTCTCTTTCGCTCTCAAGTCTTTCGCACATGTTGCCGACAGCGCGCCGTAATGCTTCGCATCCGGAGTCTTGTAACTTTTCCTTCGAGTAATTTGAAACTTTTCTTCCGCCCCGCGTATGCGACGACAACGATGACGCGAATTTCACGTTCTGGAGAATGCTAGGAGACGTATAGAAAGGGACATTCTTGCAGCGTGCTATTCACAATGCGCGAGAGGGTGGCAAGGGGTAAAAAAATTATACGTTCCCGATTTAATGCGATTTGACGGGCACAGCCCGCAAATTACGCGTCGACGCGTTCTTTCTCGCCGCTCACACACCCTTTTGCCTTCCGGACTTGCTGGTTGTCCGCGGGGTGCAACTGTTGCATCGTCTTTCGCCCCTTCCTCGACTGGCTGCACCCTGTGTGTGCGCCGTTGTAATTTGTACCTTGTTGCTTTCGCTGACAAAGTCTTTCACCGCCGATAAGAAGGGTCTGATTTATCTAGACGTCGGAGCATACGAGACCATACACACGCACACGCATGCCCATCGCATACATGCACATACATACAATTACTTTGGTACTTTGGTTTCTCTCGGTTATTGGGGCAGTGATAATTGTGCACGCCTTCCCGAGATTTCCCACGTGCGTGAATTCGGGAACTCGCGGCTCAAACTTTTTCGATCTACTTGTTGCGTGCACAGAATTCGGTACTCGTGCTTGAAAAATCCGTCAGGTGTCTTCCGAAGATTAGCGTAACGTTTCGGTTGTTCATTATCATAGCAGGCAGACAGTTTTATTACAGAAACTATCATGCGTAAAGATCATCGAATTGATAAAAGAAAAACGCGAAATTCGACTCGAGCTTTCGCGTTACCTTCCGAAGTTTGCGCTTCCGAAGCGCATAGGTGCGATATATCCGCTGTCTCAACTCGAGGATAGTCTCAGAGTCTTGCCGCATTGCGATAATCGCGGGTTCGGAGAAAAAGACGCGCGTTATAAGTGCAACGCGCGAAGGGGAATTTTTGCCGTCGCCGGTAATTGAACGCGCGCGACCTTGACATTAACGCGGTGAAATAATGAGAGTGATTCCGGAGGCGCACGGGGAAAGAAAGAAAAGTCAGACGAAATCGCAAGCATTTATACTGTTCTACCGCGTGTACGCGCGCACGCGCGCAAGAAGCATTGATGTGCCTCGCGGACATTGCCGGCAATGATAGAGAGAAAGAGAGAGAGAGAGAGAGAGAGAGAGAGAGAGAGAGAGAGCAACCGAGCTAAAAGCGCAATCCGAGTTGCAAAACGCCACGGAGAGGCATGAGGAGGCATTACCGCCGCTCGCAAATTACCACGGGAGTAATCATAATGCGATCGTAATGCAACGCGAATAAGAGGGAGGAAGGAAGAGGGACAGAGAGGGAGAGACTTGATTTCCAACGCGAGACTGCGAGACGTTGCGAGACAAGCCGCCCTCATTGCGCTCAATTGGTGATTATCGGCGGTTACGTGTAATTATTTGTCGCAATGCGGATTCAAAAGGTCTCGAGGTCGCGTTCAGGTCGAAGGGACATTCACGTAATGTCCGAGAATCAGTGATCGTTGAATCCGTGTTAAATTATCCCGCCGTACGAAAATCAGCGCAAATGTCGCGCTTAAACACATGAGAACACGAGCGTGTATATAGCGTGTGTACAGGCAGCGTGTAACGTTGACAATTGTAACAGCGTATAAAATCGCGTGAAAATTAGAGCGCACGCGCGATATATCTTGTTACTACAAAAGCCCCCGGAAAATGTGACGCAGGCTATGATGCGTCGACTGTTTTTTCTTCTCTTTTCTTCCCTTTTTACCGACAGTTGAAAATTCGATCCCGATGATGGCGGTTGAATTTTTCATATGGCGCCTTAAAATTTTTTATTCGCTGTGATAAAATAATTTTTTTTCTTGGATCTTTGGCCAGTACGACGAAACGCACGTCTCGCGCGGTCTCTTCTCCTCCCGATCGTTCCTCTCTCTCCTTCAATTCGGTGTCCATCGCGTCGATTCGCTGCCGACGGAGCTGTAAAGTCGTAAAGTTGTAAAGTTACCCTCGTGGAATAAAACCCTTGAATGCACTCTCTCTCTCTCTCTCTCTCTCTCACGCGGGAGCGTTTGGGTTTGGGAGCGCGTAGGAGCACGGACTTATCGTGCGCGCAACATCGTCGCGCTCGTCCGTCGCGCCTTCACCATGTGTTCTTTCGTGAGTGAACGTTTTCGGGCGGGATAGTAGTGGTCTCGAAACGACGAGCCGAAGAAGAGGAGATGAAAGATCCTCCGTAGGGAAAAGAGAGGCCCGGAGAGAATCGAAAGAACGAAGCGGGGGCCTTGGAGAGAGGAGCCTGCGCCGCGCATACACCTATACAAACAGACCGCGTCGAAAAGCAAATGTTTTGTTGTGATGCAAGAATTCACAACGCCGGCTTGTAACGGGCCGCCGGCTTGTAGCGTGGTCTGCAGTCGTGGAATTCGCATTACTCGAGAAATTATCAACTGCAATTGGACCGAACGCAGTTATGCGACCAGGAAATACCGACTCCGGACCGCCGCGCCGCACTGCGGACCCAGGCGGACCAGGGCCCGAACCCATACTGCGAATTTCAATCGCGATGCATCTTTAACGATCCGCCGAGTGCGACGAGAGAGAGATTCTTCGATATTTCATGTGGAATATCTGATTCCCAAATTTGTCATCGGGTTTTTCTCGCAGACGTGTTTGTATGGCCCGCATTCTCGACGTCTCTTGGTATCTTGGTAATCAAATTCTACTTTCGCCCGGCCATTTCTCTGTCATTTTTCATTCTTATAGACTCTCTTCAGTTTATACACGAACCTTCCTGAACGTTGGAAGAATATTTTTTTTTGTAATTATTAAAATTCCCCATTGTCACTGGGATAATACCGAGCTGAGGATACATCTAAAACATGATTCCTTTATATTTTTGCGGTAAGTCGGATTACATTAATGCGTCCGCAGGAGAGGAGCCCACGTCCGAAAGAACACACGTTTCTTCGTTCGATTTTACAGTGGTGAGTGAAACTCTTGAATGCGACGCGTGCGAAAGCGTACAATGCACAGATTTACCACCCGCGTCGCGGCGCCAGACGTCCGTGGAACGGAGATGGGAAAAATCTGTAAAAATAACTCAAGAAGCGAGGAGCATTCCTTGGAACAATAAATTTCGACTAGGTTGTTCGAGCAGAACGTTTTAAAGATTCCCTTCCTTGATAACCTGAAAATCTTTTGTCGCGACGATTTTCAGATTACGGAAAGTAATCTGCGTGTTTGTGAAAGTTTGTATGAGCACATGTCCCTTCACCTTCTCGCTCAAGTTGTCCTCAAATGTTTATTTCCCCTTCCCCTTTTATTCGATATCTATTTATTTTATTGCATTTTATTGCATGGGCTAGTTTCGTTTGTAAAATTCTTTTTCCTTTCATTATCTGTATCTTTGGAGGAAATATTTGCTCATTAAAGAATTAAACATTTCCAAGTCTTTGTTGAATTTGGTCGTCCCGTCCTCTAAACCGATCCTTTCCCTCTTCATTCAAGGTCTCTTGAATGCACTTTAATAAAATAAATGTTGGAATTCTTACGCATTACGTATTACACAAAGGTCTGTCAAAAACTAAAATAATTATTGTACTAAAATAAAAATAAAGAAATATATACACACATATATAAAATAAATTACTATACTGAAATAAAATAAAATACTTTTCTGCTTATTATAATAACGAAAGTAGGAATTAGCAATGTTTTAGTAGCCTCAGACGCCTATTTTGTGGCCGAATCCGTCCTAAATTAAATCGAGTCGAGGTATTATTAATTCGATATAGCGTTTGCGGCGACCATATACCGCACGACGGTATATCCCCGTGTGACGAACGGAAAGCGACCCGTCGAAACGATCCTATTTCCGCGAGAATCACTCCGTTTCACAGAGCGCGGCGACTTATCGGGGTGTGCTTGCGTAAGTAGTGGTGAATGCAACAGCGGGGTCGCCTCCTCGCCAGGCGTTGTTGCTGCTGCCGCTGCTGCTGCTGCTGCTGCTGCTGCTGCTGCTGCTGCTGCAACCTGTTGCGGGTGTACCGAACGGGCGGGTGTAAGGACGTCGTAAACGTACGGTAATAACGCGAAACGGGGAACGGGGGAGTGCCGTTAGTAATTTTAGCGCTGCATCTGGCAACGTTTACGGTGGCCGCGCGGCATTGACATTTTTATCGTTTGCTCTCGCGCTCGCGCGGGAGAGAACGTCTTTATTAAACGCCAAGACGGGACCCCGTCTCGCCATCTCGCGTCGAGCGCCCGCGATTAAAGTCGCGTAAACGTAATTGCGACCGATAATCAGAGATCTCATAGATCGTTCTCGCGCTCGTACGGCGACTCGTTAAGCGAGAGTTCCATTAGCACCTACGATAGCGCGAACGGCGAGCCCGACGTTCGGAAATTTAAGAGCGTGCGTTTACGACCTCGTTAACTCTCTCCCGCGTCGCGTACCGTATATGTCGTAAATTGTAATAATTATAAAGTAGCGGTTAACGTTCCCGATATATATGACACGACATGCCGGCCATCTCGAGGCACTTACACAGCCATCAGACACTGAGATGAGAACATCCGCGAGAGTCGATTTTTTACAAGTACTAAAATCATACGATTTTTCGCATAAATTTATTCCATCAATCCACTCGTAAGCAGAGTTATTTCATTATCATCTCTTTATTGCGATGTCGATTGCTTGGTTCAATTTCGATGCGAATCGTTACTTACTTCAAAGTTTACTACGAGCGGCTATCAGCGTGGAGAAATTGCATATATGACGGTTTGAATATTGACTGAGAGAGAGAGAGAGAGAGAGAGAGAGAGGGGCGGGGTGGAGTTAAACGCTATAGAATAATGGATAATGTTGATATATCACGACGTAGAGAATGTTACATTAACGAGTAAACAACAAAACGCGCTCTCCAGCGCGTCTCTCCTTGGCTGAAAGTCACGCGACCGCGGGCGTAATACAAACGCGCGTACGCGATTGTCGCGAGATCATAACAGACCTTGACGTGGAACAAACAGGTCGGGAAACGCCGCGTATGATTCTCAACTGATTTTCCGAGTCGTGTGGTGTGTGTGTGTGTGTTCGTGAGGTGCGTTATATTATTTCGCGCGCGTAATTATCGTACAGTGATCGTCTGGAGCAATGCTTGCATCCTCGAATCTTGGAGGTAACTGTCGCCTTTTTATTTTTTTTGTATCAAAAGAAAGATAGACTGCGTCTTGAAGCAGATATATTGACTTCTCTGTCAACATAACTAATCAAAAAACTTGCTCTTTGCTTCAGATCTGACGGAGCTCGTAGCTACACGGTGGATGCTGCGGATGCGGATGCTGTGTACCGGAGGATCCGGTTCGGGCCAAGCAGGGTCGGCTCGAAGGTAGGTTCCTCCTAACTTTTCCTACGTGATTCTTTTAATTCTCTGCGATCGACAGTTAGGACATTGTTGTCGAAGTAACAATTTGTGTATTTTTGCTTGTCGATTTTTACAATAATCGCAAAAGATTAACACGTTCGAATGGCAATCTTTTTTTCTTTTTCGATACGTTATCAACCATTGTCTAATTAACGATATCATATTGTTTTGTTTCAGATCTGTAACGGAGAACGAGGCCGATCTTGAGTTCCGGTATTTCGGTGAGTCGAGCAAATGAAAAGTTATTTAGAATTTTGAGGTGATTGTTTATATTTGTAAAATCTGTTCGATATCAATGCGATTTACCTGTAGATTTTTACATGTGCACTGAGAGGAGAAAGTAGTAAATTTCATTAAAGATTATAGTAATTTTCGGCGCTATATTCTTGTTGAAAAAAAAGAAAAGGTAATAGCGACATGTATACATAAGATTATTATCGGCAATGTTATAATAGCTCTTACTACAGAAATGAGTTCGCCGACTATAATTATTTCACTGTGCAATTACAGCCACAAACACGAAACAATTTTCTCTCAGTGTAGAGGTTTTATATGTATGTGTGTGTTTGTACCGTGCACTGAAACAGACTGCTCGAAACAATCAGAGGGTCTTTTTACCAAATATAACTACCTGATTGGTCAGATGTATATGAGTTGTTTAATATTTATATAATTATTGAAATCATTTAATACGACTCCTTCTGATTATTTCGAGCGGTGCAAAATCAGAATTGCGCGTCAGAATTGTGCATCAGAATTGCGCATTAAAATTGCGCTACTAGATTCGCGGTTATGTATCTTGCTCGCAATTAATTTAACAATTTTCGCTATCGTTCATTCTTGAAAATTTTTACATATGACGGGTTATAATATCACTTTGCTCATTAAAAGTAAGAATTAACATAAAACGAGAAAGTCGACTTGATACAATCGTCATTCGCCAGTTTTTTCTTCGATGTTTTCGAATATAACGCCGTGTTTTTGGTACGTCATTCATTTACATGCAACTTGTTTTCGACACGCGAAATTTAATTCATTCGTGTTAAATATCGTTGAAATGACTTCGGTCGCGAGTACAATATAGGAAAGTGCGATCGTTTGAGAACCTAGACGCAGCTAGCTCTGAAGCTGGACGTGGACCTGGACTCGGACGTCGTGGAATATCAATGTGTAATGGTGAGCGCACAGTCAGAACGCTCACAGAGCGTCACTTTTTACGTAGTGCATGTAATTTAAATGTAAAACATTAAAATGTAAATTGAGAGATTATCTGTGAAAAAAATTTCTTGATGAAAAATAACAGTCTGAGATTGCTCAAAATGGATTAAGGTTACAAGATTTAAGGATAGCGTGCGTTTCTAGCGTCTAATCGACGTAAATTTTATCCGCTCGAGAAACGAACGACCTTCCCCTAAAATAAAGCATTAGACCGCGTGCTAGAGAGGGTCTCTGTTTCCGCTTAGCAGGGATCTCTCGAGTCGAAACGTCGGCGTCGATCGACGGGAAAAAGTACGCGCTGGTGAGCTCCTCGTGTTTCGTAGCGCGATGACGAGCCGTGTAAAACGCAGCGCCGCCTCTCTTCCAGTGAGCTGAGCAAATAAAAAGGGCGAATAGGAATCCGTGTAGTCATACAGAGATTTTAATCGGTGCCGACCGCAAGACACACTGACTCACTGAGATGGAACTCGGTCCGGGAACGTGAGATCTCGCGAGACAACACGATCGAGTCAGGTCTCGCGGCGGCTTCCAAAAATCCCCCGTGGGCTACGTGTGATTTCAGCAGGAAGAGAAGCGGCGGTTGAGTACGTTCGAAAACGCCGATTAAATGCAGACAGATTGATCGCTTCCGATGAAGCACGGATTTTCTTCCTTTTCGTTTTTTTTTTCCCTTTCTTTTTACGATCGATAGAAGGCGACGTATTTTTTAATGGCAATGTCTCACGTTGAGTAGGATTTAATAAATCCCATTACGCGTTCATGACATATCCCTGCTGTGAATAATTATATTTCTCTGACATTGGTTAAATCATCATTCCCTGATTTTTCTCGATTATATCGTTATATTTTCAAGATTTATTTCGGCAGATTATAAAGTATGCCACGTCGCATTTATGTAGGGGGGCACAAGAGCGGAATGCTCGTATCTTCTCGAAGACATGGGAATGAAGAATGATCCGTGTCATTGGCATGTTTTGATCCGGTCGCACTCGTTTTATTCTTGCGTCGAATCGCGAGTTCTCTCTCTCTCTCTCTCTCTCTCTCTCTCTCTCTCTTTCTCCCTTTCCTCTCTCTTTCTCTCTCTCTCTCTCTCTCTCTCTCTCTCGTGCGCGCAATTGTAGTCATACCATCGAAACGCTTCGCGATACTTCGCGCGCGCGCGCGAAAATTTCTCGCATCGGCAAATATATCGAAGGCCCCTTGTTCGAAATCGACTGTGCAAGATCGATTCGTCACGAGATCGCGTCTTCGAATGGGATCTCGTAACGCGTTATAATCGATGCCGAGCATAAGGTACGCTGAATGAGTTCTTCTCTGGAAATAAACGGGCATAAGAGGGCCCCAGAAAGGCGCCGCGCGCGCACGCGGGGAGCACATTATACATGCGATCAAAGAGAGGGAGCAAGAGCGCGAGTACACGTGAACATGTCGGACAATGCCTGTCATCTCATTCACGTCAAGTGAGCTCGAGGACTACCAACTTCAGCTGGTGCTTCGTAGCGGGGATCAAATTGCATCTCAATTCGTGCACCGACTTTTCTTTTTAGCGCCGCCTTCGTCTTCGTCTTCTTCTTCTTCTTCTTCTTCTTCTTCTTCTTCTTCTCCTCCTTGTTCTTCTTCTTCTTGTTCCTGCCAATCCCTTTCCCCGTTACCCTCGTGTCCACGTACACCCCGTTCTCTTTCACCCTAATCTCGCGCTCCACATTGTGAAACGTCCACGAAAAGTTGGTCGACCGTGCGCGAAAACGAATCCGGAGGAACGGCGGCGGTTCCTCCGCGTGGTGCGTTACCTCGAGATCTCGCCGAATCGCGAACGAAACTACGTCCCGCGCCTTGCGTTTTATGGATTTCGCGAAGTGACGCGATCGAAACGCGCGTCTCAAGAGATGAGGGAGGATATTCCTCTGCTGCGGTTACCACATCTTGACATTTCCTTGAATAGTTTGCTGTTTCGGTCGATAGTTAGTTAAAGAGCGATTCGAGAATATATAATATATCTTAGTTTATTAAAGACCGTAATCGCACATTGCACATATATTCTTAATTAAAGGATCAACCTATACAGTCCTTGGAAAGATTCGAGAGATTGGAATATCAGAACTATGATTTTCCCAAGGATACAGATAGAATAGAATCTAAGTCTCAATCTAAGAATCAACTTCTGGGAACATAGAAATTAAATTTTATACTAGCCAAGTGCTTTTGTATAATAACAAAAAAAGCGCGTCATAGGCGAAACACTGGTCGCTAACGGGTTCACCGCGATATTTCGACGTTATACGTCGAAGTATATTCTCGAACTTTGATATTCGGAAAATTAAAGGATGTTAAAAGGTATCAGAGGATTATAAGTCAGACTTTTTCTCGATCTGCGATGCATATTTCCCTGCGAATCCTTATTCGCCCCGACAACTCGCGTCTATGCACTTGCCGACGCGGCCATTTGCATCGAATAGCTCCGACTCAAATATTAACGCAGTCTCGTATTTCATATTTAGGTCCGAAGTTTCGGACGTGCCTCGAACGTAGACCGGACGAATGCATACCGGTTCATCGGAATCTCAAAGATTTGCAGTTTCATGCACCGACCGTTGCCACGAAGAAGCAACTCGCCCTTTTTCTCGTTTTCTCCCAACACTCGCGCCTCTTTTTCTAACTCCTCGACTGGCACGAAAACACGTTTCTGATTTCTTTTTAATTCCGTGCTGTACATTTTTTTTTTCTTTTTTACAACACGTCACAGGTACACGCGCACGCACACGCGTGCACACAGTGTCATTCATGTTGCACACACGTGACAGCATCACAATTCAGACTCGGGATCCAAACGACTTGTAAAGTCACTTAATTATTTGGCTTGCTCTCGACTCTCGCCGAGATCATCATTCCGACGTGCGCGTATTCGCGCGTTGCCATCTATCGCGCCGAATATTGCTTCAACACGTCGCCGTTCGCGACACGTCTTCCCAAGCGCGAAATGAGATTAAAAAATATATCTTTGCAATTATCTTTATCGTCAAAGTCGGGACGTCGGCCATTGGAACACGATCGATCGCGAGGTACAATTACTCGGTCGCGTACTCGGTATTTTCGCGAGGACCGCGCGTTCCCACCGTGAGTTCCGTGAACGAACACCGTCGTCCGGGTGTCGTGGATGCTGAGTGAAGGGTTGGAACTTGTATTTCACGATATCGGGAGAGAGAGAGAGAGAGAGAGAGAGAGAAAACGGGGCCGGCGGCGGCGAATTATTCTGCGGCGCGGCACCGGCGATCACGATCTATTCCCCCGCGGTATGTTAATTCTTTTCTCGGGCCGTTCTATTCTTCGGCGAGAGAGCGCGCGGAGCACGCCGCGACTCGGAACACGTTCCTGAAACGCCTATTCATCGCGACGGATTTTTCGGACGGTGCCAAGTTCTCTCGGCGAGCGAAGAACGCGCGCGGTTCCTACGCCCAATCAGCGCCGATTCAGATTTCCTCCAGTCCCCTGCGGGCCCGGTCCGGCGGTGGGCCCTGCTTTTCCAAGCGGCGGGGCCCGGTCCTCGGTACCGACTCGCGCGCCCGGTTCATTAATAAAGACATCGATACCGGCCCCGGCCGGAGCGAGGATTTAAGCGACGGAGACGCGAAAAACCGCCGCGCGCGCTGGTATCGCGTTACCGCGCGAGAAAGAGCGATCCTCTGTTCTCGGCTCGTTCTTGCAAAACCGGCCCGTTCTTTCTGCCGCGGAGACGACGGAGTTTACTGAACCCTGACGAAAGTTTACAGTTTTCTTTTTATTTCAACAACAAGCTCACTCCCGTTCTCTATTTTCTCCCTCACAACTTGCCGATTGTTTGTAAAGGACGCCGCGTGCGTTCTATAGAGATTTACTGAACTTTGAACTTTCTTACGAATCTTGCGAATTTTTTCTCTTTACTTTTGTTTCCCCATTTCAGTATATATTTGTCTCTATTTTAATTTTGTTTCCATTTCAATATGTATTTGTCCCTATTTTAATTTGGTTTTTACTTTAATGAGTAAACTTTTTCGTAACCTCTCTCTTTTCATCTCCCGTCGCGTTTCGTTTGTATGCGGCAAATGACAATGCGGCTTTACAGGCGCTTATTACTCGCGCGTAAAGGAGGGTATCGGTGCGCTAATCGTTGCTTGAAAAAAAAAGGGAGCGTCGTGTAATTTAGCATGCTAATAAACTAGCTCGCTTTTTCGGGGGCGACGTACACGGGGCAGTCGCTTTTTCTCCGGCTACTAATTCTCTAGCCGCTAGTAAAAAAGCATCCTGTAAACCGGACTAAAGCCGAGGCTGGTTCCGCTCGGAAGGAGCCGGGGTGTTCCTCGAGTCGCCATTAATACGAGAGCTTTTCTGGGAAGCGGGGCGCGAAATTTATCGGGCAATATAATTTTATCGCCGTGCGCGCGCGCGCGCGCGCGAGCGAGCGAGCGAGCGCAAACGCAACAGATGCGTTATAATGTCGAATCGCGCGAGAGAGAGAGAGGGACGCTTATGCGAACATGATGTTCCGAGTTAAATAATAATCGATGCGCCAGAGTTAACGCCGAGAAGTTCGAGAAAAGTCATTAGCTCTGGCCGGCCGAGCGTTAGATTATTAATGAAGCGGGGGCCCCGCCAACTACCGCGCTTCCCCGACGTTTGACGTATTACGAGAGCGTTGAGTTAAGAGGGCTGTCGTTTTTAACTAATAAGCAATACCAGCCGCGTATTGCGCTGCTGGTACAGCGTGGACGCGCGCGTTCTTGGATTAGCCCTTAACCTCCGTGTACGTATCTCGAACCGTAGGTGTCTGTGGAAGCCTCGCGGACTGCGCCCGAAAATCCTCGGCAAATGTCTCTACGTTTCCTCATTGTTTCTCCACTCGGACATGTAGTGTTACGTTCCTTTTCAAGTTACGTTCCATTTCTCTTGTTTCGAGTAGATGAAAAATTCGATGAAATACAAACGCCCCAACACTCTCCCGTGCATTTTTGTCTTCTTCCATGAAATTGTGAGGTAGTCTCCTACAATTATTAGCCGAAGAATTAAGTAGTCTCTTGATAAAAAAAAGAGAAGAAAAAAGTAGCGCTGTGAGAAAAGTGGGAAATTAATTTTATAATTAGATTTTGAAGAGAGAGAGAGAGAGAGAGAGAGAGAGATACGCGGCGGTAATAAAAAGTTTTCAGAGTCGAATTACGCATTGCCTCGTAATCTCGGAGCGCCCGAAAATATCTCGCCGCCTCGGGGCGATAAAATTTCGCGGCGTTAATCGAGGGGAACAAAGGAGACGATAGAAATTAAGAAGAGAGCGCGCCTAAGAACCTCGCGCCCAGCACGGCGCGCCGCCGCGTCGCAGCCTCGGTCAAAGGTCGAGAAATAACGATGCTCCTCATGCGAAATTATATTTGCATTTAAGACGATAATATTCGCCGCGCGCGTGCGAGCGTGCGCCAACTTGCCGCCCGTTATATTAATCGCGACGCTACTTTCCGGGGAGGGACGAGAATACACACGCGGTAAGAATTCCGATCCGCGCCATAAACAGAGAATTCGAAGCTACACTTACGCATAATATTTCCTCGCGGTCGTAAAGTTCCGCGGCGTCGCGATAAATTCCACAATTTTATTCGCGCCGGACCAAATTCTTATCGCGTTGTCGGTGCGGTGACAGCTTTTCATTTTAAAGGAGGGCCCGCCGGATTCCATCCGCGCGCGCGCTCATTTCATGCACGCGGTGTGTCGAGCTGCCGTCGTTGCAGATCTTCGCATCTTCGAGCACGATTCGACGAGCGACGTTGATTTTTCTCCGTGACAAATTGTCACAGTTTGTTCGATACGATTCCCCCCTACGCCTTGCTTCTGATTGCCCCGTAATTTAGCCGAAATTAATTGAACCGAGATTAATTGACATTTCGACGCGGCGTGCGTTCTTATTTGCGATTGATTGGAAAACAAGTCTCTTTTACAATTTGATGCGATTCCTTGGCTATGGTGGTGTGCGTGATCGCATATCGTGGCGCTTGGCAATAGTTGCTAGTTGGTAGCGGTTGAACGTGATCTTTCAATCGGACTTGCGGGTTTAATTTAGCTTAGCGATCGAGAGGGGTATTTTGTTACGTTGGACAATGGAAACTAGCTTGCGTATCGCAAGGTGAAGTTAAAAATGGAACCGTGCGTGTACTCGTTTTTCCTGTTTCATCGAACTTTGCATCTCCATATTCGAGTTCTCGCGTGCCTTGGGATTTCTGACTTTGTGGAGCATTGAAACGTAACGTCACACACCGCGTGGCGCACAAAAAGGAAGCGCACGACGCGACGAAAACTGGTTTCGCTCTCTGAGTCACCGTCTATAATGACGAACCGCAGGAACGCGCTGGAGATTCACCGCCCTGCGCTAAGCGATTTTTCGCATCGCAACGGGAGGAAAAGAGAGACGCGAGCACAACAGTGCGAAAGTGAGAGGCAGGGAGCGGGGGAGAAAGAACCGTGGTCTCTGGGACGAGGAAGCGTGGCCACGAAGAAGAACATGGCTGCGATTTCCGGTCGTTAAGACGTCCGAGCTTGTCGAATCGGCGATGTTAACTTCTGTAGGGAATCAAACCGATTTATGGGCTCGATCTCTTCTCAGCATTATGACTGACCTCTCTCTCTCTCTCTCTCTCTCTCTCGTCGCGCTCTTTCTTTTTTCCTTTTCTTTTCCCCGTCTTTTTCTTTTTTCTTTCCCTTCCGACCCGAGAGAGCACATGTTGCTCGTTTGATGGTATCCTGAATGCAGATAAGATAATTGAAACGTTTCGGACAATATACGGTCGTCGCGGACGCGAATGTGGTGGTGGACGGTGCCTGTTGCAAAGGGTTTCTTGCGTGTGATGATCGCTCGTGAAATTGTATATCACATATGAAACGTATTCACGTATCGGAGACAAATAACAAAGCGCTCGACGATTCGAAGCAGTACCCGAGAATATAGGTTTATCAACTCGTCGTTTGTCCGCTGCTAATTTTTCATGTTTCGCGACGCGTTTCGCGAATCTCTCCGTGTTTCAATAAATTTACGACGTCGGCGGGAAGTGTGTCGCGGAGTGTGAATCGTTAGGATATTCAATTGCGTAAAAATGCCACTCAGAACGAAACTGTACACGAGGCTGGAAGCTGCGCGCTATCTGCTTTCCATCGGTCTCTCTTTGTCTCGCTTGGAATTCCAAGACGAATGTTAACGACACGGGAGATGACGGAGGAATTTCTTTGTCGCAATGATATCATAGGGGTACGCTGTACGCCGTACGGTGGTGAGCTTGATCACAAGTCGGATATAGTTGAGATCGAAGATTCTTGCGATGCCGTGATCTCGTGAAGGAGAGAAAGAAAGGGACGAAACAGAGCTGAGAAATAGAGAAATGGAAAACACGCGGGGTGTTCTTTCTCCGAGGTGGAAATATTCATTTCACCAGGTAACGGTGAATTACTTTGATGTTGAAGGTCACGTAACTAGATACGGGCCCTCGTTCTCAGCCTGTAGTATCGTCCTGGGAAATGAGCGATTCGAGAGCGGCGGAGGTCGATCCACCTTCGTCGAGGAGTTCGAGTTTCACTCCATTGGAACGCCGCGCCGGTCCGTCGACTTCTTCTCCGGCCCGCGGTCCGCTCTATTTTCCGTGAGATAGCCGTTATACGCGCAGCACAAAGTGATACCGAATAGAAGGGAGCGGGTTCCCGTTATCTGGCGCAACCCTTCCGCCTCTTTTTCCACCCGCGCGGTGAGACCTGCGCGCGCGCGCGCAACGTTTACTCACAGGCGAGATTTTCCGATCGGTTGCTAAATTTTTATTTTCCTTTTCTTTCTTGCCACCTGACCTAACCTTCGCGACGCGCGACTTTGCGAAAGTTACGCGAGTACTCGATGTCCGATGTTTTTACGATCGAATAAAGACGAAAATGCAGATCGAGCGCGAGAGCACGGGGTTTCGTCCAGACCGGTTTTCCAGATCAATTGCCATTGCTGTCGGGTGTCTGCGGGAGTATGCGCCGCGATGTAATTCCGCGAGGATATAATTTGCTCTTGAACGCTGAATGCGGGCGTAACGTTTTTCTCGCTCGGTGATAACGCATCGAGCGTGCTCTCTTCGTCGTATCGGCCTTTGATGTTGGAATATACGCGGCCTCTCCTCTCTCCTCCTCTACCTCTATCTTTCGTTCTCTCTACTCTACTCTACTTTACTCTTAAGCTTTCCGGATTCGTCGAGACACAGCTTAACCAACTCTTATCGGCTGGCCGAGCGTATCTCTCGCAACCTACAGGCATCCACACAACAGACCCGAAAAAGCATATTATCGAGTCACTGCATAATCGCCCGACGAGTAACCGCATCGCGCGAGAAGACGTAATCTCACCGTTAAGATAATCTTATTTGCGAGAGGACGGCTCGTGAGCAAGAGACATAGCGAGCCGATGGTTCGCCGGCTATATTAGAAAACCGCCTAAGCAAGGACATTAAGGGTACGATGCACCTGAGGGGAAATTATCGATAATGGCACGGTCGTTTTCTCTCATTCATTACATGTTATCACAGGAGATAATAACAGTACTGGCCGGCAATAATGATAGCAGGACGCCGCCGGGCCGGGGGTATTTACCTTATTCTTCCAGTTCCACGTTCGCGTTCGCGCAAGTATTCATTTACCGTGGCGCAACAATTAAACGACTCCGAACGGCGCGCGGCGGTGGCAGAAGGGTGGGAGGGTGGGTGGGTGGCCCGCGGTCGTTTATGTCGTTACGAATATTAATTATTGTTATTCACGCCGTGCCAGCTCTCCCTCCCTCCCTCCCTCCCTCCCTCTCGTCCGATAACAAAATGCCGGGTTACCGCGGGGCGCGGTGCGATTTATCAGCGGCGCGGCGTGTCAATACGGCTACTTCTGAGCTGCCAATTAGGAGGACATTGTCTCGAATTACGAGCGGGCGGGAGGACGCAGGGCGGGGTACACGCGCTGTGTACGCTGACTGGGTGGCCGTTGATTTATCGCGCGATTACCGCGACGAATTTCAATCGAACGCGAACGCCCGCGATAATTTATGCAATCCGATCTTCGACGGCCGTGATTTAGTAACGCTCGAGACTCGACGTCTCACTCCTTCAATATTGAGACATTCGAAAATACCTCGCGCAACGGGAAACGCCGGCGAGCAGCGCGGGAGGAGGAGCTCGATGGGGGGGGATTATGGAGGAAAGTACACAGACACTTATAAACTCCCATAAACCGGCAAGATTCCGGCCGGGCGAGTGCCTGGCGTTCTTAACGTCTGTATTATTAAAGTAACGTCGATGTGTCAGCCCGTCGTATTGCTCAACTATTTCTCCCTTTCTCGTTATATACAATTCTCACTTCCAATCGCGTTCACACCGCAGACACGCATACGTTCATCCATCGATGCGCAGTCTCGAGCGCAGTCGAAGAAGCGTAATCGAAGTCGCGGGCATCTCTCGGGCGGCCGAGACCGATCGGACAAACGAGTGCGTCTCGCTGGAACTCATCTCGCAGGTGGGACGAGAGAGAAAGAGAAACGTAGATATGTATATATATATATATATATATATGTATACGTGGTCGTCGGATTACGTGGAGCAACCGATTTCACGGGTATCCCGCCTAATCGCGGCGGAGTTCCGCGCGATTCATGAATAAAATATGCGGGCGCCGGTCGCGTCGCCGCCGCCTTCTCCTCTGCTCGAGAGAGAGCATCGTGGGCTCGGACGCCCTTCTAGGAGGGGGGGGGAGAGGGAGAGGGAGAGGGAGAGGGAGAGGGGGCAGGAGTGAGAGGAAGGGAGAGAGAGAGAGAGAGACTATTAACTGATACATCATAAAGTGCCGTTTACGGCGTCGGCGCCGTTATTATTCATGAGCGGAGCGTTACGACAACGACGACGTAACATCGCGCGCCACGGCGTAATGAATCCCCCGTAATGAGACAGATGTTTGCGCGCGTCGGGCTTGCCGCGCAACCTCCCGCAGCCGCCGGATTTAGCGGGCATCGCGTTCGCCCTTTCGCTCGACGTGTTTCTGTCTGTCCGTCGTCCGTAGTCGTGAGTCGAAACTCGCGCGGCCGAGGGCGCGATTATTTCTGTTTAATAATAATCATTTTGCGTCCGGCAATTGTGGTCCCGAGTGAAAGCCTCAATCTTATCTTATCTCTGTAATGCAGCGTAATTACTCTTGTACATGTCTACTATCGTATATACCAGTAATAATAATAATGTTGATTATATAGTTGCAACATGCTGCAACATAACATCAAACGATCAATAACGCGGAAAGTCGTGAACGCAAAACAAATTTCTTCTGGCCTCTCTTCAGGAGGATGAAAATTATCGAGAGACATCGCGCAAGCGTGCGCACCGCTTGTGTGATGGATCGCACTCGTTTAAGTGTACGCTGAATGAAAGAGTTTCGCACGTCGTTATTCGCCGTGACAGCCGCCACTTATGACGCGGCACTTGCGCGGTAACTTGGGCGATTTCCTCCCGCGTTCCCGCGAATCCTCGCGAGGGTGTTGGAAAATTCGCCGCGCACCGAACGCCGAAAGGCACGCGAAGGGGCGGAGAGCCTCGCGCCGCGCTCGGTTGGATTTTAATCGAATTTATAAAGCACGCGCCCGAGAGGAATTATGCATCGGGCAATTCGTTCGACGTGGAATAATTCATTTTCTGTAATTACATCCGAGCGCGCTAGCTAGCTAGCTAGCCGGCTAACTGCTCGGCGCTGGCTCGTGCGCGCGCTGCGGTTGGCCGAGACACGGCCTGTTATTAATTGCCTTATAATGTTTAATCACGAGAATAATAGCTATCGCGACGTAAAAGTGGGAGATACCGCGAGATATCCGCCGAGATTGGATACGATATTGCTCGCTAGCGGTAATTCTATCAATGCGCCAACGCGCGCGCGCCAACTCAACTGTGTGTGTGTGTCGCCTGTGTTTTGTGTTCTCCGATTCGTAAGAAACGCCTTCGGTAGTGATATATATTCAGAGTAACGAGAATTTTTCGTTTCATCTCTAAAGTACTGGCATTGTACGCCATCGGACGCTACAAGCTCGATTAATTAATCAGTCATCATCGTTAATGAAGCTCTCGGAAAAAAATATTTTTCTCTCTTTCTCTGACCTCCTCCTCCCCCCCCTCCCTCCCCCCCGTTTACGTTCCGCGTATCTGCTTCTGCTTAAAAATTCAATACGAGGCAGTCGATCATTGCCAGTCGCATTTAATCGCTCTGTCGGCGTCGGTTCGTCATGTCAGAGGAGGAGGAGAGAGAGAGAGAGAGAGAGAGAGACTACAAAAAAATGTGTAAAACAGCGCGTAGCAATTATGTAGAATTTACGACATGACAAGCGAGTCTCTCTCTCTCTCTCTCTCTCCCTCCCTCCCCCTTTCTCGAGTGCACCTTATCTCGCGTTATTAATTTCCACAAATGATTTGAACGTCGCGGAATTATGAGCGCCTCTTCTCGACTTCGGAAGCTATTCCCGTATGAGCGGGCTCACCGGCGTGTACGACGGTGTGACGGTGTGTTCATGAATGAAGGTTACGGTGCAGTATTTCCCTGGCGCGCGATGAATCACATATAATGAAACATTGACGTCGCGCGCTCGCAGGTGTTGTTTGCGCAAGGTGAGATTGCGCTTCGTGCCGCACGCGGGAGACGCGATACCGCCTCGATAATAACCACAATATTATGACGCCGAGCCACCGGACTACCATGTTTATCGGTGATCTGTCGCATTTGCATGCAGGAACGAGTGCGTACACGACCACTTAAGCCGAGCACCCGACGATCGGTACATATAATTTTCGTCGCAATCGCTATGATCTCGCCAATTTGTACCTCGGGTAAACGCCCGTGCGAGGGAACACTCTCCCCCCCCTCCCTCCCTCTCTCTCTCTCTCTCTCTCTCTCTCTCTCTCTCTCCTCTCCCCCGAGCTCCCCCCGTCGCCGTGTATTTCGCGAGATCTCACGTACACGAGGCCGTTCGAATGGGATTTAGATATAAACGCGAGATCTACATCTTTAACGTCTCGGCGGCGGCGGCGGCGGTGCACGGTCGAGACTCTCGGCGCTGTTATTAGCGGTTTCATGAAACCGCCGCTATGAACGACTCGCGGGAACTGTCATTAGCATTTTGCTAAACGCCGTGTCGGCCAATCAAACGGCCCCGCGGCGGCAAGAAACGCGGCGCGTGAACCGAAGCGCCGCTTCTCGGGAGCAGTGTATTAATCTTCGTGAAGTAAGTGTCACGGATATTACGACTCTCGCCGTGCAATTATAATGCTATTACGTCAGCGGGGTGACGTGCGGATTTATTACCGCGTCTGGTACCGAGCGGGTAGCTCTTGTCTCTTTGGTATTCGGGATCGTCGGAGTGTATGATTTCGGACGATGAAGCGTACGAAACGTATGTATATGCGGGATGAAGAATTGAAATTGGAAAGTCGGAATATTTCAGTGTACTCTGGGGGATGCCCATGTGACACGAAATTCAGTTATTGCGGAATAAGGGTAGGGCAAAGGGGTTATTTTTAATGGCAGGTTTTTCGCTCAACTTCAAGTCGAATTTTCCGTAACGAAAATGTCGATAATCATTTTTGTTATTGCACACGGTATTTGCGCACGGTTGAACAATTTCGCGGCTTAAATTCGGGAGAGAAACGGATACTGAGGAGCAAAGTTCTTCAGTTAATTTCGGCTACAGTTTGTTTTGATAAAATTTTTATTTAGCATCCGGTTGTGCGAGGACGTAGAATGTATTGGAAATTACATAGTTTCAAAATGTCGTCTCCAACTTATCCGGAGAGAGTCGGCTGTCGCAAAGCAACGTGGTGAAAGTGAGAGGCGTACTCGATATATTCTCAAGCATTGTAATTAGATATGAGACTGTAAAATTTTATCACACGTGCAGTTTTACTCGACAATACTTCCTCGCTCATATCTTCGTCTATATTTCGTCGTTGTGCTTCAATCTTCACGGGTAAAGGAACGCAGAACGCGCAAGCATGTAGTACACCGAGACGAATAAGCCTAAGCTATCTACTAGACAGAGTTAGCTATCTACTAGACAGGGTGGCTAGACATTGATAAGATAATTGAGTTCTTTATAGTACGTATTATGCTCGTTTATCATCGGTGGCATTGGAAGTTTACTGCTTAAATAAGCCGACTATCATTTTCTGACAATCTCGGTGGTATTGCCTGTTGTAAATAAGGCTTATCGCAATTAACCAGAGAACAGAGAAACATGAATGGAAGAGATACCATGAATGGATTAGATAAGCTGATTACCCCGAAGGATGTTTCTCAAAGTGTTACACGTCAGACTTTCTTCCATCTTGAATGTCTTTGACTCGGCATCAATCTCCCGAGATGACCAATTGTAAATTGTATCAACTCATATCGACTCCTACGTTGCTTCTTATCCATTCAATGCTCAGTGCTCAATGCTGGAATTAATAAATCAACAGAGGCCTGTGCTGTAATTGTCGACAACGGTGGCTCTGTCGTCACGTTCATTTCACGTCCCTGCGTAGGTCGCTAATACTTGACGGAAGAAGGCCGCGCATCGACAACGTGACGACAGCGCGACATTGTCGTTAAAAGTTGCAGAATAGACCTGCGGGTGTGTAAACCGGCGACGGTCAGCTCGACGGTCTTTGGGCTTTCGTCCGTTTCGAAGGTAGAGAAACTTGGGCTCGCGCGAACGTCAGTTGTGGCAGGTCTCGTATGCGGCTATCTCGACGGTGCATCCCGACTGCAGCTTACTTTTTCGCGTGTGAGGTGTGCCCGGAAGGGCGGCCCCTGATTCGTGGCCGAGGCTATCGAACGGGGGCAGAGGAAGAAGAACCCCGTCGTCCCACGTGGCACGTGTGGCGGTTGCGTATTTCAATAATAGCAGGAATTAAAGCCCGGGCTTCCTTCCTCGGCCACGCGTTCCGCTTTCTTTCCTTCCCCGGGCCTACCCTTCCTCGTTCTTCTCTTAAAGGTCCTTTTTCGGCACATAATCGGGACGAACGCGCGTGCCCCAACGGGACCCATGCGGGCCTCAACCGCGACAACTTTTGCCTCACTTTCTTGCGGCCACCGCACGCTCTTTCTCTCTCGTCTGTTTCTCTTCCTCCTCCTCCTCCTCCTCCTTCTGCTGCTCCTTATCCTGCATCCTCTCTTACCTGCTTCTTCTCTTTCTATATGTTTTCTCGCAGCAAGTATCAATGAACATCTACCTGCGCGCGAGGAGATTTAAACTCTACGCGCGCACGTGCGACCGTGCGACGTTCTTCAACGTCCGTCTACCTAATCTTCTTCTCGTCGTTTTGTTGAGAACAGCTGAATGAGAACAGCTGATTCCTTTGTTTCTCGAGTTCGTGGAAAATCACAAATTATCAATCTCCACCGTGCCGAACATCAATTCCGGCCGAATTTTTTCCACGACGCGCGATCGCACGTTTGTGCACTTGCATTCGTTTGCCAATGCGCGGCGAGAACGAGCGCGTGTCTTCCTCCTTGGTGTCCTTTCTCCGTTCGGCCATTTCCTTCCGCATTGCGTATTGCACTTCCGGCGTCGCCACAGTCGCCACAGTCGCCACAGTCGCCGGTGTAGCCCCCGTCGTACACAGATTCCGCAGGTAGTCCTAGCAACCTGATTATGCCCGCGAATCAAGGCGGACGTTCAGGTGAATCTGCCGCCGCCTACCTCTATCCCTCGCCCGTTTCATTCCCTCGCCCAGGTAGACGAGGGAATTTTATTGCAACAGGTTGCACCGTTGGTTCAATGGCCTATTGCATCCACCTGTGCGCATCGTGTCGCCTGTCAAGGTGGTCGTGGCGAATGGTTTCTTCGATCGGGCCGGCGGTCTGACAGTCAGTGGGGTCCTGTTTATATCGGACTCTGTATCGGTTTCCGCCGGTCGCGTGCTGTCGACCGGGACCACCTGTGGCGGAATTACGTAATCATTACGGGAAAAAGAGGGTGCACGGAACGCGTATTAACCCTTTGCGCTTCCACTGCCTGCCTGCCTGCCTGCCTGCCTGCCTGCCTGCCTGCCTGCCTGCCTGCCTGCTTGGCTTTCGGTCTCTCGGTCTTCGGTCTTAGCTCGTCCATGCCAACTCTCTCGATCGACGGTAATAACGATTGTAACGGTATCCGATTCTTGATAGATGAATTCTTCTCGCATGATTTGACGATATTGACCGAGTATTTGCTCAAAACACAAAAGATTAAACGTGACGGAGAAACGGAGAAAAATGGACAAGGGGGAGAAATCAGTCTGTATTTTAAGTGGAACATTTTTCTAGCGAAAATAAATTTTACCACGATTGATTAATATTAAAAGGAGACTGCAATGTTTTCGCAAATGCGAAAAAAAATTGTGGATTGAAATAATTATCGAGTTGAGTTCAGAGATCGCGACAAAGTCGTCGCGACGGCGATCTCTGTCGCGTAACGGCAAAAGCGTCGTGTGTAAATTTCGCAGGAGTTTGCGCGCATTTCTCTCGGGATGAAGTTTTTACGACGGATTACTCCTCGGGCCGCCGAGGTGGTTGTTATTTTAGGTTAGGAGAGGGAATTCTCGTGTATATAACTCACGGAGTATACGCGCTCATCAGGACCCGGTAACAACTTTGGATTCGTAGGGCGCCACGTTCTGTACGCTGCTCGCGCGCACATATTTGTGCGTGCGTGCGCGCGCGCGTGCGTGTATGTGTGTAAAGAGAAGCACACACCAAGCGGCCGCGTGATAAGTGCTAGGCATCGCAACTTCCCCCGGCGCGGAAGAAAAATTGAGCGGCCGCCTTCGAGCGTGTTCCTGGAATTGAATCAAACAAGTGTTACCACCCTCTTCGAGTATAATATATCTTCTAACATTCAGCGGAGGGACCGAGAGACGGATAGCTCCTGTGCCGGGGATATATACCTGATCCACCACGTGGTGCAGAATCCTCCGCGCGTCTCCTCCGCGATTTCCTTTTTGCGCCGCGCCAGCGTTGCACGTCTCCGAAAATGAATGCCTGCACTCCGGAGTCTGTTCGCCGAAGTCGCCCGTGGTATGCGAACCGCGATGCCACGCCGCTTTCGTTGCGAGGATTCGCGCCCGTCGTCGGGTTACTCCGTCGGTCGCCAGCGCGACCGACGAAATTCACATAGATACCCGAAAGAGAATTTGTGCACGCGGTCTTTCTCGTACTTGAAGAAATTCGATCAAACTCCGGCGACAGAACATAATGCGCGGAATCATAATCACCCATTCGACGATGTAATACCGTCGGCGGTAAAAAATGGTCTAATATTCCACGATGAATTGAGGGTGAATTAACTCACACGATCCCGCGGTGTGGCAAAGTCTCATTAACGTGTAATTTGACAAACCGTCGCTAGGGACGAACGATTTTTTGCCGGTCTAATCGGCCGGGCATCTCAGAGATGCCTCGCCGATATCGATGATATGAACATAATTGGCGCATTTAATGAGTACTCGCGTGCGTCGTTCACGAGGATTCCTCGGTCCTCGTGAGAGCGAGGTGCCGACACACGGTAGACATCGTGTCCAGCACGAGAGAGATTCTTCGGGAAGAGATCGATAAATCGATAGCCGAGGAAGAGGAGTAATGTCGACGGCGTAGAAGGAACACTAGAAGCGGCGAGAGCGAGAGAGCAGAAGAAAGAAGGAGAGAGAGAGAGAGAGAGAGAGAGAGAGAGAGAGAGAGAGGGAGGGAGGGGGCGGGAAGGGAGAGGAGTGGCAAAGGACGAAGGAGGATGCGCGGGTGTTCCTCGAGAGCTATAATAGCACGAAACATAATCCCCGAGTGAATCTAACGAGTCCTGGAGGGGCGAGTTGAACGTTGAAAAGAAAAAAAGGAGCCGTAGAAAAAGAAGCACCGGGGGTATCGGAGCGACGAAGACGGTGCTTTCTATTTTCAGGTGTCGGAGCGGGAAGGACGACGCGTCGTTACGGGAGGGAAAGGGGATGATACACACCGGACGAAGGATCGCGGGCGGCTCAGGCGGGTTAGCGGGACGGTGGGAGGGACGGGGAGACAGAGAGAACGCGACAGAGGGAGAGAGAAGAAGAGCAGTCGGACCAGGTTCGGCGCCTCTCCGATCATTCTTCAGTCTAGCGCAACGACTCACCGGCATTTTTTGCCGCCTCAACCGAAGAGACGTTAAAATTGCTCTAATGGTGGACCAAAGAGAAAAGCCGTGCTCCGACAGGTACTTATCTCTCTTTCCCGACTCCGGTGCGTCCCTCCGCTTTCGTCTCTCGCCGTCGTCGCCACCCCTAATCGATGCCTGCGCCCGCGGTCCAAGTACGGACCCGTTAGCGACATCGTCGTGTATGATTCCGGGCTGTGGCAGCGAAGAGATTCCTCGTTTGCAACGGGGAAACATTTTTTTCCTTCTCTCTCTCTCTCTTTCTCTCTCTCTCTCTCTCTCTCTCTCTCTCTCTCTCTCTCTGTCTCTGTCTCTGTCTCTGTCTCTGTCTCTCTCTCTCTCTCTGTCTCTGTCTCTGTCTCTGTCTCTATCTGTCTCTCACCGGAATATTGAACAGGACAGCTATCGACTCGCGGTGTATTCGACCTGACAGTGCGAGAGGAAACGCCTTACCGCGATTATTGTTTCTCCCCTTATCTCTTAACTTGGTCAGTTAGTTGTTAGTGCAATTATGGGCTGAATTAATGAGGCTATTATGCGGCTGACGGTCGTGCAGCAACTTCTTTCTTGCCTTTTGAGAGACTGTCGTTTAATTCGTTCTTTTCGCTTCTCACTCTCAATCATACGGCGCCGTGCACTTGCTTTTCCGACTGACGAAAGTATTTTCGTCGAAAGCTCGTCTTGCGATATATCATTCTGCTGAATCCATGTCGTGAGACTCACGCATATTTAAATTACTCCGCAGGCGCGCCGTTATTATCTCAAGTACTTTTTCAGTCTCGTTCTGTCTCTTATTATTATCAATTAACCTCGTCGTGGGGAGGAATCGTGGCGAGGGATCGGCGGAGGAAGCAGGGCAGGCCGTGTGTAGCTCGGAGGGGAGAGGGGATGGGTTCGAGAGAGTTACTGGACGAACTATAATCCTAAGACCGTCATCATTATGTCTACATCGTGGGTACACGAGCGGGGGCCCATTATCTCGTTTACGTCACGAAGACATCGCTCGCGTTCGTGCCCGGTGCAATTCAGAAAATCACTAAGAAATAATAAGTCAGCGAAGATCCTGGGCCCCTTCCCTCTTTCTCTCTCTCTCTCTCTCTCTCTCTCTCTGAACTTCCCTTTCGCTATCTCTAGCCGATAGTAATTACCCCGCAGGATGTGTAGGGATATCTACATCGTTCACCGTAGTCACGAAAGTAGTCTCTGTGATCCG
This sequence comes from Harpegnathos saltator, assembly GCF_003227715.2. Taxonomy (NCBI): domain Eukaryota; kingdom Metazoa; phylum Arthropoda; class Insecta; order Hymenoptera; family Formicidae; genus Harpegnathos; species Harpegnathos saltator. Next base: position 634,968 of record NW_020230639.1, read on the forward strand.
CGAGAATGTTCTTACTCGGTGCCGTGTGTTCGTTGTGCTTTCAGGATCAGCGATCCGGCTAGCCGTACCGGTTGGCCGTACTTAACCCCTAATTCCCTGACATATATCGTAAGCTCGATACTCCGATATCTATTATTGGACACCGCTCTGGTTGACGTAACTCCTGTATCCCTTCGGTCATTCTGGGACATAATCTTTTGAGAGGTCAGGGTGGAGCCGAGTGTAGCCGAGTGCGACGCCGACGCCTCGGCGACGAGCGGCGGTCAGTTAAAAAGTGTTACTTTTAAACTCAATACAATACAATTACTTTTCCGTGATCTGTGATTTATCTTAACTTAATATGTTATCTTTGATTTGTGTGTGACTTGTAAATTACGTTATCTCCTCGTGCGGATCGTCACACAGGGCTTTGGAACAACGCGCGACACGACAATTAGCTTTTCGTTAGGTGAACTCGGAAAACGGACTCAATGCTGCCTCGCAGGCAGCATTGAGAGAGACCTCAGCGGTCACGGTCTGTAAAATTCGACCGCTCACTTGGATCACAGATATCACATGGTCGGCAGCGACGAACGCCTTTTTCGACGGGCATCTGATCGCTCGTGGCGGCGAGCAAAAAGAATTCTGCGGCATAGGTGGCATAAGTGGGTCACTGTCGCTTTCAATTAGGCGCGAAGCTGCGACGCGCGCGCGAAGACGAGATGAGCGAAGCTTCCTTCGCACATTTGGCGGCGACATCTCAGACTAGACGGGCAAAAAGCGGCGACCCTCTCGCGAACCGACATCTCGTTCTCCCTTTTTCCGTCTCCATTAGGCAGTCTCTGCCTCGTCGTCTCTTTCGCGTGGAGGGATCCGAAACTTTGAGAAAGGTCAGACGAGCTCGCGGGCGTCTCCTTCCGCTTCGCTACTTGCCGAGGATATCGTCGTCCCAGGGTGTCATTGTCGCCGCGCCGCACAGTATTGCGAAATCTAACCAAATAGTGGCCATAAATCAATTGTCGCTATAATGTACTATAGTTGAGTGAAAAGCATAGTATATTGTAAATACTAGTACTTTATCACTAAAATAACATGTTTTCTAATTTTATTATTTTATCTTTTACTTTTTTGTTTCTTTATTTTTTTGTTTTTCATTTCCTTTTTTAGTTTTTATCTTCTGCTTTTTACTGCTGCTTCATATTACTATTAACTAAACAAAATATTTAATACAACTATATTCATCGTCCGAAACTATATTTGCTACAACTGGATTTGTGAGCAATTCAATAACTTCTTTAGGGAAGGGATCGGATTTTTTATCTGAAACTTTTTTTAAAGACAAAATGATGGGATCTGAGGAGAGAAGTCTTTTAAATAAATCTTCATTCGATCGCAATTCTCGAGTTTTTTCTTGTATGATACTCTCTCATATCTCTACAGTCTTTATTTTTACTATTGTTTACTACATTATTTAATTAGAGCTTAAACTACCGTTAATTATTACATTTGTAGTTAACATTAGCTAGAAAATTAACTAGAATAAAGAATTTTGATGGAGGATATAATTTTTGTGTTGAACAATATTACCTGCAGTAGACAGCGTCTGTGACCGTAAGCGCACTGAATGTCAAACTCTGCTCATAAAATTTATCATATTTTTGTAAGCGCTGGATATCGCTCTTTCTACCTTTGCATAAGGATCAATGGATATTTTATCTTTATTTTCAACAAAGTTACAACATGGTGCGAAATGATGCATTTTTCATATATCACGATTGAAGTGATTAACTGTATATTAAAAGTGAGTCCTGTAAATCTAATTTTTATTGTATATACTTATAACTTTCTAATATACTCTTTGTTGGAAATAAAACCACACAGATGAGATATTGGATATTAGGGAACATCATTCTCATGATAAAAAATTGTTTCAACGCAAAATCAGTTGTATCATTTGGAGGGTTATAACTCAGCTATTCTGTACTTGGCATCACGTGTACATTTGAATTCACTTATCTTCGTGATACAATTGGATTTCATCAAAATGTTACTACAACTTATTAATTTGGACCTTTTAGAAAATATATTGAAAACGGGAGCCGAAAATTTCGCTTTTTATTTTTTCCTATTTTGGCCTATTATTACGTTTAGCGATTTCTGCAACACTGTGCGCCGTTTTCATTACCAAAAATTTGACGTTTCGGTGCTCGTGCACCGAAGGAAGCGAAGCACTGATAATGAAGTCTAGACGCGAGAAATTGTTGTTGCATACGCTGTAAAAAGAAACTCGCCAGGGACCGGACAAAAATTCTCTTCCGTAAGAATAGGAAAATTGTAGGATGTTTCGGTCGATTGTCCTGATTGAGTTATCTCAGTCGAGATTGAGCTCGGTCGAATGTTCAAAGGAATATCTTCGATCGCGATAATAGACGTCTTTTCTCGTCGCTAAGCTTTCGTCTGCTCTCCATTCTCCATTACATCAAGATTTCTCTTCCCATGTAATAGAGGCACTGCAGTGTGCGCCAACTAGTGGAGTTTATGTCTGTCATTCGCTTGTTATTTTCCTTTTGTTTCAAGCAATAGAACGATATCGATTCCTGTTTCTCTTCATCGTCAAAATTTCACTGGTGCTGTACCAGCGTGCTGTAAATATTGTCATATGCCAAAGAGGAAATTAGTCTTTATTTCTTTCTTTCACTGCCGTCCCACGGACGGGTAAATCCGAGAATCTCGACTTTCGCGTATCGCACGTGAGCATGATCCGCAAGGTGGAAGCTCGCGAGGGTGACACAGGCACAGGGAGGGAAAGAGATAAAGAGAATAGAGCGTCCAAGTCCACGACCATAGACTACGAGCGCTGGTCGTGGTGGAGAGATACACTTTTTGTGGGTTTCTAGGCCGCCAAGGAGCGAATGAATGAACACGGCTCTTCGTAATCCATTCATGCTTCAAGAGGATACACCCTCTCTCCCGCCCCCCTCCGTCTTCTTGACGATGGGCGAGAGTGAAAGAAGCGTAAGAGAGCGACGGAGAGCGAGAGGAGGAAAAGGTGGAGGATAAGGAGGGGGCGGGTGGGCGAGAGAGAGAGAGAGAGAGAGAGAGAGAGAGAGAGAGAGAGAGAGAGAGAGAGAGAGAGAGAGAGAGAGAGAGAGAGTTAGGGACCCCTCATCTCGCCGGGATCCTTCCTTGTAACTCGTGCTGTTATATTTTGTTTGTCTGCTTCTGAGGAACCCTCCGGACCTCCTTCTCTCCTCTTCCTTCTGGTTCCCCTTTTCTCCCTCGTGTTAGACCTCACTTAGACCCCGGGATCTGGGTCAGATTATATGTATACAACTTGTTGAGGCGTCGGGGCTCATCGAGGATATCTGGGCTATCCTCGCACCTCCTTCGCCGGCTGCACAATTCGCAAATCGAATTACACGCCGGTACCGTCCCCCCGGCTCGTGTTCTTCTGCCGACGCTCCCGGAAGTTGGGCCGAGGGGGATGGTTCTCGCGATATTGGCCCCGTCTGGCGCGTCGTGCGTTCTCGAGACTCGTTCATCTCTCGTCTGCTCGCGCTTCGGAACTTTCTCCCTGAATTCCCGTCCCGACGGCGGAGAAGTGACGATATCCCCGTCGCGTATGAATTTTTCCTCAACTATGAGTTGTTATATATATTTGACGGGATTTCGCGTCCGGAGATTTCGTGTCTGTCTCTTCTCCCCGAACGTCGTTCCTCAGCGACTCTTAAGAGCAATTAAAAGTGCTCTGTGTCACACGAGTCTTCCGGCCTTCCGACTTTGCCGACGGTTAACTTTAATTTTAGTCTCGTCAATTTTCTCTCTCTCTCTCTCTCTCTCTCTCTCTCTCTCTCTCTCTCTCTCGGGCTTTTAACTGCAGACAGGACCGGCTTACACATGTCTCGATGCTTTTAATTGTCCGGGCGATCGCATGTCTCGCGTATCTAACGTTGCCGCGCGCGGAATACCAGGCTATTTGTTTCTCGCTGCTCCCCTCCTTTCTTTATTTATCGCGCATCGACGCGCCATTCATTATTTTTGCCCGGTCCTCATATTTATCCCTTGTCCTGTTGTTCGATCTTGTTCTTATTTTTCACGATGCAACGGTCCTCGCGGGCGCAATTGGCGCGAGACGCGCCCAATTAATTCGGCAAACCCGGCAATTAGCGAAATTATTAATAAAAATCCTAATGAAGCTAAATCAGCGGTGATAGAAGCCTTCCTGTGCGGTCGCTGTGCCGGGGCCGGGCCATTGTGCGGGCCGTGTGCGCACGATTTAATAATCGGCAACGTCTTTCGAATTGCATGTCAATTGGCGGCGGCGTGGAAATTTCACCGATGCTGGAGCAAATCTTCGGCCCCTCTGAAAGCGCCGATTTTGAGGCAAGGATCTGTGACGATCGGTCGATCGATCAAACGAGTTATTAAAGCATGAATTTACTAAAATAAATATGTTGAATATATTTATCATCTGTTTTGCTGGGGGGGATTTTTGTGAGGGGAAACATGGAATTTTTCGAGAGAATTTCACCCTTCAAAAATTTCTCATTTTCTCATTTCTCATTTTCAATTATTGTCATGAGAAATCAAATAACGTCGCGCCACGCGATGTTTATCATATATATTTGTGTATGATGAGAATAAATCATTAATTTTCGTTAGTGCTGCTAAATTGCAGCATTAATCTGTTGACATTTGAAAACTGTCGAGACTCATATGTGTATCATGTGCGTTTCGATTGCGCAGTATTTTTGCATTGCGAGCTCGTAAACGAATTAGTAATTGTGCAGTCTCGGGCTAAATTACGCGCAAATCGGACACGTACGTTAATGACGTTTATTTATGTGGAGGAGTTCGAAATTGCGGAAATACGAGAGCGGGCGGAGGAATGCGACGAGCGTCTCTCTGATTTCTCGTTCGATCGATTACGGACGATAATAATTCCGTGCGACGTCGAGACGAGAGTAATTGCCGGAAGGAAGGACCGGATACGGCACGGCGGGAAGGGCAGGAAAGAGATGAAGAAGAAGACGTGGAACGCGAAATGGCGAGAGAGCGTCGTCCGCACGGAACGAGCGAGACCACGCACAACTAAGATTATATTCTCATTAACTTGGCTCCGCTGTGAAGCAGAAAATTCATCGAGTCGAAAGGAAATTGCTCGAGACCTGGAGATACGGGACTTACAATGCTGTCGGGCGTCACCTGATTGCGTAAATCTACATTTTCGAACGTTTGACGACAATTACATATTTTGCGGTGAAATCGTCTCAGGTCACGCAGAACCGGTTTTTCGCCAAATCTCCGATAAAATAATATCATTTCACGCAAAGACGCTTGGAATATCCCTGCGTTTATCAGAACAATTCGGAACCGAGGAAAAAAGAGACGAAAGAAGGAGAGAGAGAGAGAGAGAGAGAGATGTTGCGTGGCAACACGTGTATAAATTGGCGCGTTTCTTAAGCGTGTAATTAGTCGAGTTAGAGAATTTCGCTTCGACAACATGATAGATTGCGTGAAAGATAACACTGCGTGTTACGGTGATTCATCGGCGTCGAGAACGTTGCAGCATCAGCCAACTGTGACCTTTGAAATTTCGGCGAAACATCGAATCCACCTTCACACAGTCGGGAAGTCATCGAGTTCGTTTTCCACTCGGCTTGCGCGCGGTTCTGGAGATTGATGGAAGTAAGGTTAGCGACGGGGAAATTGAAATTCTCCCCTTCTCCGCTCCGCTCCGCTCCGTCTTCTCTTTCCTTCTCTCTCTCTCCATCCATGAAGTTATATATACTGGCAGAGTCGTAGAAATATTCCCGAACAGATCGATCGTATTGAAATAAATGAAACGAAAATCCGAAGGAGAAACATATTCCCTAAGCAGCTCACGGTCGACGAAGAAGTCTCGTTTGGACTCCGATTTATGTTTCATTTAATTCGTTTTTCGTTCACGTCTCACTTCACACGCCGAAACCTCCGTGAAAATTGCACTTGTCAAACGTATCGTTCCGTTGATAAAATTGCAACGTGTTGCTCGCAATAACGCGTATTAAATTCCGCATTCCGTGTAAACTTCGTGATCAATTTATCTTTCGTGAACAAATTTTCTCGCACGACAATGAGAACACTTTAGCATCGGATGAATTTTGAGGTTCGACGAACAGAGACAGAGAGAGAGAGAGATAAGTCTGTCTGAAGACGAAATTAATTTTAAACGGCCGCGTGTAACGTCGAATCGGGAATATCTCTACTTCGCGCCGTGGTCTCTCTCGGGCAAAGATTAATGCGCCGCAACGAAGAAAGCGTCGACGCCGGAAACAAAGAGAGGAGCAAAAAAGCGCGAGTTGAGAGGAGAGAGAGAGAGAGAGAAAAAGATCGGGCAACAAGAGATTCACTGTGAAATCCGTGGCCGGGCGTTGGCATAATCGAATTATTCTTCTTACGAGTTAACATGTGCGCGCCTCAGTGACGTCACGCGCTTTCGAGATAAGCGTCGGGAAGGCGCTTCGAGATTAGAGGAGGCATTTTTGTCGGCGGTCGAGTCAGCGGGATTTCGTATCGGGGAGAATAAAGAAAAGAGAAAAAAAGGGAGGAAAAAGTCCCGAGAAAGAGGGGAAGAGAGAGGATTCCGTGGAAGGCGCCACGAAATTGGCAGTCTAATAAAAGGAGCCGAGAGGAATCGACTCTCTCTCCGCCGTGAATCGATTCGAGACTGCATTTTCATCGTGATAACGATCGCTCATCAAGGATGTATCTACTACTTCTTTTATCTCTTCACGATTCTCCCCTCCTCTTCTCCCCTGCTCATTTCTCCTCCGTCCCTCTCTGCTAGATCTCTCGACGTGATCAACATTTTGAGAAGTGACGTTTTCCTCGTCACTTTGTCGTTTCGTTAATCAAATTTGTTCACGATTGATGTTGCAAACTTTGTCTCGATTTATCAATTCTGCTTTTATTAAATCCGATCAACTTTTATTAGAGAGTATAGAGAGATGTGAGGGGATTTACTTTGGCATGGTAAGAAATACATTTACACACGCACGAGGAATTATCGAATAAATTCGAATAAATTCGACAATTTTCTCCAAGTTACTTCGCTGGAAATTTTATTCTCTCCGTATAATTGATCGCAAACGTCCGCCACGGTGTTGACAATTAATTATTCCATATTTTCCCCGTTTTCGTTATCACAAATCTTTTCGGATACTAAACATACGACTGTCCCAATTATAAAATGTCATTCTCTCTCGGATACGAGCGGGACTAAATTGATTTCGCTTCTGTGCAATCTATATTTCCACGACACACTTCTATATTCACCAGCGAGAGGTTGCTCGTTGATTACGGTTGAAAGGTTGCTCGCAGTGCGCGACCGTTTCAAAGAATCGGCAGAATTAATCGGCCTGTCTGAGTTAAACGGAACCTCATCCTCGGACCAGGACCCTCAAGTGAGAGACTATCAAGTGAGAGAAGTCTACTTAAGGAACGAATTTGGCCGATATCTTAATTTCAAGCTTCGCCGTCGTGCTCGCGCCCGAATGAAACGCGCTCGCTAACAGCGAATTTGCACAATCGTTCTTAGAAGATGCCCTCAGTCTCTAATTCCGAGTGAATCTTAAGAATTTTTCAAATGTGTCTTGTGCTTCTGATCTAATAGTGCTCCATTAGCTCGCGAAAAATATGATAATCGACGAAGGCGTGTACTTACGTCATCTCCGCGAGCTACAAAGAGAACTGTTGTCAAATCAATTCACAAGTCGCCCTGGCTGAGGTATTCTCGTTTCGGCAACACGACTTAAGCGGGATCATCCGACTCCAGAACACGCAAAATCCCTCCCTTTTCTCTCTCTCTCTCTCTTTCTCTTTGCTATCTCCTTCTCTCCCTCTGCCAGCACGGCAATCAACATACCAATTCCCTATCTGCCACCTCTTCTCACCTCTTCCCCTCTTCCTCCTCTGTGCCTCGTTATATCCGACAGAAAAGGAGAAAAACACGGGATGAGCGAGCGAGTGAACGAGAGGAAACGAGAGAGAGAGAGAGAGAGAGAGAGAGAGAGAGAGAGAGAGACAGAGAGACAGACAGAGAGAAAGAGAGAGAGAGAGGGAAAAGAGGCGCGTCGCAGTCTCATCAGCGAAGTATAAAGTCCTCTTTGTTTTCCGATTCCGCGATCTTCCGCGAACGTCGATTGCGGCCGGTGCGGTCGTTCGCGCGTTTTTACACTACTAGCCGATCGGGTAAACACGTTAATCGATATCCAAGAATAGGGAGGGAGGAAGGAAAGAAGAGAGAACGAGATGAGCGGGAGAGAGAGAGAGAGAGACCGAGAGACGAAGAGAAAGGGGAACGAAAAATAGGAAAGAGGAGAGGAGCTCGGTGGAAAGCTCGGCTCTCGGCCAAGCGAGCGGATAAAAAGGAGCAGGACGCGCGGCGAGATGGATAAAACGGACGGAGAAAGTTGGGGTGAACCTAACCGAAGAAACAGCGCCGAAGAAACGGTAGGGCGAGGGAGAAGAATGACAGGGAGGCGGTCATAAAGGCGGCCGTACAGGGGGTAGGGGATACTATAAATATTGCAAAGGGATCATTATTTATGGTAACCTGATCCAAGAGAAAGGACTCTTTGCGATTAGAACTTACACGCTCTCGCGTTTGTTTCACGCTGTCCCTCCGCCTTTCTTGGCGGACCCTTGACGATATACGCAAAGGATAGTTATTTACGGGAGCGGGTGCCGATCATCGTCATCCTGGCCGCGATCGGACGTGAAGGAAACGTGAAGGCGATAATCGCACAGTTAATGAGCTCCCCTTCTCTCTGGGTTAGTCGGGTCGTGACGTAGTTTTGTAACTGCGGAAAATGCGCCCTAAGAAAGCGCCAAGAAGGCAGGTAATTTGAGCGGAAGGACTCTCCGTGCGGAAGGATGCCGCGTGCGGAATTAATGTCCGTCGAGTTGAACATCCGAGAGGCGTTCGCGTTGGAGCTGTAATCGACCTTACGGTTGGTGGAGTAAACCGCTCTGCAATTGACGTAGTTTGGATCCGAGTAAAATTAAATCGACCTGTAGAAAGAAGTGAGAGAGAGAGAGAGAGAGAGAGAGAGAGAGAGAGAGAGAGAGAGAGAGGGGGGGGGGAGACGATGGTGATTACGCGCGATTAGGACGAGAGGTTGCAGCTTTGTGGCAGGTGATAGTAAATATACATGCATATAGAACGGAGACGGGGAATCTGTCTGTCTGTCTGTCTGTCTGTCTGTCGTAAGAGCGACGTTACGAGAGGCAATGATCTCTCGCTAACAATTTATAGAAGCCATTTATTTCGCAACGCCGGTAAGCCGTATTTTGAAAGTCCCGCTGAAGTATCGCATGAATTTGCACCCGCATCTTATTACTCCTTTATTGTGCTTCGAAGTATGATTTACGACTTTCGTGATAAACGGCTCCCATATTGTTCGACCGAGCACCGTTCCGCCGTCCATTATAAAGTAACGAAACTCCGACGGGCGAGAGCACGGCAGAGGGACTTGGGGGAGGGGAAGAGGGGAAAAAAACGCCGAGAGAAGGTGGTAGTAATCTAGCCGGCAGAAAACAGAAATTCCATTACAGCGCGTTAAAAGAGCGAACGATGCAATCGCGTGCATAAAGAAAGGAATACCGCGAAGAAAAACCGCGACGCGGCGACTGCGAAGCGGCCGGAGCGAAGAAGCGTGGCGAATAAAGCGGCAGGACCGGGGAGAGTTGCAGCAGGCGCAGGATAAAGGAGTAGAGGTCGATCCTCCGCGCGCGCAGGATTCGCGCGGCGAAATCGGCGCTCGGGAACGGCCATGAACCATTTTCGCCCTGCGAAAGACGGAGAAGAGGCGACAGGGGAGAGAGACCGAGCGAGAGAGGGAAAAGGAGAGAGAGAGAGAGAGAGAGAGAGAGAGGAGGGGAGAGGGGGAGAAAGAGAAAGAGAGAGAGAGAGAGCGCAACGCGCGGAACACAGACAAAATAAAAACGTTATGGTCGCCCTGCGAGAGTGGGAGGAAGAGACGGAGAAGCGGAGGAGGAAAAAGAGAAAGATGAAGAGAGACGGAGAGACGGGCCGGCCAACTTCTCTCACCCGGTTTGGGCCCCAGCAAGCTTAGCCTTCCAAGGGGCCAGCCTAGACGCGCGATTCTCATCTCGCGTTGGTCCACCAGCGAAACTCGTACGATGGTCTCTCTTTTTCGTCCGCTTCCTCTTCTTCTTGTTCCTCTTGATCGGCGTACTTCTCCCTCTCTTAGCCCCTGCCCCCGCTACATCCTCCCCCTGTCTCCTCGTTCCATCTGTTCGCTATGCTCTCGCCCTCTTCGTTGTCCTCTTCTTACCTCCAGTAATCGCGAACGAGTAGGATCGAGACGGCGTATCGTCTCGTTTCTTCTCTTTTCGTCTCCCTCCCCTCCCCCCGCGTTCCTTCTTCCGCGCTCGGCCAGTCGCGATTTATTAGACGAGCTAATTAATAGGCCGCCTCGACGTATCTCCGCGCTCGCTCTTTCTCTCTCTCTCTCTCTCTCTCTCTCTCTCTCTCTTTCGCAAGCGCGCGCGCATGTTCGCAGAAATCGAAGTGGCGATTGCGATTTATTGCAGTGCGGGAAGATTCACGATTCCACGGGCGATTTTGTCGGGTCGGCGCGAGACTCGGTCCTCCCACTTTGGGCGGCATCGGAAAAGGAGCGGCTTTTTGCCGCGGTTCCCAGCGAAATTTAGAAACTCTCACCGTCGACGAGACGGCCCGCGCGTCTCTCTGTTCAGTGTCTCGTCGTGATTCGCTTATCGAGGCACCGTTGCTCCAGAGACTCTTTGGCGATGAGTTGGCACCGTTAGACGAAAGTGTAAAATAAAATTACAATATCAGCTCTTTTACCGCGTATTTGCGAATTTAATGTAAATTTCTGTTATCGTGATTTTCCTCACGAGTCCTCTTTTTCCCGCGAGATTCTTCCCGCGTGTACACGCGATCGGCACCGTACACACACACACACACACACACACACACACACGCATGACTGTACGATTCTCAGTCGGCGATCATGGAAGAAGTGAATGTACTCGATATCCAAAGAGAGAGAGAGAGAGAGAGAGAGAGAGAGAGAGAGAGAGAGACTCGAAACGAAGAGATTATTTCGAGCGGAGATTTTAACCACAAGCTGAAACCTCGGAAGACAAACGGGAAAGGGGAAATAATTGAGGACCATTATGCTCTACGGTGTTTATTTAAAGCTACAGAACATCCACCGCGAGAAACGAATCGAGCGAGCGAGCGAGCCACTTTCGAGAGGAAGAAACCCACGCGAACTCTAACTTCGCGTTTCCGGCTGCTCTTGCCTCTCGCTCCGCGTCGTTGTCTTCAGGCTCGTGTCACGTGAAGTCAGTCGCACGCTATTGCAATTTAGTGTGAAGTCTAAGGCGGCCTTCACACCGACGCAGCAGCCGTCCTGCTTCATCGGTTCCTTCCTCGCGTTCCACAGACCTTGAAGATCCTTCTTGCTCCCCTCATTTTTCGTTCTCCCGTCCGCCGTCTCCTCTTCCGCTGCTGCCACTCCGTCCTCCTCTTCCAGACTCTCGTCGTCTTCGACAGCGCGTCCCGCCGACCGGTCGTGGTACTTCATCGCGATCCGAATTGTGTGAGTCACTTCCGGGCTCGGAGTGCGCGGCGGTCGCGTAATCTCCGTCGTCGTTCTCTTGCGAATATTAATTCGCAGATCCCGCGGCACCTCGGAGCATATGCAGTCGCCGCCGACATCCTGCCGGCTTAGTCCTTCGCGGCTCGGCCCTGAAATCCGATAACGTCGCGCGACAATCTCGACGTGTCGTGGCCCGTTGCGGAAAAGTTTCGGCAAATCGTGACGGATTCGCGATTCGCGAGGCGTGATCTTCACGGGACGATTTCAAGGTTTCTGTCCCGCGACTTGCAATCCTGCGACGCTCGACCTTGAAATCCGATCTCGATCTTTAACTTTCGTAAGCGAGCTGTGGGTGCTCGAAGAGAGAGAGAGAGAGAGAGAGAGAGAGAGAGAGAGAGAGAGAGAGAGAGTGAGTGAGTGAGTGAGTGAGTGAGTGAGTGAGAGAGAGAGAGAGAGAGAGAGAGAGAGGCCTTCCGAAGCAAGTCGAGCGGGAATTGATAAAAACTGACACGCCGCGTCTGATCTACGAACTAGTAAACGGGCAAAAAATTGGTAATTAAATGTAAAGCCGATGGACGAGAAAATGCGGGCTTCTTATGGAAGCCTTTCTTATGGGACATCTCGATGCTCTGTAAACGGTCGATTTCAAGGACAATTAAGTTGTAACGAATATCGATTATCTCGGAGGCAACGTTAGCCGCTTTATAAGGACGCTTAATTTTATTCCGAGTATTTTAAGGTCGAGTGGAAACGGCAGAAAAAAGATGCTGTTGATTTAGTCAACTAGAGACAATTAAAGGACAATTCTGTCTTCTCCGCCACATTGTGTCGGGGAAAATTGTCTTAATTGACTATTGTTAATTGCGCGAAGCGCTCCGCAGGCACTTTCCCATCGACTGTATTCTTCAATTAGACTAAGAATCCGATTTTCCCGAGTATCCCGAGTATAATATAATCTGACCTTCGACAATGTTTCGTGTGCATTCCTCGAGGGTGGCGAGCGCCTTTGTACATTCCAAGGATTCGGCCCTCCTTTTGCCGCTGCGCTGACTTTTCCGTGATAGATAGTTTCTCGCCGCGCGAAGACTCTCCTTCTCCCTCTCTTTTCCGGCCTTTGTGACCTTAACCAGAAATTCATCCAGGATGTCGTCCTTTTCACTCGCTACTTCATTAGGCTCGTCGCGCTTCCAACGTGCGTTCGCCTGCGACTCTATCAGAGGAATTGGCGATTCCGGCAACTCTAGGGATACTATCGTTAGGAAGGCTGGGTTCTCCTTCCGTATCTTCTCCAACCAAGACCTGTAGCTGAACACAGCGGGTCGAGCGGGGAGGAAGGTTAACGATAAAATGTAATCGTGATAGAAATAATAAACATAAAAACACGATAATATACTCATTTCCGTAATAGTTGAAGTTTATCGCGCTCGCTTTAAATTCGAATAAAAGAATTTTTCAGTCTGTCGAAACTACTGAATGAACGATCGAAAGTATCGCTAGCATCGAAAGTATCTAAATTATTTGCGCATTTTCTTCCCCCCGCCCTCCCCCCCTCCCCCCGTGGTTATTCTCTCCCGAGATTGAAAAGTTTTCGTGGCGGATACATGTCGATGCAGTCGAGTGTGTTGAGGTGTACACGATGCTATCGTGTCGACATTTTCGAAGGAACAAAAGTGGAGACGTGTCCTCTTGGCGCGAAGGGCTGCGGGGCTCGCGTCGCGACGAAGTTAGCAACGCTTTTCGCGTTCACCTTGTAACGATCACTCGCCACGATGATTGCACGTGGACGGCACAGAAAGGGTCGGCAACGACAACGAGGAAGGAGGGGTGTATTCGCCTTTCTTCTCGACACCGAACAACTGGATAACTAGATATGATTGCGGAGCCTGGAGGGCCCGACGCGTCAAAGAGGAAACGCCGAGAAGGAGGGACAGGGACGACGTGGCGGAAGAGAGGAAGAAGCGAGAAAGAATGAAATTCTCGGCGAAAGGTACACGCGAAAGTGAAATACGAAGGAGAGATTGATATCGCGGAGAAGATATCGAAGAAAAGTCGAAAGGGAAAAGAAAAAGGGAAAGGGAGAAACTCGTAACGGGGAAAGAGAGGCAGATGCGATAGATAGATTTCGAGAATTGACGGTTATTTAAAGGAGTATGTAAGAGCAAGACGAAGTTTCCGAGCGAGAAGCAGCTTCGAGAGCGAAAGGCGAAAGAGACAGTCGAACGCGATCTAAGAATATGAGATGGAGAAGCAAAGGAAAGTAACAGCGAGAGAATATACCGGCGAAAGTGAGGAAGCGAGTCGTGAGGTTGACAGAGGCATGACGGGAAACGGAACGAGTGATCGCGAATCTGCACGAAAACTGAGGAGAGGACGAAGTACTGAGTGCAAAAAACTCGAGTGCACGAGGAAGAGAGGAGGTCGGGAGAAAATATTCAAGAAGAGGAGGGAAGGCCTTGAACTTCGAAAACGAAGGCGCAGGAACGTCCGAAGAAAAAGATTAAAAGGGAGACGCGAAGCGGGGAACTGGTTGAAAGAAAGGAGGTCTCGAGAAGATTACGACCTTGAACCGCAAGCTGAACAAGAAGGAGGGGATGAAAAAATATAGCGAGAGCAAAAAGACGGACTCGCGCGCGCGCGCGGGCGCGATGGAGAGAACGAAGCGCGGGAAGAGCTCGAGGGGAAAAATAATACTCCGGACACTGGAAATAATCATGATACGCGGCAGATGATTCGCTAAATTTATCATTATCCGTCGCGTTTGTATTCGCGCTTGTCTGAGAAAAATAGATATATCGTCGCCTGTGAACAAAGCCGCTCGAATCCGCGATGAAGAAGAAATACGAAAATATCAGGCGACTGTTTGCGGCATCGCGTTAAAATTGCGAGTAAAAACAGATGACACGTCAGAGGAAAGTCAAGTAATAATAGCGAATAATAGAGAATACTCAAGTTGACTGGAAGGAACCAAGCGTGACACAGACTCTCTCTCTCCTGTGAACAGGAAGAAATATTGTGTTATACATCTGACGGAACGTCAGTTCAATTCTTATTTGCTCATTAATGTTACGTGTACTCGGGGGGAGGAGGACTCGTGCGACGAAGACATAATGATAATACACGATAGACACACAGACACCTTGCTTCCCCCTCATTACAACTCAAGGAAAATGCAAACAGACACGAGCGAGAGATCCGCAAAGATCCAGCAAAGTGCTTCAGATTACCGAATCGAGCGATAGATCCAATTGTCAAAGAGCGGAGGCAGAAGGGCGGAGCTCCGAAAGATTTTCACAGAAAAGGAAAAGGGACAGATCAAAGGGAATTGAAGCGAAACGTGGGAGGACTCGCTGCGGCGGTGGCTGCTTCGCGCGAAACGAGAGCACGTTCCAAAGTCGCAATAAACTCGGTAACCTTGCCCGGATCTCGGGCGGAGGTCAGGTTCGCCGGCGTAGAGTACAGCGTGGAGCCCGTGACGTTACGAGAGAAAGAGAGAAAGAGAAGACATGGCAGAGGAGGGAAGGCACGGCGGGGAAGAAGGATGGAGGAAGCGGGAGGATAGAGAAAGAGGGATCGCGCGCGCGCGCGCGCGCGCGCGCGAGATAGGAAGAAAGAGAAAAGAGACCAACGGCGACCGAGCGGCGGCGAAGAGGCACGGAGGAAGATCAAACGTCGATGATAATGACGTACACCGATACTGCTCGTATTTTAATGCACCCGAGAGCCGCTTTAATAACATTATAGTGCACCGGCTGCGAGACCGGCTGCGGCGATCGTCCGTGCGAGACTTTATTAAGTCGCAGCAACGTCAGCGGCGATCGTACATCCCGGACCGACCGTTAAATTTTAGTACGTTTAATTACGGGGTCCTAGCGAGCGCTCGTCGTGAACTCGACGTGAGCGCGACTTCCCTAGACCGGCTTTCTCGCGGACGTACACGAGTACGTACACCATCAGAGCGGGTCTCCGCCTCTCTCGAGCTCTAGCTGCAACGGTAGCACGGCGCGCGGAGTGACTCTTTGCGCAACTGCGTTGTTAATTTGTACGCGGCCGATGTTAATCGGCATTCGATAAGCAGACCGGAGATCGATCGGTTACTCCACCATCGTCGTTTTTAATAACGCGGCTTTGATCTCCCGAGCCGGTTTATTTTCCCGAGCGACGCGTCGCGCCGCGTCGGTCGTGTGACGAAGAGAATAGGAGGGATAGGGACGCTCTCTCCCCCCCTTCGGCCTCGGCTGGGATAGATGCTGAAGAGATGGAGTGCGAGAGAAGGATACGTGTCTCGATTTTTTGCTCGAGTTTCCCTTTTCTTGATTTAATAAGGAATGGAAGAGAGAGAGAGAGAGAGAGCGCGAGAGAGAGCGCGAGAGAGAGAGAGAGCGAGAGAGAGAGAGAGAGAGAGAGAGAGAGCGAGAGATAGAGTGGTAGGACGATATATGTACGAGGCGGGCGACGAGATCGGTTCGAGAAATGTTCTAAATATAGACGGGAGAGCTACGCGAAAACTGCCTGAAATTCCTCGGAACCAGTTTCTTGATCGCTTAATTGCCAGTTCGCATTGTAGTAATATGACGAAGGTAGTCGGGACGATGCAGAGATCGGCAACTTGTCAATCATCGCCTTCGAACTAATCTACAGCGGCGCTACAGTTGGCACAGCGAGCGCCCGGCTCGCCGTAAATTTGTCAAGGGGGACACCCGGAGTCGGCGCGAGGCAGCTCGGTCGGTACCTCGAGGATCCTCGCGCCGAGGGCGCATAGCCGCTACGAGGATGACAGATATGGCGAGCCGGAGACTGCGACCTTGAACCGGACAGTTCCCTCCTTCTGGGGTCCTCGAGCGTTAGGCGCCGAATGTAGAGTCCTGGCACCTCCTCCGCAAGGTGATGTCTTCTCCTGTACGAAGCCACAGTGACTAGCCCAGTCGATTCTCACCATCGATCATCCCTCTTCTTTTTAACGCGGCAACACAACGAGCTTTAAACTTGGGCCAGACGTGCGGCCTTGAACCGCGGCTGCGCTTCTTTCGTGCGAGCACGCGGCCGCGATCTCACGCGGCGTCTTCATCGATCGGCCTGGATCCACCGTCGTTTGTCATCTCCGCCTCTCCGCAAACTCCCCTGCAAACAGGTGGACGAATTTGAAGGCGGGCGATCGAGTGAGAACAATAAAAAAGTCTTGCCGCGCGACCAGGGAATCATCCAGTCATAAATATAGGGGAAGAGGGACGTTGCGAGAGTTTTGCGTTTGCAGAAGCATGGT
Source organism: Harpegnathos saltator (assembly GCF_003227715.2). Lineage (NCBI taxonomy): Eukaryota > Metazoa > Arthropoda > Insecta > Hymenoptera > Formicidae > Harpegnathos > Harpegnathos saltator. Next base: position 651,843 of record NW_020230639.1, read on the forward strand.
GTACATAAAGCTCTCCTTTTCCTCAATCTTTAATCTCGTCATTATAATCTCAATAAGAAAAAAATAGGCCACGAGATTACTCACCTGTAATCGTAATCGACAGAGTGAGGGAGGGCGAATAAAAGTGAAACGACAGGTGAACGTGTGCGGGTGCGTAAAGGGCGGAAAGAGGGTATGGGGGGAGCTATCTGTCGCCGTGCAATCGAGTCAGTCAGTCGGTGCCCCGCGGCAAGTAGCTGACAGTCGTGTGAGCGAAAACTAATCTATTCCACACCTCGGCAACACACACACACACACACACACACACACATACGTTGCCGAGCGCGGGAATTAAAATTCAAAATAGCCTGCTAAACAACGCTTTTTTAATGCCGTCCGACTCTTAATGCGGTCCGATCCAGCCTGACAGAGGGGTCCGCAACCACCACCTCCTTCCCCTTCTCTTCCTCCTCCTCCTCTTCCTTTACCTTCTTGCCCGACATCAGACCACCCGCTGATCCAAAACGACCCGGAATCAAACTCGATACCGAATCCCACGACGAGTCGCGATTGATGAATGTGCACAATCGATTCGAATCCTTTTCCAAAATTCACCTGTAGAGCAAAGTCGACCCGTTCGATGGTAGCTCTGTAGCAATTTCGCGTCGTTTCCGCGCGACGTTTTATATATTGTTTTAGTTTGGGCTTGTTGTTGCGATTTTCAAACTCGGCCAGCGGCCGAAAGCTCAGCGTTGAGAAAAGAAACTATTGGAAATCTAAAAAAAATATTTATTTTACTACTTAGTTTCTAAAACTAGACTCACATCAGTTTTACGATCCTTTACGACCGTGAATGGAGTCGTTATCGAGGACACAGTGTGTCTTAACGACAGCTCGAGTTTCCATCGCAAAGAGTTACGGTGCCTTGGAATTAAAGGGATCAACGTCCATGTTTACCGCTTGTTGGCGGAAGATTGTCTCACTCGTACGAGAACGCGAGCGATATTCGACGAAGGACGATAACGCTCGGAATAAGCAGGCGTGACGGAACGAGATCGTCGGAGGTGCGCAAAATTACAGCCGAGCGAGTCGCAGGACGACGGGGGGGGGAGGGAGGGGGGGAGGTAGCCGAGATTATCGTCGCGAGAAAATGCCACCGTAGCGATCTTGTGCCTAATCGAACGAAATAATCGAATCCGCCGCACGTAACTCGATCCGCACGGAATCCGTGAGTCGCACTCTCCGCCATGCTCGATTAGCGTGGCGAATCGATAATGAGCGCGTTTCAATTTTAATAGTCGTCAAGTTTGTTATCCGGCCGTTGAATAAGAAGGGCGGCGCGGGAAGGGGGGAAGGGGGAGAGGGGAAGGAGAGCCGGCCGCGCGCGCGCGAGGTCCGCGCGTTTCGCGTTTCGGCCGAAGGGAGAGAACACGAAGAACAGGCGCGGCGTGCGCGAGTCCTCCTCTCGATTCCGCTCGGTTCGCGTAACTCGATATGCACGAACACCTACGAAATCAAATTATACTGCCTGGACACGCTGTGAATTTTAATCGACATCTAATCTGGCCGGATCGCCCCGTTGCATACCTTGATCGTATGTCGTATATCGATCGTATATTTTCGCGATCATAGGCCCGCATTCTCAACGCGCAGTTAACGCTAAATGCGACCATCTGACTCTCTCTCTCTCTCTCTCTCTCTCTCTCTCTCTCTCTCTCTCTCTCTCTCTCTCTCTCTCTGCTCGTCTCCGTTGTCGGGTTCTGTGGACGTGATTCTTGTATCAGCGAGATAAAATTCAGAAACGAACGGCCGCGCTTAGCGCTAAATAAGAGAAGAAAACGAATCTTCCGCACTCTCTGACTCCGAAGTGGTTCTTCCACTTTTTGTATTTCTCAGGAGACTCCTCGCACGCGCGCGCGCGCGCGCGCGCGGCCGCTGTGTGTTTGACGCAACAACAATTCTCTCGGCTGCGCCTCTCGCGTAGAGTTTGAGCGCGCTAATCTAAGCAAGGACGTGTCGCACATCGCGGAAAATTAGCCGTCGATTTCGCGTCGGCGAGTTTTTCGCGCTCGATCGACGCGCGTCGTGGGTGGACCGAAAGCGGCGCTTCGACGAGAAACAAAGACGGGGGAAGGACGGTGGGGGGGGGGTTGGGAGGGGAAATAAAGAAGAAGAAAAAGCGATGCGCACAGGGAGAAAGATGCTGATCTCTTCGCGGAATATGTTTACGCTAAAGGCGCGCCCGGGTGGAAAAAAAGGACGGGACGAACCGCAAACTGCTTAACGAGTTCCGCGCTCCCCCGCGCCGTCTTTTCTCTTCTTCTACGCGAGCTGCGCTGTGTGCACGCAGCCACGCACGCACTCACATACACGCCCGTGTGTACGAACACGCGGTAGCGATGGAGAGAGGTTTCTCCTGCCACAATACCCATCTGCACTTTGAAGCGAGAACAGTCAAAGAGCATTTGTCAGACGGCATTTTTTTTCTGTTTTTTTTTTTTTTTCAAAAATTGTGAGAAAAATAAGGGTGGTTTCGATGCTTTTGGCTGGATGAGAATAATACTTGTGTGATACAACGACACGCACGTAATAACATTCGAAGTAACAAAGATAATATATTATCCTGCGCCGCGTGAAAGTAACGCAAGAAAAATTTGCCTAGTGCAAATTTTTGTCGCGATGTAACGCTGCGTTCATCTCTCTCTCTCTCTCTCTCTCTCTCGATCTCAAAGAGTCCGCCTCCGTCAAAGTGTAGGTTCGTTCAGACGGTTCGTACGGCTTTTTCAGATGGCACTGATTACAATCGTTACGATCGCTAAGACAATTAGGAGACAACTCTGCGTGACGTGCGTGAACGATTAATCGTTCGCGGATTCAATCGCAAAGTTTTGTTCGATACTGTATTCGGGGTGTCTCGCGTGGGTATCGGCGCCATCGCTACACGCGATCTCCCACGACCACCTGGACACCACGCACTCACACGTGCGCGGCGCGGACCAGTGCTGTACGAGAACGTCGTGCACGACCCCCGGGCGAATTTTAATTTTCACGAGCACGGTGCCCGTGTATTGTCATTAGACGGTCCTCGAACGAGGATCGGCCGGCTTGTGGGGGGGTGAGAGCGAAGGGGCCTCGAGGTGGAAAGTCAAGCCACGAGTTATGGGGAGGGGGCAGGCCACGGTGTTATTAGATTTCTTGCAAATTACTCGCGCGTCCCATTAACGAGTCCCATCTGTCTGGATTACCCGGACGGCTCGAGCGAGCCTCGCGATTTAAAGCGCCCCGCCGTCACCCCCTCTTTCTTCCTTCTCGCCCTTTCTGCCGATAATTTCCGCTCACGCGAAGAAATAGGCTAGACGGTAGTCAAATTGATATTTGTTAACAGAGAAAGAGCTAGAGAGGGAGAGGAGGTGGGGGGAGGCGGGAGCGGACAGTCGGGTGAGAAGGGAGGTTAATCGATTGATGGATAGTTTGATGAGGGTTTCATGCTTTTGAGGGTTGAAAAACGGCGCAGGTCTCGCGCGGCCTGCGTACAATTTTCTTACTCTTGAAATATCGGCCAACCTCCCGAGATTTTTTCAGTTCACTCCGTTTCTTTGGTTTTAAATTCCAACATTGGAGATAAATATATAGAGATGATAGATGGCGGGACGAGATACGTTAAGAAGACAATTTTTATTCAACAAGATTTTTATTCAACAGGAATAGTATAGAAACAAACGTCAGTGTGTACGATAACAGTGTTGTACGATACGCCAATCGTTAAACTTGGGAATGACATTTTTCGCACTTTTTTACTCAATTTGAGCGCGAGTAGACTCCCTCCTTCGTTGGCTCGTTAGCTCTGGTGGGAAATTGACACTTGTGATCGTACGGTGTCCCAAAGAAGCATTAAAGGAACAAACGGACGCGTCGAGCGATGAGTTTACCGGTCGGCAGCGAAGAGCGGTATCAGACGGTCCACGTAGCCGAATTAAATCAGTCCCAGAAGCCGATGCTGCGCGAGGAGGACCACCCAGGCGATCGTGAGGTCCGCGATATCGTATCGATCTTCGCCGTGACCCGAAGCGCGAGGGCGAAGAAACAGAGAGAGAGCGAGAGAGAGAGAGAGAGAGAGAGAGAGGGGGGGCGGTGAGAAGAGAAAGAGCGAAAGGATAGGGGGGGGATAAAGAGAGAAGAAAAACAAGGCAATTTCCGAAAAGAAACACGTGAAATCGATAGTCACCGGCTTCGCCTATGCCCTCGGGGATTTTACGACTCTGTGCCGCGTGGAAAAGTCACGACCACGCGAAACTACCCTCCGTTTACGCGAAGCAACCGAAGAAAAGACGGCCGATGGGGTACGAGAGAACGAGAGAGAGAGAGAGAGAGAGAGAGAGAGAGAGAGAGAGAGAGAGAGAAAGAACGAGAGAGAGAGAGAGAGAGAGAGAGAGAGAACGAGAGAGAGAGAGAGGGCGGGAAATAGAGTGGCGGAGGGAGAGAGAAGAATACCGAAAGAAGCGTAGAGGGCGATGAGAAACGGGACGGAGAGCGGAGCTGATAGCGCAGGCGAGATCGGAAAACCGAAATGACTCGTGTTAAAACTTCCGTGCGCGAATATTACGACCACATTTGCTCTCGCTACCTTTCGCCAAGTTCGCTGGAGTCGAGGAGGAGGAACGTCGAGTCGAGCAACGTCGCGGTGTTCCCTCGGAAACGACGCGCTACGTACGAAGCGGCGAAATCGACGCGGCGTCTGCATGCAAAATTGCCGTGCGTGCGCGCGCGCGCGTGTATGTGTGTGTATGTCTGTGCGCATCATACGTCGTCGCAAAGTACGGAACGCTTCGCCGCTCGAACGCGCGGCGCAATTCGCAGTTTGGCGCGCACGGTTAGTTTCCGCGCGACGACAAAGTAGCGATGAAACACAAGCTGCGGCACCGCGCGGGCGTTGTCGCGAGGTACTTGGATGTGCGAGAACGTCCCGTGTGCGTTAGGTACACGCAATTAGCTCCGCACACATCGCTACGCAAATCGCGACGTAACACGCGTGCTGCTCTGGGCTTGGCAAGACGCTCGTTTCAAAGACAGACGACGATTAGGCGACGACGCAAGACCGCGCGAGAGGCGCGCGATCAAGTTCAATGGGATGACGTCGCGCGTCGCGTCGCGCAGTCATCTAGTGAAAAAAGAAAGGCTCATCATAGTCAACTCATCATTTTCAACGCGGAAATTGATGATGTGTCGATGTGAGCTTTCGCTCGTGTTTAGTTCGAGATTATTTTATTTAATTTCTCAGGTATTTCTTAATTAATGAGTCAGTCTCTCCTGTTAGTTTCTCCTGAAAAGGAGGACTTTTTCAGTATTAGAACTATTTTCGTCGAAGATATAAATATAACTGGATATATTGGACGTTGAACTATACGATAAAATTGCATTATTAACGAGTATTCTCTTATTTACACGTTAAAAGAGAGAAAGAAAAAGGGATTTATAGATTAATAACACGCGATAGCGCGCGTTCGTATAGTGTCTAGTGACTCACAAGAGCACGCGATGCGTGACCCAATGAACCGTGCCGTTTGGAAATTCTACGAAGGATGATGAGTTTATAAATTTGACGAGATCTCTCTGGAAATTAAGCCGTTAAATCTCACTGGCGATTCGATACACGCCTCACTTTTCTCTCTCTCTCTCTCTCTCTCTCTCTCTCTCTCTCTCTCTCTCTCTCTCTCTTTCCCTTTCTCTCTCTCGTCTTTTCTATCGATCCATTCACACGGTCGTTTCCTCCCACGCCATGATCGTATCCGAAGAATTAACGATACACTGGCTTGTTGCTAGCCTAATCAATCTCACGTCAAGCTTCGTTCGACTCGCGGCTCGATGAATGAATCCTGGAATCGCGAGATCCACGCCGGCTCCCGGAATCCATCCGTCGAGCACGGCTTTATTTATCCGATCGATGCCCTTCGGCCTCGATCGGACCCACAGGGCAGAAATCGTCGGGACCGAAAGACAGAAAGATAAGGAGAGAGAGAGAGAGAGAGGGGGGGAGAGGAGAGGAGGGGGTGCGATCAGCACTGCAGGCTATATATGTATACACATCGTCTCGCGGACTAGGCGTCGCGCCGACCATGTAATTTCGATTCGTTGTTCCGCGAAGCTCGCCGGTAATTGGCCAAATTGGCAATCCTGCCAATCAATCGTTAAATATCAAGGATAGCGCGCGGTCGCTCTCGCGTGTGTCCGGCGTTCACCCACGACATACTCGCGCGTGAGTTCGCATTAAGGACGGCGCGATACGCACGCCGCCGCCGCTCATTCCTGTCATCCTTTTGCCCAACAGGCTCCACGTATAAATCCCGTCGAGAGATTTCCGGGAAATAAAAAGGAGGCAGCAACGGCGGCGGCCGCCGCGTCTTACGCAACGCGATTTGTCCTGATATTCGAAGCTCGCCTTGGCTCTCGCCGTGGCGCCTTTGTTTCTCGTCCGCGACGAGAGCGAGCCGGTCAATCTGCCAGCTATTTCGCAAAATTGGATATGTGTCGGTAAATGCACAGGGTCCCCAGGCACGCCCTTCAAGCACGGCCCGCGCGCCAAAATACGGGATGCCGGGGCGCCGCGCCGCGGGGGGGGGGGGAGGGGGAGAAGTTGCGTAATGCGGGCGTGCGGTGCTTACGAAGTTTTGCGGCGGAGCGGAAAGAAGAACAGAGATCGATAAATAACTCTGTGCTCTCGAATGTTCGCGGTTTCTTCAAGTTCGCTCCTCGACTTTTCGCTCTTCATCTTCGTTAAGCTGACAGCCGATCATAATCTTCAGATCGGTCGCTGCGGCAAATTGTAAAAGACGGAGGACATTTCTTTTCCTATCCAGTATGGTTCTCGCGGCGCGGCGCGGCGGCGCGCGGCTGTCGTGAAGCAACTTCCGTTGGATTAAAGGGACTGTCACGGGGAGACGCGACACCGCGTCCTACCCGACTGGATTTTCGAAATATCGAGAGGAGCTTGGCGGCTCGGATAGAAATTGAAATGAGTTTGTAGGTTTCTCGGTGTACCGGTAGTCTCGTCGTCTCTTTCTTTCTCTATTTCTCTTGGTCTCTCGGTAGATCCGCCGAGAAATCGATCGGCTCGACTCCGCCGGTCGCTCGTTGTGCCGACGCGGTTTCGTCGATTTTTAATTTATTTCGGTCCACACCCATGCGACCTCCGCCTCCGCCGCTGCCGTCTCTCGGCTCCGACGAGTTTGCGGATCCCGGCAAGAAGAAAACACGCCTGGGAACCGTGTCGCAGCTCGCCCGAGCCTCGAAATTGGAGGAATAATGGAATCTGGAGTCGCGCGCTCAAAGACGTCGCAGAGGAGAGGAGAGGAGATCTTTACGTGGATGGCTCGCGGGTTAATTGCGATCTCTTCTCTCCGCTGCGACGAGAGGAACGCGCGCGCGCGATCGGCTATATCCATGTCTCCATGAGTGGAGAGAGACGAATGGCAGAGAACGAGAGAGAGAGAGAGAGAGAGAGAGAGAGAGAACGAGTATCGAAACCCATTTCAAAAATACATAAGCACGTCGCTGCGCGGGCAGATAAGAGGATTATGATTTTTCGCTTTGGCGAGCGCGGAGATCGCGCATTATAACTTCCTCAATGTCACGTCTTGTTTGCGGATATTATAACGGTCAGTCTCGGAGCTCGCATATTTCTTGATTTAACGGAACACCAGCTCTCTGAATAAACATATCGCCGGCAAAAAAATAATAGCTTCTCCCCCGCCTACCCCAGCCCCGCGGGGACGGGATACACCAGTTTTTATCATTCGATCGTTATCGAGCGGCCGCGGAGTCTAATTTCGAGTGTTTTTCTTCTCTTCTTTTTGTTTTTCTTTTTTCTTTGTTATCCATCGGTGGTCGATCGGCATCGCTGACAATGTAGAAATCATTAATAACACCCGAACAGTAGACGTTTGACGTTCCTCTCCGCGCGGTGGCGACGTGTAAAAAAGAGCCGCGAGAAATCGAGTCAATCAATGTTGCAGACAAAGTTGCGCAGATCGATGACTTGCAGAGTTGCAGATAAAGTCATAACGCAACAGCCCCGAGCTAGTCCGTCCGTCGTTCCTCAAATAGCTGCACCCACGACCGCGATAACAGATGATTCGGCGGGATTCTCGCGCGGGCGAGATGATCTTGAGGTGCGACTGTGTGAGACTCGCTTTCGAGAGTCTTCGAGTCTCCTGACATGAAAAAAATTGACGTCGACTGCCGCGTCGATTTTCGTCGATCGTAAAAAAAAAAAAAAAAAAAAAAAAGCGTACCTCATGATTAATTGTCAATTTATGATTAATTATTGAAAGAGACGACGAAATGTAACTCCTCGTCGGGATACACGCGTCTCCTTCCATGACATATCCGTTGCTTGCACGACCAATTCTTCCGTGTGCAATTTATTACGTATCATATATGACACTCAGTAATATCATGATCACCGATCACCGCGGCGGCCACCGCGGCGTCACCGTTCGACTTGTTAAATCACTCTCAATCTCATGCGTATCATCATGCGTATATGCCATAACCGTCGAGAATCGCCTTTGAAGCCCGACAACTTGTCGAGCGAACGCGCAGGGAGGGTCGCGCTACACGCCGATCTCGTCCATTTGTCTCCTTCTTTAATTACTGGCGGAAGACACCTTTCGAACTAGTCAGACGCGCGCTTTTATTAACTTCCATCGTTTCTCGTCAACGCCGACAGTTGATCGACATATCGGGAGATTCCAACGAGAGCGACATCGGCGCGATAGGTTTACGTACCTCGTCTCACCGCACCGCACCGCACCGCACCGCACCGCACCGCACCGCACCGCACCGCACCGCACCGCACCGCCAACAAACCAGTCAATATCGGGACGCAGACGAGGAGAAAGGGAGAACGGATGCACGGAGCCCGAGTCAAAAAATGGGGGTTGCGTCGCGAGTCACGTCTGAGCACGGACTGGCGTGCTCGGCCCTCGGCGTGCGGCCACCCTCGCCCGAGCTCTCGTATTATCGAATGTTCTGTGTGTGCACACCTGCCGGCATTTCGATATACCTATGTATCCGCCGGCACACCCGCTGCACAGAGCGCGGTGTTCGCGACCACGACTGTGCACGAACTCGCGGCATTGACGGCGGGGGGAGGGCGCTTGCAGATTTCGCGGGCCGACGAGAGTTGGTCTCGTCGCGAGTTCTCAGGCCAAAAAAAGCCGGATCCAAATCGCACGTCACAGACGTCGCGTCTCCCGTAAGCCGATCCGCATCACGTCACACGAAATCGAGCTCTGGAGGATTAAATCGTTAATTAAAATTAAAAATATTGGGTCAAATATTATGTGAGATTCTCATATGAAGAATAAAGTTTGGGTAAAATCGTAATAGAGCCTATAATTGTGTTTAACGCAACTATAATATTTGGGGAAAATACACATACACACGTAACATAGGCACTTTTGATCTTCTGAATGGGTAGTCCGCGAGGTTAGATCCGGTTGAAAGTTCTGGTCGCCAAAGTTCGGTCCGCACTTTCAATTGAGAAATAGTCGCACCACGTCGAAGTCTTCGAGTTCGCCGGCGATCCGTTCCGTGTCGTCGCCGCCATAAAACATAGCCGCGGCGTCACGAAAGCCGGGCGCCGACTTTCCCGCGCTCCCCTCGTCCTCCCGGCGGCAGAATAATAATTAGCGCAATTAGGGGTGCGGGGGTGATAGGTCGCTCGCGCGCGTGCGCACGCACGCGGACGGGCCTTGCAGCGGACGCTGTAAACTTTCAGCAATAATTTACGGAGCTTTTAGCGACTCGGCAGGAAGCGGACCGTTGCCACGAGACTTACGGAGCCAGGCTTTTCCCAAATTGCACGAGAGTCGTCGCATGATAGCCCTTTAGAATCCCAGAATTAACTTTGCATTATTCATGCCACCGTGATCGTCGTTCGCCAACGATCTCTGACGTCCGAGATATTTTTCTACGCGGCGTCGCAGAATGATCGAATGCCACGATGCGAAACGACGATGCGAAGCGACGAAATTGTCGGTTCGATCGAAAATTCGATCTTCGTCGAATCTCGGTCAGTTCAGGCTCAATTTTTGTGCCGATCCTGTTTTTGTTGCATTCGATGGAGGCTGATTATGTTATTCGTCAATCAAATGAAAGTGAAGGTGTCAGATTTACTTACAACGATACATGATGTATAGCTATTATTTGCATTATTGCTTGTATGACATATATATATATATATATATATACATCACAAGAGAAGATTAAATATTATAAGATCATTTATTTTAAGATCGCTGATCAGGAATTCTCCTTTTTGTTTCAGATCTGACTGAGCCACGCTCAGTGTGCGGTGGGTGCGGTGGACGCGGAGAGATGCGGTTTTGGTGGATGCGGATGCTCCGGTACCGGAGGATCCGGTTCGGGCCGAGCAGGGTCGGCTCGAAGGTAAGTTTAGAAACTTTCCGTATTCTTGACGGCATTGAACCGTTCGCGATCGACAAAGTCCTCGAAATAAAAGTCGCCGAATTGCAGCGACCGCGAAAAGTTTGAAACTCGATCGTGTATATTTCTCGTTTTATTCTCGAGCTATTAGTCCCTCGTCTATAAGCAGCGATGTCACTTCTTTGCTTCAGATTTGTGGCAGAACGTGGCCCCGGTCCAGGAGTTCCTGTCATTTCGGTGAGTGAGAGACAAAAATTTAAGGTGGCGGATTTATTACCGATTGACACTTGTGAAAAATCGATGCGATTTACGTAGTTTGTAGTCCTTTGCATGTACACTGAGAGAAAGACGTGGTTATCTCGCTGCAAATATTGCAATATAATACTCATTTTCAAAGTTAGTCATATTTCTTCGTTATCTTAACAAAAAGAAATAACAATAACGACACACACACACGCTTGTTATGAAAATGTTATAGTATTTATTACACTAGAAAAGAATTATTTCACTGTGATACAAAACCCATTTCTCTCAGTGTAGAGTTCTACAATTATATATTATTGCCGTCCACTGCAATTTATTTCAAGCAATGTAAATAAAATTGCGCCAACGCACGCGGAATTTGCGATCACTTGTATCGTTTTCGTGATGCGCGATCGTCAATTTTCTGAATTTTTATATGTTATACGGGTTATATACGGCGGGGGGGGGGGGGAAGGGGAACGAGTGTCCCGTTTTGTACGAAATTAATTCGGTTCAGATACTTATCGTTTTTCTCGTGAAGATTAAATTCGGATTTTCATAAACGAGAACTTTATTTTTTAACGAAATATAAGCGTCCGTGAAACGCGTCTATGTTTTAATATTTTCTCTCGATTCTCAGTCAAAAGCGCTGCAATGTTCGATTCGCAATTCGCGAGTAAATTTCCGAAGCATTGAACCGCGTACTTTTCGTTGAATCGTCAAGTGTCATTAAAATGCCGCGATACCGCAATTCGTCGCCTTGCCTTACACGTGAGATTCACGACTTACTACGACTGCAAACACTAGACTCGCGTACATTTCGCTAAATCGTCAAGTACCGTTGAAGTGGTATCGCGATCGCGCAGTATGAACTGCGATATCGACGTGAAACGACTGAAGGCCTCCACTGGCTGAACCCTCGAGGATGCTGGACAGTTAGACATCGTTGGACATCAACACGCAATTGTGAGCGTACAAACCAAACGCTCACGGAGCGTCACATTATACGTAGTGCATGCAATGTTCAGATGTAAATCGCATCGATCGCCGATGACAACGGTCATCGTGCAAAGATTCTATATTGTTACTGACTGGAGGGTCAGATTGCTGAAAGATCGTGCTTATTTTTGATAATATTTTGTGTAAAAGAAGTGAATAAATGTGCAAGAATGAAAATTTTAGGTATATTTATACAACATATGAAGAGTAGACAAATTTTGTTTATTAACAAATATTCGTATGATATATGTGATATATACATCTGAAATATACTCTCCTTTTTTTTCTTCAAGTTATCGTTTTTGCAGTAATATCTCGGCTTTCGGTGGTCCGATCAGAGCTAGAAATCTTGAGGAGGCTTATCATTATTCGGTGAACCACTAGAAAAGAATCGAACAAAATTAACAAAATGGCAGCTATTATTAGGAAGAAATTCAAATTTTTCACTTCTTTTACAATAAAAAAATTAATATCTCGAAACGAAATAAATATTTTGACGGAGTCGTCCATGGTTCACCTGAGAGCCACATGAACAAATATTATTGCTTTAAAATTTCACATCGATACGAAGCTCAGTTTCGGAGAAATCACACTGCAGAAAATTGAACGATAAAATTCCGAGAAAAACGCGTTTAAAATTTAAGTGAACGTATATTTGTACGAGTATTTGTTAAAAACAAAATTTTTCTACTCTTCATATGTTACATAAATATATGTGAAATTTTCATTCTTGCACATTTATTCAGTTCGTCACAAAATCATTATCAGAAACAAGCACGATTTTTCATCTGCGATCTGACCCTTCGAGTCCCCTTAACCAAGACTCCAGCGACCTTGAGAATAAGACTTAAAGAATAAGACTTAGAGAATAAGACTTGAGAATAAATACGATAAGCGGTATCTAGTTGAATTAAAAGGCAAGGGAAGCGTTGAAAAGCACAAAGAAGAAGAGAAGAAAAATACTCGCATCGTGTAGCGCTGAATTTGATCGTTGGTTTCCGCACGTGCACTCACAATGAGCGCGTACACACGCACTCACGCGAGCAGTCTCGTGTTCGCGAAGCGAAGGTCCCTGTACCGCTGTCTGCCGGCGCATTATATATGTACGTATACACGATATTATGATACCCCGGGCTCCCGGTAGACGTCGTTATGCCGAGAGAGACTGTGGGGGTAACTACCGTAGCCTCGTGTTCCGCGCGTTTTTAGGACGCGAGAGAGAGAGAGAGAGAGAGAGAGATTCCACCGAGCACGCTGAAACACGAGTCGCGTGAGAGACGCCCCGCGCCTTTCCCTTTTTCAATTCGATCGGTTAATTACAATCGCGCGAGAGGCGAGGCGATGCCGCTACCCTCGGAATGTCCGAGAGAGAGAGAGAGAGAGAGAGAGAGAGGAGGGAATGTGGGGGAGGGAAAGGAGGAGCGATTACGGCGGGCGATGGCATAATTGCGAAAATGAAGGAAATTAACATCGACATCGCCGTGCGCGTTTCACCGTGTCGGAAAAACCGAGAGACTTCTATCCGCCTTACTTAGTAAGGCGCGCGGTTCTCTCGTCTAGTGTCGGCGAGTTTACGTGTGCTAACGTAACGACCGCTGGCTGGAAGATGCGTGATATCGGCTACGCCGCTCGGTAATTTGCAAAGTCTTCTTCGCGAGTTCGCAGCGATTTCATTCCCATTTAATTGACACTTGAGCACGTAACCTGCCTGAATATAAAGACTCTAGATCTCCCTCTTCGCGTTTACGACGCGACGAAGAGAGGGGGGAGATGATCCGCGAGAGAAATGAAGTTGCGAAGTTCGATGAGCAAAGCCGAGAGTATATCGAGAGAATTGAATTCTCTGTATCGAAAAATACACGACGGGCATTATTCGGCGGGCCCGAGAGAATTAAGGTACACGACGGAGAGATTACCGCGAGAATGAACATACAATATGTATATAATGCCGTGAGGAAATGTAGGTGTACATAGTGCGAGGCAGGAGTGTCGGTTAGCGGCTCTTATCATCGATCGCGCCGCAAAGTTGAACCGCGAAATGAACCAAACGTGATCGATATAGCTAACGCCAGGCAATCTACGCCAAGCCGCCAAGTGGCGCGATTCGCGCGATAATTGCTTGCGAACTGGCGAACCTCCCGCGCTTATCCACCACCACCTGCCCACGTAGCCACCAGCAACCAGCGCGCGCACCAACACACACCCTCTTTAGCTGCTCATTCGGAGCAGCTTTTCGCTCAGCCATCACTCACCCGCTCGTTCGCGACTGCTCGTTCTACTGACAATTCGAGCCCTCGAGAACCCGGGAGCCTGGCACGAACAGCACCATAACCCAAATCGCCTTCTTACGAAAGCATAGTTCGCCTCTAACGCGTCCACGTGGACCCCGCCTGTCTGGCTTGTCAAAGCTCTTCCAAGCTAGTTTTTTCGCTCCCCCTCCGCCGATGACAGTCGGTAATTCGACCGAGGGGTCGAAGGCGATATAAATTTTATTCGCCTGTTTAAGGCTTGAGCATTGAGATTTCTCGCGGTATATGAACATTTTCTACCAACGCGTGATCTCGCAATTTTGCAGGAATCCAGTCTCGGGGTGTATTCGAACTCGGGCGTGTATTTCTCAGTCGTAATTCGCGTATTGCGCGTGCAATTTATAAACACGGAGATTAGTTGGATCGAAAATTTCATCTTGATTTCTGATTCTTTTTTTCTTCTCTTCTGTCTCCTGAGCTGAGAAGATTTCTCAGAATTTCTCAGAAGTCTTTCCGGGTAATCTCTTTTGGCACGAGATTTTCGAGTGTGTGTATAACGTCTGGTGTAATATCGTTATACAGGCCATATTAAACGGCCATAATCGATGAAACGCCCTTGCTATCTCGTCGTAAATCACGGAAACGACATCGGATAACCGGCCGGCTGTCATTTCCGACGAGCTCGCGATGCTCGCGCGGTTCGAGGCGAGTCGCGTGCTTGCCGCTCGTAAGGACGAGCGAAACGTTGTGCAGTGACGCGAAGTTATGACCTGGCACACGCGAGGAAACTTCAGCGCGGCGACTTTCTTTTGTCACCCGTTATTACTCCGTGTCGTGCCGTCGTTAAAAGTGACGTGAGTGTCGGCCGTTGGATGCCTCTTTTCGCGTTTCTTCCGCTTCTCTTCGTTTCTGCTAACTCACCGGACAATTTAATGAAATCGATAGCGAGAGAGAGAGAGAGAGAGAGAGAGAGAGAGAGAGAGAGAGAGAAAGAGAAAAGTACGGTATAATAATAGGGATAAAAGAGAAAGAAGAAACTTTTTAGCAGCAACACGTCGGAAATGCAAGACGAAACTTGGCGAAATTGAAGTACTCGCCAGATTCTGTCGCGAGCACGGACTTGGTTCCCGTCCGTGCCTCGTCCTCGTCTCAGTTTTGCAAGAGTAACAGTTGACATTGCTGCGAAGTATAAAGTGAACGACACGTATCACACTGCGTGAACTGCGTGTAAAAATTTCGGAAAAATTCTCCAGTCATTATCGAGACACTTTTATCCTTGCCGTCTTCCGCGATCTTTCGGAATCGCCTTCTGTTCGGCTAATACCTTTTTTTTTTCGTAACCTCTATATAAATAAGTATTTCTGTCCGTCACAAGGACGGAGGTTCGATTTACATTTTCACTAAACGCGGCATCAATTTTAATTACTCCCGACTTCGTCGGGCCAAGTTGACGGGCTAAAGCCGAGGATATTCCTCTTTTGTATCGGTACCGAAACGAAGGCTGAAAACGAGGAGAGTCGTAAAGTCGTCTACGCCGACTCGAGACGTTTCACGTGAAACTACGCTGCCCATTAAAAAGCCCGATTCCCAGAACGCGTTTTACTAACGAACGTCGGACTGATCTCCCTGACATAAACTATTTTTTAATAACGGAGCGGTGATAATTGCATACTGAGAGAGAGAGAGAGAGAGAGAGAGAGTGGCCGTCTGGCGCGAATAAAAAAGTGCCATTTTTAGTTCAGATCTAAGCGGCAACGCCGTAGGTCGTTAAAGTCCTTGTCGCGAGATTGGAGTAAATATTTTTCTATTCGCGCCTTTATAGCTCGGTCCTGTCCCACGGAGTGATGATCGCATCCACCTTTGTGATTTTGCCGATAAGAGTGTATCATGACACTCGTCTTCGAATTCATTTCTCCCGGCGACACACCCTAATCGCGTTATATCGCGCGCGAGAGAAGATTAAAAGCAAATTTCAATCGATCAATATTTCATCGTCGATTAGAAGCACGATGTGATTTGTGAGCCTGATAAAGTGAGACTTTGGTCGAAACAAGATTTCTTTGGTTCCGCACTGTCCGAGATCCTGTTCTCAGATTAGAGGAACACAATTTCAAAGAAGGAGAAACCGAGCGCGTCTTTACGATTTTCCGATTGATTGCCGCGTTTGAAGCTCCGAGTCGAATTTCTCTGCCCCTTTCTCTCTCTCTCTCTCTCTCTCTCTCTCTCTCTCTCTGTCGTTTCTCATTTCGTTCTCCTCTTATCTTACTTCTTCTTTTCCTCGCGAGATGATGCGTTGTAAATTATGTATCTCGGTAAGTAACACGCGAATAGACTGCGCCCGATTCCGAGCGCGTACGACTATTTCCCCGCAATTGAAAAGTGGCCGCTTGTCTCATATATTGATACAACTCCTCGCCGAAGCGCGCAACCCCCTCTCGTAACTTGGGCATTGGAGTCACGTGGTGGCGGCCGGAGTCCTTGTTATCGCTGGAGCAACCAAGCCGCCCCTGTCTTTCTTCCCGACCCCTTCAAGTCCTCCCGCTCCAATAACGTCGCCGGCAACCCTTGGGTCTAGATATACGCAGATATAGACCGACACGTACGTACGATAATATCCGTCAACGACCGAGGAAGAAATCAACGCGAGTAACTTTTGCGCATTCCTTTTGCGTGTTACCGTTTTTAACACCTGTACGAATAAATGATAACGCGACTCTCCACTCTCTTCCCCACCGGCGGGGGGGGGCGAGGGGGGCGGAGGAGGGGACACCGCCTGCAACTCTCGAAAAACTGAGAGAGTTGCTTCCACTAGCTCCCTTTTTCCCTTTTCGCGTTGACATTATTCTCATCGCGTTTGTTTGTTCACTTCCTCTCTCGTCTCGGAGAGCTGTACGAGGCGCGAAGCGAAGCAAAGCGAAGCGACCGAGGATCGCAAAGAGGCTCGTTCTTGCGAATTCGTCGATATCGCAAAGTCAGATTCTTCGCCTCCCCTCCGTCGGCCGTCGGTGATTGAAATACGATTGTGTAACTGTCGCGTTACATTGACGCGATTTATTAAGGAACGGAGAGAATGTACACACACACACACACACACGTGTGCGCGAGCGTTTATTGGATTATCGCGCGTGTGTGCACTTACGTAATACGCGCGCAGGGAGAACGGCAGAGTGGGGTGAATTATGTTCGCTCTCAGCGAACGGCTTATGGCATTTATTAGAAGTCCGAGGGGTGCTCCAGAATTACGAGCTTCCAGTCGCGCGGTGCGCGGGACTCTCACTTTTTCATTTATACGCCCGGTAAACGGTCGGTCGTTATCGGCCGACACCTTGGTCGGTTCTCAAGAATTTACTACCGACCGACGTGGGGGATGACGGGCCTGTAACGATTACGGGGGATAATTTCCTACATAGATACCGGATTCCCCGGGGTCGCCCCGAGAGAAAGAGAAAGAAGACTCTCTCCACGAAACAATCGGAACGCCGTCGCCGTCGTCGTCGTCGTCGCCGTCGTCGTCGTCGCCGTCGTCGTCGTCGTCGTCGCCGTCGTCTTCGTCGCCGTCGTCGTCGTCGTTGTCGTCGTCGTCGCCGTCGTCGCCATCGCCGTCGCGCTGCGCGAAAGAGTTAGTTTTATTCGCGTACGTCGCTATGTTCATTTCGACGTATTATCGTGCACAAAGTTTTTCGGAACAGCAATCTCACTTTCTTTTTCTCTTGTTGTTTGTACGTTGCTGTTAAATAAGTTTTCATCGCGTGTAGCATTTCTCCCTGGAATTAACGTTAGATTGTTCGTATCGTGTGCGACAGCGAGACGAACGAGGTACGCATTGTATTGGCCGACGCGAGGTTGATAAATCGAGATAAATCGAGGCGGAGGAGCGATCAGAGTCGAACGTATAATTTGTTTCGTACGGCCTACGGTGAATCGCTAATACGGCGATCGCTCTCTGCGGCTAATCGGGGAATTTTGCGTAACGCGCGAGCCGCAGGACAAGTTTACGGCGAGAACGCGTCCGATCGGGTGGTGCTTGATCGTCGATTATGCGAGTATACGCTGGGTGGATGTTTTTCATCTGCCAAAGATCGGAGGGAACAAAGGAGCCGTTAATCGTGTCGCAAAGAGTACGTTCCCCTCTGTGTCTCTCTTTTCGTTTTCTCTTCCTCCGCGAACATACCTCTTCCTTTGCCGAGCGCTTCGCGCACACAGATGGAGAACGAGAGCGAGATTGTCTTGGCGATCGGATTGGTTCCATTGAATTTTAAAATCTCAGATAGAGTTAGCGCGGACATCGGACGGAGCTCTGTAACATCCTGATCTCGCGATGCGGGATGCCTTTTAATTCTTGCTGCGCAGCCATTTCTCAGTCCTTAAGTATTGATATTACGAATATATGAAAGAAGCGGCCTTTTCACTCTCGCGTATTTCTAATAATCATACGTATACGTTGCGTATTATCCGCTATCGAGCTCGAACACGCTCGAGTGCGCTTTATCGAACGCAGTAGTAACGGTCGATATTACTCAGACACTCAGACCCGTGTCTGGGGATCGGTTGTAGCGGGCTGTATAAAATACAATTTAATTTTTCAACGAAACAACCACGCACCCGGATTGTGCTCGAGTTGAATTTCGCTCGGCAACATTTGACGACGCTCGTCGTCGATCGACTCGTCCGGGATTTTCGGTAACCGAATGAAACTTCACTCGGACAGGAGACGATACATTTTCCCTTAGCTTCCGATGCGCAAGTTGCATATTGTTAATTTCATCGTTATCTCAATTGTTATTGCACGTTGCTGACGTCGATGCAATTTCGCAGGCGCGACAAGAGATCGGAACAAGCCTGTCGTATTCGTAGCGCTTAGGAAGGATGCCGCGCTTCCACGTATCTCAAAATCCAAATCGCAGGGATCACGCGTCCGAAGAACTAATCTCGTTAACCCGCGGTGGTATCACGCATCACACCAGGCACCGGCCAGACAGACAGCGTCGAATAAATCGCCCATCGACCTAGCTAACGACGTCCCGAACATATCTCTCGTTGGGGTAGGTTCCCCGCCCTTTTTCTGACGATGTCAGGAACGAGGGTGGCCTAATTCGTCATAACGTTCTTCCTATCCCGACAACCTCGGGAATCCCGGACAACGCCGGGAAGTACCTTATCTATCCCCACACCCCTCTGGCGCCGCGGTACGACGGACTTTATCGGCTGTTAAATTGCCGTTCTGTTAACGGCCGCGCGCCGGAAGAAGCACAGCACGCGGGTGTCGCGCTGTGCTGTGCTGTGCTGTGCTGTGGGACGGGGCGGCCGATGAATTTTACGACGCGATCAAACGCGTCCGACGTTAATTGCTTTTTTTAACGACCGACCACCCGAACGAAGCGCGACAGAGCCCGGAATCCGCGAGCGTGATCTCTCCGGCCGGAAGCGGAGAGAGAGGGAGAGAGAGAGAAAGAGAGAGAGAGAGAGAGAGAGAGACTTTGAGGCCTCAGCGACCGATCGGCTTTTTATCGGTCAACGCGATATTAACGAGTGGGTGTGTTTCGCTACTCGTCGTGTTTTCACGCACGCAGGCCGTTACCTTGTGCTCGAAAACGGACCTGGAGCCTACAGCGCCTGGCCGATGATCGTCGATCGTCGGCGCGCAGTAAAACTAACTAATGAGACTGGTAATGTCTAACGCGGCGGGGATACACCCGGCTCGGGATACACTCATTCGGATGTTAATATCTGGCTGCTTGTTAATATCGGCTCGAAGCTGTTAACGCGGCTGTGCGCCGCTTGACAGCTCGGCCGGACGGTTTGGGTGGGTCTCTCGAGAAAGACTACTCCACGCCGATCGGAGTCTCTGTGCGGGAGCCAACTTGGGACTATGTAGACGATATTACATCACTTTGTGTTTAATGGTCTCCTGAATTTCGTTCGATGTGTCTGTTACCTCCTCCTCGCACGTCGAGGAATTTTGTCGAGTGCCGCAAGCAAACCTGCTGGCGCGATTACGCGATCGTCTCGCGCGCTTCAGCCGCCGCGGATCGCTTCCCGGCGCGGCGCGCGCCGCGCGGCTTCAGCTTTAGACACCGCGCGGCGCAAATTACAGCGAGTGGTCTCGGCCCTCGAGAGAAATTCCACGGAATAATCCCTACCTCCGAATATTTACGCGAGGGATTTTTGACCGCGTAAAATATTAAAGCGCCCCGAACGCAAGCGCGCGCCGCTTGCGTCGTAATCTTGCTCGTAACGTCTCCCTCTCCCTTTCCCTCGAGGCGAGAGAAAACTCCCGAGAGGAGTTTCCCAGTCGCAGATACGAGACGGCAAGTAGTGCATCCTCCGTGCGTAGTACTCAGAGTTGGCAGGAGACGTTTCTTCTGCGACGTGACATGACGCGTGTCGCTTCGAACGACACCTTGTCGAATGATGAAGCAGCCGAGTAACGAGAAGATGTTCTGTATCACGGCATTTATCTTGCTCGCGATATCGCTGCGGCTTCCGTCCGCATTAAGAACGGAGCCGCTGCGATTCTCTCGATGTCGGCATGCGCGCGCGCTGTGTGAAACGCGCGAGAGATCCGCGTTTCACACAGCGCGTAACCGCGCTGCGGAAGAGAAGGAGTGGGTGCCGATGAAAGGGCGCGCGGCCGAACCTCGCATGATTCGCCCCAATTATCCCCGACATTTAGCCGAACTACCATAGGCCGCATAGCCGCACGCAGCGCAACTCGCGCGCAGATGTTGCTCGGCCACACGCGAAAATTCGCGCGAAAGTGGCCCGCAACATCGTCTAATTGCTTGCCAGAAGCAGCCGGCAACGGGAGAACGCTCGCGGCTACTTGCTCGCGAATTAGTATCGGAGAGCGTGTGCGCGTTGGCCGACGTTAAATGCGCGCATCTTCCGGCACAAAGCGTGCCACTGTTGCCGCCAAGAGTCGCTGAATGAGACCGGGGAATTCGAATTAGAGCGGGAGAACTGGATTACGATTCGTGAGTCGGGGAAAGCGTGTAACGGTGAGATATAAAAGTAATCGCGCTCCCTTTCTCTTCCTCTCACTCTCCCTTTGCGCGTTAGATGAGTTAACGGAACAAGTTGGAGCGAGCGGGCTGAGAAAGTTATCCGTATACTTAATTTTCGATGTCCAATCATCGCATTATTTCGACTGTAGTCGCGATCGAGAAAAGTCGCAGCGCTTCCACACACGTTGAAAGTGATTCATATTCGCCTGTTCGTTTTACCCCCCCTCTTAGGACATTTTAAAATATCTGCGTATCATAAATAAAATATCATACATTGGGTAGGAGAACGGAGAGGTATATGCAAAATAGATTGATATATTTTTTTATCCTTACAACATTTGTGCGAGGCATCTTTTCATTCTTTGACTAAATCGACTTTCAATTCTTTGACTAAATCGAGTTAATTTTTCATGAGATTTATGTATCCGCGCAATTTAACGGTGGAGAAAATTTCTCGGATTACTTCCCACGAACCGTAAACTTGAGAAAACACCCAAGAAAGTTAGCGTTGCTCGTTAAACGAATCTGGCAATGCGTCGAGCTTAAGAAAACCAAAACTACTACTGGCCTTCCTGGCACCTTCCTTGAAATTTCAAGGATGTTCCTGAGCCGAGAGAGAAAGAGAAAGAGGGAGAACACACGGAGGGGGGGGGGGTTTAGGTGGCGCTCTCTGGCGAGGCTTCTGCCAATCGATACGAGGTTTCGAGGGTAGACGTATCTTCGAGATGGGGATTAGGGTGCGGCGACGTGCGGAGAAGTCGTCGCCGCCGCCGCCGCCGCCGTCGTCGTCGGTGGTGGCGGCGGCGGCGGCGGCGGCGGCGGCGGTCGGGGGTAAGAGAGAGAGAGAGAGAGAGAGAGACAGAGAAAGAGAGGGTGGAGAGAAAGGGACAAGCGGCCGTGGAATCGCACGGGGGAAGGGGAACGTGCGGGAGTCAGGCGGAGGGCGCAAAGAGGGTCGATTCAGCGCTGGACCAAGGTCCACTCTCACTTGCCGCCGGGGAGGGAGAAGACGCCGGGACGAAGCGAGGGTTGATGTAGAAGGGTGCAACGCGGGGTGGTCGCGGCAGAGTCGGAGGGTGGCAAGGCGGTGGGAGGTGAGTGAGAGCGAATCGAGAGCGAGAGTGAGTCGGGCTGCCGAGCCGAGCCACAGGGGGTGAGACGCCAAAGGGTTCTCTCGCCCGGAGAAAGTGAACAGTGGTGGCCAACCCACTGGTTTTCGCGGTTTCTTCCGCGAAATCGGTCGTATTGTTCAAACGGACTCACATGACGATACGGTGGTGTGATGGTGGGCACAATCGCAATGATGGTGATTCGAAGCGCAGGGAAACGTGCTCCCTCGATCTATTCCGCGCCGTCGTTATATCCGCGTGATTATTTCGTCCTATAATTATTCACCGTAATGACTCTCTATTGTGGTGACACTGGCACAGGTATTGAAGCCCACAACTCGATTGTATTATCTCATTGTCGTCCTCGCTCATTTTCTCACGTTAACTACAATAAAATTTTAAATCATATACATCGAGTGAATGAGATTACCGGATAGATTGCGATCGCTCCTACGAACGTACCGCGCATCTCTTTTAATTTTTCGAACACGGTTTCGAAGAAATTGAAAATAAATTGCGTGTAATATATAAAATTGTGTACAATATTGAAGATGAGAAATTGTATCGTCGATACATCTTTTCCTTTTAACGATAATTCCGTTCTAAATTTCAGAGAATCAATTTTCCGTTAATGGAAATTTAATGGAAGGATTCGCGATATCGTCTCTTTGTATCTCCGAGTCAACCGATTTCAAACGAAGGATTCGCGATTGTGTACAGGGATGTACCAGTCATCCTTACACCGATTTTAAACGGGATGTTCAAAATGTTCAAGTTATTTTTAAGACGGGACTACCGGGTAATTCCATTTCGCGCAATGTAACGGCCTTGTTAAAAGCAACGTTGGCGTAAAATCGTGTTCGCGCAAGTAAGATCGATGAACTGTACGGGATTACGAACGAACTACAATTAAGCCTTAATTGACGCGAAGGGGACTGAGTTTCGGCGATGAAAGTTCGACGTGGATGCTTTTATCGGGCGTGAATAATATTCGGGCGCAGCTTGACGTGCTTGAATATCAAAGGCAGAAGTAAGTCGCGCTGGCCGCGAAACGAAGCGAAAGGAAGGAAGCGAGATAGTAGGTGGGAGAGAGTGGCGGGAGGGGGGGAGGGGCGGAGGAGTGGGACAGGGGTGAGAAATTTTTTGGTTATTGCACGACCATACCGTCGACGGAATCCGAAAGGAGGGTATATCCGAGGGATCGGAAAAAGACAAGCATGCAAATGGACCGACCGGTCGAATTTTCTCGGGGCACGTACAAGCCCCGTGCGTGTGCGTGTGGCAGGGGTGTGCGTGTGTTAGTAAACATGGGGTGCCCGAGCACGCGTTCCTTTCTTCTTCTCTCTCTCCCGCTCTCGCCCGCTCCTGTCGTCCGGTCTCCCTTCCTTTTGTATTCGTTTACGACACGGACACGTAGAGCAGCGTATTCGAGAAGGCGAGCGGCCATCCTTCCCGCGCACGAGGCGAAACTAAGGGGAAATTGACCGGTGTGCAGTGACTCTCCGTCGTCGTTCTGAAAGCCGAGCGACGGGGAGAAGCGGCCGGACCTTCCTCCCGAAGGTATTAAGGTATACGCTCGCTTCAGCCCCAATACACTGACCATAACTCTCAGACGGCGATATCAACGATGTGTAAAACATCGAGGTGAGCCTTAGCGTTTAATCGCGAAAGGGATACTCGGGAAGAATTCCGTAGCGGAATTCAGAATTTCCTCAGACGTGTTACCCTGCCGTGTACTTTGAAGTTGGTTTCATTTTAATAAGATTGAATTTTCCTGCGAATACCATTTTTACGAAATTGTTGTGGGAAGAGATCGACGAAAGAGATGGGGAAGAGAGTCTAAGATACATACGAAGAGATTGACCGACCGGCCATCGACGATACAGAGATGTAACATTGTCGTGTTGCTTTAAAAGGGTGTTTCTGAATCCGTGCCTCGCTCACGCAATCTTTTCCAACGGGATACACACGGCCAAAGCGTGTGTCTCGGAATCTCATTGATGTATACACCCTTTATATATATACTAAATCAATAAGTATAGACTCGGCTCACTCCTCACGGAACAGTGCTTCTGTCCGTTATCAAGGCCGCTCCACACGTCCTTCGCCCTCGAGACGAGGCGGCGGATTCTCACCTTAGAATTCCACGCGTTCGCGAGACGCTCTCCCAGAGCGTGAACGCAAAAATTCTCTTCCCTGTCGAGAGAGAGAGAGAGAGAGAGAGAGATGGGGGAGAGAGAGAGAGGGAGGGATGGAGGGAGAGAGAGAGAGAAAGAGAGAGAGAGAGAGAGAGAGAGAGAGAGAGAGAGAGCCTCGGCAGTCTCTCCAGTTACGGCAGTCTCGACGGATGCAAATCGCGAGGGCTCGCCGAGAGGGTTGGCCGGCCAAGAGGCCGCCGAGGGACGAAAGCAAGGAAGAAGGGCGGACCAACGACGACTCCAGGGATGGTGGGGTGGCGTAGGACGTGAAGCTTGTAGGAAGGGTGGCTTGATATCGGCGAGAAGGTGAGCTTCGGAACGCAATGTCCGGCCTGGTCCAGCCGGCAGGAGATGCGAGTATTGATCTAGGCTCAGACCTAAACCCCCCCCCCCGGCCCCCCGCTACCCCCCATCTTCCGTCCTCCTCGACCACCCCCGACAACCTCCTTCGTCTCTCCTCCAGGCCTCGTCGCGAAGCCACCCTTGCTTGTTCCTGGAGGTCGCCGAGACCGAGGGAGGAAAAGGGAGCGAGAAAGTGCGGGAAGATGGGGGTTGGATGTGAGGGATGGTGGTTAGGTAGACACGAGGAGGGCTGTGGGGGAGGACGGCTCGAAAGGAGGGTGGAGGACCTCGAAGTCCGGCTTGCCCGAGCTGCCCCCTCGGCTACGCACGTTCACTCTCACCTCTTCCTCCTCCTCCTCCTCCTCCTCCTCCTCCTCCTCCTCCTCCTCCTCCTTCTCCTCTTACATTAGACACGCTGCAGTGGTGCTCATCCACTGCGTTGCGTCTTGTAACCCTAAGAGAAACGGTAGATCTTGCAAGATAGACTGCGCAATGATTTCCCGTTAAAACTCCTTTCGAGTCTTTCGTAATTTCTCGTACGATCTTGCGGGACGATGTCTTCTCGATATTTTTATTAATTAATCAGTTGCCCGACTTGCCGCCGCGTTTCCTTGGATACCTGTCATTTTTCCGCTGTCGAGATTTCCTTCGCCGATGAGTTTAAAGTCCCCACGAAAGTGCGTTGTTAACGCGATGTGTAAGAAGGTGGATCAACAAACTGCACTTCCGGCGATGTTTTTCGGAATAACGTTCGCCGGAACAAGTTTGCCCGCTTCTCGCGGAATTTTTCCGGTGTCCAATTTGTCGAATAGTTTGACAACGGAATACTTTGAACGCGGCCGCGCGAGCTTGATTTTACAACGCGAAAGAAACGGTGGCGTTTGTGGCGGTGGCGGTGGAGAAACCCGCGACGATAACGTCGCCACGAGTTACTCGAATCCCAATAAATCCAGCCCGCCCTTCGCGCGGCCTAGGAAGCGGCCTGCATGAGCTCGTGCCGAGATTAGTATTAATTTATAGCGCTGGAAGATAGGATAGAATGCGACGGCGGCCGGCGCGCTGGCCGAGAATGGAAAGGGTGGAAAGTGAAATTTCGCGGCCGCCCCGGAACAGGACGCCGAGGGCCGGCGTTCCCACTTTCCGCAAGCTGATAATTGCAAGCTGAGGATTCAGCGTTTCGGCTCAAATAGCCGAAGTTTGCATCGCGCGCCCGCATGTGCCCTGCGTGTGTGTGCCGTGCGTCGTGTTCGGCTTTTATTGAAATGGCGGGACAATTATCCGTGATCTCGCGCGGCGCGCGAACTCACGTTCGTAAATCTCGTTGTCATCCACCGCTGTAGATTGAAGTTGAATAAACAAGTGAAAATGAACGAGTGAATAAATAAAAGTTGAATCAAGACGAAATTTGGATACGGGAGTTTTTTAACTCCCGACGAGGTTTCTTTATTCGCTTGAAAGTACTCGATCCTACCATCTCGATCTTGATTCAACTCTGAGATTGCACTTTCGAAAAGTTTGAAAAAAGTCAGAAGTTAGGCCGAATCTATCTCTGAAAAATGGCTCGTGTACTCTCTCGTCCGTGAGTGAGAAAATCGATCGATGTGTAACCGACGAAGAGATGAAAAATGTGTGGCGTCTCTCGCGTCGCTCGCGATTTCGATCGTAGATTAAAAGATTCGTCCCCTTAGGATTGAAACGCGTTACAGTCTTCCGACGCGTTATCTTATTAAGGACATAACAGAGACGCCTGTTAGGGGCGGCACGCGGCAAGGGAGAAAAATGAAGAAGAAACGAGAACCTACCCCACGGACCATCGGTCATCGCCCAAAACCTCCCCGTCGTTCTTCCTCACCCATCGCCCCGCGATATCATCCTGTAATGAATCTGTCACAGAGCCACGAGATTTCATTTCCTTCCTCCCTTCTTCCTGGAGAGAACACGGCGAGATCATTTTTACGACTCTGGATTGGTGGTCAAGATAAATGATACCAATTTTTACGCGATTCATCGAGATCGATAAGATGCTGAGAATACGACACACGTAGGGTTAATTGCATTCGGATGTACGTATTTGCGTTTCCGTTCCGGGACTTTTGTCGTGTAGGCTGCACGCGGTGAACAAGAAACTGTCAAGCTCTACTATCAGGTGAAACTATTAGGTACAAATGAATAATCCAAATTATCTTAAGCAGTTATGAGATCAATTTTAAATCGAATAGATTTTCCCGCTCTCTTGTGATTATGCAATGTTGACATATAGCTATTAAAAAGAAGGTATAGCTTGGCGAAAGGCCCGACATAACCTTCAAAAGTATTCAGTTCAGTACAGTTCAGTACAGTCGAAAATGGCAACAGACAAGGTGCATATCCGACACTCTGCATTCTTTGCGAATTCCAACGAGGAAAAAATGCTGCAAGAGCGTGCGAATCGATTTGTTCCTTTCTTTCACGCGAAGGTGTTGTATCGTACGATGTTTGGCGCATTTTGGTTTAAGCGGTTTAAAAGCGGTAATTTCAGTCTGATCGACAAACAACGGGCCTGGAGGCCCTCCGAAGTGCGATAATGATGCGATTTGGAACAACTGCTCGCTGAGAATTCGGCGCAAACACAAAAGGAGCTTGCAGAACAGTTGGGAGTAACGCAGCAAACGATTTCCAAACGCCTACACGAGATGGGAAAGATTCAGAAAGAAGGAAAACGGGTGCCTAACCGCATGAACTCACTGAAACCAACACTGAAATCAACGAGTGGCAGCGTGTCTTTCTCTTCTCAATAAGCAGCGTCGAAAGCAGCTTTCTTGTGGAAAATCGTTACTGGCGATGAGAAATGGATACTCTATGACAATCCGAAACGCGGAAAGTCATGGGTAAACCCCGGCGAATCATCAAAATCGCTTCGGAAAGAAGGTTCTTCTCTGCATTTGGCGGGATATCAAGGGCGTGCTTTATTATGAGTTGTTGGAACCGGGTGAAACAGTTACTGCGCGGACCGCTACCAACGTCAGTTAATATGCTCGAGTCAAGAATTGGAACGAAAACGCCCGTATACTGGCAAAGGGGAACCAGGAGTCCAGTGAAATTGTTGCATGACAACGCCAGGCCACACATTGCTTCCAATACAAAAGACACCATAATGAGTCTTGGCTGGGACCAGACATTGCTCCATCCGATTATCACTTGTTCCGGTCGGTGCAACACGCCTTGTCCGATGTGCACTTCCAATGCACTTCCAATGAATGAGATCCGAAAATGGCTTGACGACTTTATCGTGTCCAAAGACGTCCAAAAACATTTTCTCGAGATGGAATTCATCAGCTGCCTGAAAGATGGCTTAAAGTTATAGAAAGCAACGGCGAATACTTTGATTTACTTTCTCTTAAAATAAACCTTGAATGCAGCTGAAAAAATTGGATTATTCATTTGTACACCTAATAAAATATTCCGGTTTTATTTTCGTGTTTCCGGGGGGTGGTAGGGGGGGGAGGGGAGGGAGAAACCTGACGTGAAAATTATTTTATTTAAAATACTTTTGAGATTAGAAAAATTGAGGAGGAAAAAAATATTAACGGAAGAACGGCACATTGATCAAACATTGACAAACTGTAGTTTATCTAAACACTGTAAATCATTTCTTAATTAAAAATTGTCCAACAATTGAAAATCGATGGCATCGCAGTCTTGTTAGAGAAGAGAAAAATAATACTTCATGCATTATTTTATCGAGATAAATAATCGGCGGCGAAAGAAAATGACCGTTGTCGCGGCGGCCAAAATGAACCCACCTTGCGTTTTCCTCGTGCGATGCGTAATCATCGAGAGAGCACGGATGATGGACTTTTGCATTGTCGCGCGGCCGAGACAAGAACGCGTTGTCTGTTGTCAAATTAGTCGAGTCGCAAGTCGAACGAACTCCGGTCGTGACATTGGACGACATTCGGGTAGTATCGGAAACCCGACGTAGTCGTCGTCGTTGTCGTCGTGGGAATTGAAATCTCTCCGGGGCGGCGGAGTCGTCGTGGTCGATCCCGAAGAAGCTTGCGAGAGGGACTCGACCCACGACGAAGGAACCCAACGGTGGCGACCCAGTCCCGAAGACTTTGACCCACATCATATCGCTCGTTTTTGCTTCTCCGCGCGCCTCCTCCACCTTCCGAGTTCCTTCCCTCTCGAGACTATTATCTTAATCCCATACATCCTCTTTAAGAGATCCGCTCCTCTCAGAGAGCACCTTCTCGCCTCGCGTGTGTATGACGCTTTGATTTTTCTTCGTCTTTCCGCGAGTCTTCCTCGACTCGTACACGGATGAGGAAGCAAAAGAACTGACCGCGCTATTGTAGCGTACGATTAATTAAAGAATGCGCTGTTGCGAGTAATTCGATTTCTCTTTTCTTCTTCTCGTGACAGATCCTCTTTCTATGTAACAAGTTTCAATTTCTCGTCTCATTTTTGCGATCCCGCAATATAATCTAACAACCTTTTCACGGATGAATGCATTAAAGTCAGGAGAAATTGTACTTTTTTGTCCAATTCAGTTTTAAAGTGCATAAACATATGGCACTGTCAATCGTGCGACGAGTTTTCTTTTCCTTTTTCTCGCTGTGCTCGATCGAATGTTGCTGTTGATGTATCTCTGTCGATAATCTTTGTGAATTGTGAAGGAAAAATTTATCGTACCTCCGAACGCACTATGCAACGTGCGTTCTCGAGTAACCTTGAGAAATTTAATTTTATCATCTGATCGTCACTTGATCGCTCGGCTTTTTTGTTTTTTTTTTTTTTCCCGACGTCGTTTCGTTTAATCCTTGCTTGACGTAACTCTTCTTATTAAAATTCCAAGTTTACACGCGAGCAAAAACGAGGAGGTAGGTGCTTTTCATAATACGAATAATTAATGCAATAATGTCGTGCCGACGAGTTGTTAAATCGCCGACGTGTCGGTGGTTCTGAAGCGCCGCATTACGCACCGTGATGGCATTCGCTGTGGGATTTAAATTCGTACGATCGCGGATGTGGACGTGGACGGTGAGAAGAGGAAGTTACCGCAACGAGAGTGGTGTCGCGTTCTCCGAGTCGCAACGTGCGGGCCCAAACGGCGCAAGTTCGTCGGGACCACCAGCGGTGCGCCATGGTCGCGCACACTGACCGACATTCCTGCGGCCGAGATTCCCGAGACGAAAGATCCTAAATCATAAATCACGCGGCCGTTTCGCGAGCGCGCATTCACAGATTGAAAAGGTGAGGCAGGATTCGCCGTGTTGGGTCGCGCGTATCGTCGCGAGATCTTTGAGAGAATTCCCTCTCTTCGTTAATCTATCGATTAATGCGTTAATGCGTGTTCGAAACTTGACGGCATCCCCGTGTGATAAATCGACGCGATAGATTAAAATCCACGGGGAAGAATCGCTTCAATATGTGATGTGAATGTGTGAATGTGGAGTCAAGCGTCTTACGGGCTGAACGGGGGGAAACGGGATCTTTTGCATCTCAGAACCGCACCGAATTCATGGCACAAAATGAAAATCCCGTCTCTTTGAATTAAAATGCGTCTGGCTCGTTTATCAATTTGTTTATTTAATTTAGCGAATTGTTTCTCTCTCTCTCTCTCTCTCTCAGTGTCTGATACAGTCGATGATGAACTGACGTCGTCGACGACGACGACGACCAAATTGATTCGTCCGCGACACGAATCACTTAGCTAGATATACCCGTGCGGGGAAAGATGCGACTGTTCGGTGCTAAGGTGTAGATGTACTTCGGCGCGAAGGGTCTCGCGCGACTACCAGACGCGTATACGCGCAAGTTTTATGACGGAGTAATGTAAAACGCGCTTACACTTACAACACGCCCGGCTGTAAAATCAGCCTATATGTAAATGGAAGCGTTTATAAGGAGCGACGTGCGTCGCGCCGGAATAATTTACGTGTCCTCCCGCGGACTTACGAGACGCTTAAAGTGTCAGACACGTTCAGGACGCGAGCCTTCCATCCTTTTCCTTGCCGCCTCGGAATCTTAATTCCGGTAAAACGTCTCGTATCGGCGATCGTAAAACCGATACGGCACTTCCGCCGTAGGGATGAAGCCGGAACGCTCGAGCGGCCAAGAGAGAAAGAGGAGAGAGTGAGATTGAGAGAGAGAGAGAGAGAGAGAGAGAGAGACAGAGAGAGAGAGAGAGAGAGAGAGAGAGAGAGAGAGAGAGAAATCGGGAACAAGAATCGGAGAACTCCACACGACGAAGTCTCGCGCGCGATTGGTCCGTCAGGAATCGAGTGTGCCGCGAATTTATGCTGATTCCGCTGAGCGAACTTTCGGGTAATCAAACTTAATTGACTACCGCCGCCCCGGCTATACGAACTCGCACGCGAAGTCGATAAAGTTCAAACGGAAAAATGAGTTCGGGCGGGCCCGCGCTTTCCTCGTTTCATTATTTCGGTTTTTACGAATCTCAGCGGTATGAGAGAGCTGTTTGCGCCGTTGAGGCTGTAATTTATACGCCCGAGGTTCGACTTTTCGGCTAATAACAGGAGGCTTTTTGACCCGGGTGCCCGGCTGCGGAACGCGCGGAGCAGAAGGAGGAACACGAGGGAGTACATTACGTTACGGAGGAATTTTAATTTGAAGGCGAGCGTCGAGAGCGCGTGATTCAATTTTTCGACTGTGCGCGGAAGATCCGCCGTTGTAGATTGAGCGGCCGCGAAAGATTATGTCCGATCGCACTTGCCGCACTTGCTTGTTCGAGCTCTCGTTCGAACGACTCCTGAGATTTGTACAGGGAGATGGAATATCCAAGACGACTGTATCTCCCTCGCTCGAACGTTGGGCGTGCAATTTCGACGTTGCGGCGGTGATCTTTGAATCTTTTTCGAACGTGGCAGTCTGCGACGACACAGCTCTCACAAACGCGCGTCTCTCTAAACAGCCGCTAATCCGACTGCTGCATCCAAACTCGGCTCCTTAAGTCCGCGACACGCGTGACACTTTCCTAAGCTGCCATGACACCGGCTCTAATCCTTCGAAACGAGCAGAAACTAACTGTAACTAGCTTCACAATCCCGTTTCTTTCTCGACGCAGACGCTGATTTCACTTGGCATTCGCCAAGTCCGTCCCGACACAATGTCTAAGCCCAGCTCCTGGCAAATTTCCCGCATAGAAACGGCTCGCGCCTGATTTCCTGATTCGTCGAAAATGACCCGCGCGTCGGAAGAATGGACCAGCGGACTGAAATTGCGTCGCCTCCCTCCTCCTCCTCTCCTTGCGCTTCACTTTTCTCCCCCTCAACCGCGACGCAGAAGAGGTCGGAACTTTCGCCAAGCTCGTTTCGCTAATTCGCTAACTGTCTCACGACGCGACCAGTCTTGCATGTTCTCCAGCAAGTGGCGCGATTATAAGTTTAAGGTAGCCGACAAACGTTGTCGTCCTCCTCGTCGTCGTCGTCGTCGTCGTCGTCGTCGTCGTCGTCGTCGTCGTCGTCGTCGTCGGTGGCGGCGGCGACGGCGGCGACGGCGGCGGCGAGCTCCACTCCTCGTAAAATTATCCGCAATAAAATCGTGATTTACGTCCGTGTTCCTGGAAAGCGGACCGCTCAAACGCTCCACTCCGCTTCGCTCCTCGCTCGCCTCGTCCTCGCACTTCGCGGGGACGGACGCCGAGGTCGAAGACGACGGTGAACGACGGCGTCGTCGTTGTCGTCTCTCGGCTGTGGTCGCACTCTGACCTTTCCCGACGTTTTATATCATCCTGGCGAATTCCGCCGCAGGAGGAGATAATCGGGGCACGAGCCATGCCGTATACACCGTAAACACACCGTAAACACACCGTTGTGTCGTTAATTGCGGCGCTCTATGAGCGCATCGGGACGCTCCTTCCATCTCTTTCTCGTCTCTTGGGTGAGTGCGACATTTTTTGTCGCTTTTCCAACGATTCGCGAGCTTTATGGCGACATTTGCAAATATCCGCGTATCGTTGAATAAGCGTATCGTTGAATAAGAGAAAAGTGGCGATTGCTTGGTAGGACGGATAAATCGTTTCCAACGATCCGCGTCCACGTTGGATTATTCTCGGCCCGGCGTCGTCGCCGGGCCGAGAAGAGATTGGGCTCTCATCAGCCAGCCGCGGCTCTGTAATTCCCAGCGTTATTTTGACCGTCAGTTTCGCTAATTGATCGTAAGCGCCGCAGATCTCTCTCGTCCGAAAAGCGAAATTCGAATTCTTCGGACGCGTCGCATGGATCGCGCGCGCTTTCTTCTTTCTCCTCTCTTCTTCCTTCGTTTGTTGTCGGGGGGATTGAAGAGAAAAGAACGCCTTTTCCTTTCCCTCTTCTTTCGCCGCGAGAGAAAGTTTAGAGTTAATCCGAAATTCCCCTCGAGCACTTTTCGAGATTATCGCTTCCGTGGAGTTTAATCGCACCGTGCTAATCTCTCGTTAATATCGAAGCCGCGCCGTCGCGCCGGCAATTCCCCGCGTGACAGCCGAGGGAAATAGAGAAGCAGATCGTAAGCAATATTTTAATAAGACAATTTTATATTGCGCTGCGTGTCACGCGCGAGAGTGAGATAGTAGCGAGGGGGAGCGGTGGAGGGGGGGGGGAGGGGAGTTTGTGTGCTAAAGTTACAGCTCTTCGAGAGACGGACAGTGACGCAGCGAGGGAGACGTTTTATGCGCGCACGTGGGACGCTTTTACAGAATTTGGAAAGGAAGGAGGATAGAAATTTCGGAAGGCTCTCTCGCCAACGGCGTTACGCGTTCCTCGTCCCTGCACCCTTTTCCCTTTCCCCTCAAAGAGCAGCGCGCGTAAACGCTCGAGGGTCGCGTATGACGTAAACGCAAAGTAGAACGCAGGACTGCCATAAGTCGTAAAAAGGATCCATAAAACAGTACCCCCGCCGCGCTCCTTGTTTCTTTCCCCCTTCGGTCTTTCTCCCCCTCTTTCTCTCTCTCTCTCTCTCTCTCTCTCTCTCTCTCTCTCTCTCTCTCTCTCTCTCCCTCCCTCTCTCTCCCTCTCTCCCCCGTTCTCCCTTTCCTCTGGTTCTCGGCAACGGGCGCCCGGCAATTTCGTTTATTTACGTCAATCTTCCGCGTGTTATGAAGTAAAACGCGCTGAAGGCAATATATGCCGCGCAATTGCCGTAACTTCGCGGAAAAGCCGCTTCTCGCTTGGCCCGCGAGCAATTATCCGCTACTTCACTTTGACAAGCCGACACCTTATCAGCCTGATACGGGCTTAACCGTCTCGGGCGATTGCTCGTGCCGAAGAACACTCTGAGATGCGCGCGTCAAAGTGATCGTCGAAATGATCGGCAAACGCGACATAACGAGAGAGAGAGAGCCTCGCGTGCGATCACGCGAGGAGGAGGAATTTAAATAAATTCCTCCTACGCTTCGGAGAATGATATAATACCGTTCGCTGTGCTTTCGATCGGATCCGATGCGATCGCGTCTGTCACGAATTCATCTCAATGACTTAATTAATCGCAGGCGGTCGCGACGGAGAATCGCCGACAGTGAACGCGGCGACGACGGATGAATGATGAATCGTGCCCGGAGACGCGCGCGAGCGCGCGGGCTATCGGTTAATGTATGAAAATAAAACGAGCGAAAGGAGTGTATCGGAGCGAATATTCCGTGGAGCAGCCGTCTAGCAGCACCGTTGCTATTACGAGCGGCTACTACGGGGTTTTACGTTACGCCGACGAGCCACGGCTGTCGGTACGCGCGCGCGCGCGCGCGGCGGGAAAAGCTGGAAAATTCAATACCGCGGAAGTTTATGTGTATCCACCATGGGCGTCGCTACTCACACACGGCTTGGGAATATTAAAAACGAGGGCTTTTTATTAAGGCGCTTTTATGACCGGAAGCGCGCGCCTTTTTGCCACTTATATACGCCGCCGGCAGAAGGACGGGCGCTCGGTTTGAAATTCTAAGAGAAGCCGCGAGAGAGATTCGCGCAAAAACACCGCATCGTGTGTGAAAGACGAAAAGCGCGAAATCTCTCTCTCTCTCTCTCTCTCTTTAAAAGCGCTCCGTCGCATCGTCGGTGGCGATGGGGAAAGATTATATGTCACTCCTCCAACGTGGAAATAGATATGATTATATAAAATTGAGAAATCGAAAATTGATGAAATATCGATGAGTAGTTGTATTCGGTATAAAAGCAGCGTTCACACGATATCTCGTCACAGCCATTTAAATTGGAAACTTTGTATCTGTGCTTCTTGTTACCAGCAGTTAATATTATCGATGGATAGTAAGAATAACGCGTCTTTTTTGTTTTTAACACTGGACTGCGTAAAAGTATACGTAAATCGGAAAGAGACCTTTGCATGAAAATGTTGTAAAATCATCGGAACGCGTCGGAACGTGTAAGAAACGCTCGTAAATCGTCGCTCGTTTACCGTCGATACCGTCGAAAAGTTACGGAATTTCCAAGAAGAATATTTTTATTGCCAAATTCGTCGTTTTGTATCGCGATTTTTGTGTGTATTTTCGCGACGTACATCGCGATTTTGATGTGTGGCAACAGAAACCAGCCATGATATACATTCCCCGATGGATACGAGGCGCGAGGGATGAGAAAATGGGTCAGAAGATGAGGCATCGATCATTGAAATATACCAAAGATTTATTTACATAAAAACATGAATATAATACCTATAATATTTCAACTGCTGCGCATTTCTTTGTTCGCACGATACGTGTCATACCTAAACAACTGGCGTCGAGTCACGAAATAATGGTATTGTCGCAATATTTATTTTTTTTCTTTTTCTTTTATTAAACACACCTGCACAGAGCGTATCCGAAACAACCTGTAATGATCTAAAGTCTAATCGTAAGCTACATCGAATCAATTTGATAGCGATGCATACGCAGCGTTCGAGGTGTCGCGGTATCTACGTCCTCGTGAGATAACTGATCGAAGCGATGTCCTCGAGCCGATACGATTAAAGTGAATGAAAACGAAAACGCAGAGTGGAGGCCCCCTCCCCCCCCCTCGGTTCGCAACGTCGAATCCCTCTTCGTCTCCGAGACTTTACGTCTCTCCCTCCTCGCCGCGCGAGGATCTCACACACGCACACGCACGCACACACACACACATACACACACACACACACACACACACACACACACACGTGTTCGCTTCTGTCATCTATCTCATCTCTCCTTTCTCTCTCTCTCTCTCTCTCTCTCTCTATCCCTCTTTTTCTCACAAATAACGTAAATGTGTTGATATTATTGGCCGGCCGCGCGACATCACCGACAACAATTTTCCCCTCCGTAGTACCATTCGTTACAATATTTACAGAATTATACGTACAACTTAGAGTATATAATCGGAAAAAGTACGATACAATATCTCTCGGGGCCGACTCTCGCAGCTGCAACGGTTCTTGCTCATCGTCTTCGTTATAAAAGTGTTTCTCGATTCTCGAAAAATAACGCAGCACACGCTTCAAACATTTCTCTTTTGTCCTCCCCTCGTCTCGTCGTTCGTCCCGAATTCATATATGAAGAACCGCTACGATGAAAGAAAGAAATTTCCGCATGTCGAACGACTTTGTTCCGCTTTGTTGCTGACCTCGTGTCAGTCAAACACCGTTGGCCGGTTCTCTTATATGTATATATATATATATATATATGTATATAAGTCGCACGTGGATACAACAATTAAAGTATTATCGTTCTTATGCCAATAATCATTATCGTTATGATCGTGTAATTTCTATGATATCGGCCTATCCCTCCTCCGTGTCAATTGCACCAACGCACTCCGTGATGAGAGCTTCGATCAAGTGAAAAATCATCCTTTTATCCCGAACGAACGATCCCCGATTGACTCGTCCATCCTACGAAAATTAAGCGACGGGCTGCACGCGGACATCGAATACTAAGCTACCTACTCAGAATGCCTGGAGCGTTCAGTTTGACCAAAGTATCTTAAAGAGTACGAAAGGAGTTTTCATCCCCTCGACACGCCAGCAGGCCAGCAGGCCGGCACGCCCCGGCGAGTCCTGTATCAGTCCTCGTTAGCTCGTCGCTCGCAAGTCGGCGACCTGAGCGTTACGCAAACTCAGAAAGTATAAAATCATTCAGATCAAAATTAAATCGCAAATCTCGAGGACGCAATTGGAGAGAGGTAGAGAGAAAATTCTTGCCGGTAGAAGCGCAATCACACCGGATCTCGGATAAAGAAGGACGAAAAAGGAAAATCAAACGAGAGTAAAGAGATTACAGTCCAGTCCACCAATCGAGAGGTGAGGGAAGGAAAAGTTCGTGAAATTTAGCCAACTCGAGCAATCTGTCGAACGCTTCGGTGAGAGCGATCGGAAGGGTGAAACCTCGCGTTCCGAGCGTGACGAGGACTGTTCAGGTGGTCGCGCGGTGCGAATGTTGAGTAGAAATTCGTGAATATGAAAAGGTCATCATCAATATAGTTCAGGCTTAAGTCTTTGTAAAGTCGATATATTAGTCTCAAAAATGCATTTTTATATTATTGGTTCAGTTTGATTAAACCGCGCGTAAAGGCGGCAGATATAATAAAATCGACACATCGACAGTTCCACTTTAAGTTAGTTCTTTAGCTATTATTATTAAATAATTCGATTGTGTTACAGCATACGCAGATTCGTGCTCGCGCTCTCGGGGCACGCTCGAGGGTGCCGTGGGTCCGGTCGGTGCGAACGTGGGAGCGGGCGAACATGCGAGTGTGTTGGAAAAATTTTCGCGCACAGGCACGGCGTGAAAATCGACGAAAAGAACCGCATGCGATTTCGCGCGAGTCGCCATTTTTTTCTTTTTTTCTTTCTTTTTTTTCTTTTTTTTTTTTAATATAAAAACTCGGAAAATCAGCCTCGCACACGGGCAGACAGACAGGCAGACACACACGGGGTTGCACCTTTTAGAAAATCGGACAATTTCTCGCGCGCAGGCACGACGTGAATCCTTTTAGAAAATTGCAAAAGTCGTTGGAGCTTCTTATCGGGGGGAGTGATCGGGGAAAGCGCAGCGGAAACTGACGATCGGAAATTCGGTTCGTCGGTTCGGCTGGTCGATTGACCGCGGTTCTCCGTCGGGAACCGCTTCCTCGGTCGGGGTTCCTCGAGAGAGATCTTGCGCTCTCCCATTTTTCATATTTATCCGCGCGTACACGTACACGTTAATCAACTACGACTGTGACGAAGTATCTCTGCGTATCAAAATTCGATCGTACAAAATACTTTCTACGGGTTGGACCGTCGCACCGACACGGGGCGTGCTCTCGAGCGACCTCCGATATATTTTTACATACAAAAATCCGACGATACAGATGCTCCGTAAATTCCGAAGAGTTTGTTAACTTTCACATGTAGCTCATGCAAACGTGATACAAATCGAGATACAAAACTACGTCAGCTACGTAACCTTGGGCAAGGCGTCCGCACTCGTTGCTGAAGATTCCATTCGGTGATCACAAAACGGGAAGCTACGCACTACTACGATTCTTCGACGTTGGCTAAGCGCCGCGACGCGCGATCCTTCCCGCGATCGCGCGGCGTGAAGAAACGAAGCGATCATGGCGCGTCTCTGTTTCTTTCTAATTCTAGCGCGATCGGATACTCGAAATAAGAAGAGAGAGAGAGAGAGAGAGAAAGAGAGAGAGAGAGAGAGAGAGAGAGAGAGAGAGAGAGAGAGAGAGAGAGAGAGAGAGAGAGCAGTCGCGATTCGCCAAGGCAAAAAGGACTCGGGCTAAGCGAATGCAGACCATCGAGATACGTTTTCTCGCTCTGAAATTTTCTTGTATATTCCAAGTATCCAAAGTATTTGTTCGTTACCTACACACATCTTCATCCACGAATCTCCGATCGACTTATTCGTCGGAGATTCGCTGAATTTTGATATTCCTCTAGTTTCGTCCGCCTCTCGTTCCGAACGTTCTCTCTCGACGCGTCACGACGTCGTAGTCGTCTTCGTGGTCGTCGATTCGTTCTCGACTTTGTCGTCGCGGAACGGAGAGGAAACGAAAATGGCGTGCACGAGATATCCCGTGTTCTCGTGACGAGGTGTGTCGTCTCACGCCTTCGCGTCTCGCATTGGCGACGAGCGAGAAAAGTCGTCGTCGTCGTCGTTTTACCGTCTTTATATGGGTACGCCTGGTAAAAAAGAAAGGTCATACCCGACGACTCCGTTGTCTCGCCCCATTGTCTTATCCGCGTTTCAGTGTTGCGTTTGGATTGTATGATACAACTACACATACAGCATCGAGTCGATATAGTATAGTGTATATAATATAAACGCGCGTATATACTCAGTTTATATACATATATGCACCTATCCACATGAATGTGATTGCGAGAGACGATAGTTGCATAGAAGGTATTTCAATCGAGTTGGCTTCTTCATGTCTTGCTCTTCGTTGTGTCGTTGGGAACAAAACACCTTCCTTCGCTAGAGTTTGGCCTTTGCGTCCGCTTGAAAACTGAGATCAATTCCGCTTCGCGGCGACTTTCTCGGCGTTTCTTCGTTGTTATAGTCTTTTGCTTTTCGGGAACACACTCTCGAAATGATTATTTGAGAGAGAGAGAGAGAGAGAGAGAGAGAGAGAGAGAGAGAGAGAGAGAGAGACAGAGAGACAGAGAGAGAGAGAGCAAGTGAGAGATGACACGTGTCGTTTTGCGTTCGTTTTTCTCGCCCAGCATCTCGAAACAATCTCAAGTTGGAAAATGTAATGTGTGTATATTCTTCTAAAATCGAGTGCGATACCTAGTTATTTTTGGAGGTGTGATCGTTTTTTAAATTCGTAACCAAACAAATATCGGAACTTGAAAATATTTGTACAAAGTCCTTTCCGAGCAAGCTGTCTTCTTCGTTTCGCCATTCTTCATCGTACCCGAGGAGACTCGAGAAATTCGCGGACGAGGCAAATGAAACGAGGCTATCAATCTTCGTACATATAGAAATCTCGTTTGAAATCGCGATTCGTATATTCCGACTTTTCGTCGTCCCTCTAAAAGATCAATCTTGTGCGTTACGTTGTTCGTTCGTGTGTTGTTCTTCATCGTCTTCGCGCGATCCTCCAGGATGGGGGGAACGTGGGCACGGCGCTTAAGACTTATATCACATCCTTGGTCTGTGCGGCAGTGTTTTCCTGTATATCGATCGATTTCTCTGTTGCGACTCTTTGACTTCAGACTTCTCGATGAAGATGATTCTCGCTTGTTGCTCGGCTTCCAATTCGCGTTTGGCCCCGAAGCATACTCGCGTTTCTCCAAGAGACACTCCGACAAGGACGGCTCATCGACGTTCATCCTTGGTATACTTGTAATCTGTCGCAACTTCCTCTTCCAAGTCTTGATGATCTTATTAATAGCCGATAACACACACGATGGCAATATTCTCTTTCGACTTTGACATTCATATAGATACTCAGATATACATACACTCTTCTCTGAAACTGAGACTGAAACTGAAACTGAAAAGAAATCCATCCAAGACCGAGAATGGAGAAGCATCGTTGACAATATCTCCGATATTCGAGCGAGATTCGCACTCGTTCCCGTCGGGCTCCCGCGATTAGACCGATCCGCACAGAGCCCGGCAATGAATCGCGCGCGACAAAACCGTACAACCTTTTTCCCTCACCGGTGAGAAACCCGGTTCTCCCTTCTCCTCCACTGACGGTCCTGCGGACTGCGAGGCGAAGCCGACGAACACACGGACGAGCTCGGCGCATTTCGGCCGACATTTCCGATATCCCGGAACGATGACGACGAGATGCCGTGCGGTCGCGACAAGGCCTCGGTCCCCCGCCTCAGTCCTTCCACCAGCCGCAGAGACAGCAATACCATCGCCTCTCGGGATGGGGCTGGATTATCTGCTATTGTCAGTGCATCGCCCTGGTGGTGGTCAGATGCGTGGTCTCGGCCCTTTTCGGCGGCGGCGGCGGCGGTCTTCTCTTGCCCGCGATGGCGTTGACGATGTTCATGCTGCGGTTCTCGTCGGCGAACCTCACGGTCGGCTGCCGTGCCGGGCTGGACGCGTACTCCACTGGCCCGTGCGTATCCGTCGCGTACACGTTCTCGTAGAGATTGTCCGCGCCGTAATGCTCTTGCACCCAGTTGGACACGTTGGTCTCCCTGTAGTCGGCCACTGCGGGCGGCGGGTCTCGGAAACCGAGCACCTCGTGCGGTGTCGTGGTGGAGTCGAGTTTGCATTTCTGTGCGACTTGCCACTTCTTTCTCATCACCCTCTGTAGATCCTTGAGGAAATCGCCTGGCGGAGCCTGGTCGGACGCCGTCAGTTTCTTAGGCGAAGTGAGCCTAGTGCTGTCGGACCTTCGCGGTGGCGTCGGCTTGCGCTGCGGCAAAGCCGGGCTGCCGGGTTCTTGTTGAGGCGGTAGATTGAAGGAGATTTTCTTACCGGTGCCGGTTTTCGATTTGGGCGATGTCGGGGGTTCTTGAATGGTCACTCGGCGTTGCGGCTGTGGACTCGAAGCGGCTTTCAGCTCGGCTAGATACGGCGGTGCCGCGTAATGACCGGTTCCTTGCTTCATGGCGCTGCGCCGGACAGTGTCCATGTTGGGATTCGGTCTAATCGGTTGGATCGTGTTGTGGTGAGTCGACTGATGGTTCGCGCACAACTGCTCGGTCTTGGAGTTTTGTCTTCCAAGGCTCTGCGAATTGGTGGTATGTTGTTGAGGTTGTTGCGCTTGCTGCGGCTGCGGCTGCGGCTGCGGCTGTGACTGCGACTGCGACTGCGACTGCGACTGCGACTGTTGCTGCGGCTGCTGCTGCGAGCCGTAAGCCGGCGGTGGCACGAAGGGTGGCGGCGACGCGAAGTTCGGCGAGCTCGGGGTGTAAGTCGGCGTGCTCGCTGTCGATCCCGGGTAGGAACTGTGCGGGGAGGACACGGAGGAGTTGGCGGCGTTGTTTGCGACATGGGCGTTCGATGACGCGTTCGAGTTGTAGTTTTGGCTGTTTTGGATCGAGTTGCTGTTCAGCGCGAGACTGTTTGCGTTCGCGTATATTTGACCGGACTGCGACCTGGGGGTGTGCGTGGGGGTGCTCTCGGGGGTCACAGAGTTCGTGGGAGTGGACTGTTTGGGCCTGGCGCGGCGTATCGTTCCAGTCTCGCCTACTAACGGGCTCGGTGGTGGCGGCAACGACGCGAGGCTCAACGACGAGCCTGTGAGCTCCGGTGTGTTGCAAACCGGAAGCTCGCCGGGTGCGGGTGGCGGCGGCAACGAGTCCAACGACAGATTGGACCGGAACATCTCAGGGGGTGGTGGTGGAAGGGGCTCGCTGTCGGACTCGACTTCCTCGGCGACTCTCGACGGCGACGGTGGCGGCGGCGGCAATGACGTGATCGAATCCATCTGTGAGGCGTGAACGGTTATTTATTTATTCATGAGACACCTCGTATCTCTCGTAGTCTCTTTAAATTTCCATAGACTTTGAATGTCAGGCAAGGAAGATTGATTCGGGCATTTTCGTCCTTGAGATTGAGAGGAATTGTTAGGGATTGTTAAGGATCTATAATTTGTTGGTCAATGTGACAATATTGTACGCGCACGCGCAGTATACGTACCATACACGTCTGTATCGGGCTGGTTGGAGTTTTAGGCTCCTGACTGTCCGGCCTGCTGTAACCCATGGGGCTTGCCCTTTCCCTTACCGGTGTGCCGGGCGGCACCGGGCTGACGGGCGTCGCGTTTCCCGATCTGTGATGTCTCTTTAGAGTCCCAGACCCGTCGGAATCCGTGCCGCTGCGACGGCGGCTGTGTCTTCTGGTTAGCGTGCCGGATCCCGAGCTCGTCGGACTCGGACAAGAATCCGGCTCGTCGCGAACGGTCTCGCCAACCTCCTTCAATTGCCTCGTGATTGAGGTGAGGGGCAATTTCGGATTCATAGACGGCTTCCGTTTGATCGTGCCCGTTGGGAATTCCCCGCATTCGAAGGCCACCTGCTCAGGTATATTTTTGGTTACATATTGTAACCGCGTGTGTGTGTGTGTGTGTGTGTGTGTGTGTGTGTGTGTGTGTGTGTGTGTGTGTGTGTGGAAACACAACTGAAAGATTCTCGAGTGGAGAAAGTTGGGCAGAAGATTTATTTCAAGCTCAATGTGTGACGATACATGACGATGATGCAACAAACCGTGCAAAAAAGGTTTACGAATTTTCACCATCACGTTTGTACTTGAACGCGAGTTTATCTTATATTCACCTCGCAACTACTCGGTGCCCCGTCAGACAAGCATCCGCTGGAGCTGGAACTGCTCGCCCTGCTGAGTCTACCGTCGTTGTTGTAGCTCTGCCGTTGCTCCGGATTGTAGCTCTGCCTCTGACCATCGTACTGCCTCGTCGTGGCGACGCCCGTCTCGTTGTTGTGCCGCGAATTCTCCGCGTATTGCCTCGCGTTGTCGTTCGTCGTGTTGTACTGGGTCTGATTCGGCGGCACGGCGATCGAGCTGACCGAGCACGATCTGGCGTGCGCCAGCAAGTCCAGGTCTTCTTGTGCGAGTTCGTCCACGAGGGCGCGATAGTTGTCCATGAGTTGTCTGCCGTATTTGGCCACGCGAATACCGACCATCCATCGCTCCAAGGACGCGTTGTCCTCCGCACAGAGGAACTTGATGTACTTGGTGGACTTGGGCTGCTGCAGCCGGGGGTGCTTCACGGCGAAGCAGAAGTCGGTGGGCGCCTTGTACTTTTTCCGCCAGCCGACGCCGTAGTAAACCTGATTTCATGGCGCCGGTAATGACAATATTCTCGACGGAAGCTCGAGAAAAGGACAAGTGAAGATTGGCACGGACGGAGGGCACTTTTACAAAGCGCAATTAGGGAACTGCGCACGTACAATCAAGTAATCACGAAGCGCGAAGAATAATAATAGGAAACGATGCAGCAGCTGCGAGATCGCAGTAACAGCAAGAAAGTGCTGCCAAAGTAAGAATAATTCCCTCGCATCAAGGCCCTCGTGAGGCAGCGAATGAAACACACACACAGTCGATCGCCGGATATCGGATAGCCGGAGGAAGGGCGGGCGAATGAATGAACGACAAACCTGATTAACGTCGAAGGTCGCCAGACAGACGAGATCCCGGGCGGTGCGCGCCTTCTCTTTCGGCCAATAGTAAAGACCGGAGGCTCGTAAGATGAAGTGGTACCTCTTCCAGCCTTTCTTGCTGTCCGACTTCAAGTAGAGCGGACCTTCGACCTGTGTGGAAGCGAATCTCGGTAGCGACGGTAATCGATGCAGAAGAGCGCGGGCGGGCGGCGGGACGCGTGCGTGCCCGCGCACCGAGTTGTTATCGGGAGAGACGACGCGACGACGTCGCGCGCTTGCCAAGGTGCCCGGTTGCCAAGGCGCGCGACGCCGGGATCGTAAACATGCCATTAGGTCCCTCACCTCGGGCACACCGACGTTGCTGCTCGAGAAGAATTCCTCCAACAGCATGTTCCTCGAGTGGTAGTCGTACTCGCCGCCGCTGCCGCCGCCGCCGCCGCCGCCGCCGCCGCCGCCGCCGCCGCCGCGATCCGTGGGGCCCAGGAGGAATCGCTCGGGTGTGAGGAACAACTGAGTCTTGTCCGGCCTCTCGACGAACAGTAGCTTGTTCTTCGAGTCCCTGGTCCACAGTAGGAGATTCTCCACCAGCAGCTCGTGATCCTCGTAGACCCGCTCTGAAAGATTCGCGCAATGAGCTCGCTCAATTGTCGGGCCACCTTTACGATCTTTACGATCTGACGACAGAAGCATTTTCTGGGGGTTTGTCTTTTCATTCGATGTGATTGATGATCGGGAAGGAACGGGCAACGTTATGGATAATAAACGTGACGGACGAAGAAACGCAATTCTTTCAAAACTTGCTCGTGGGGGGACAGAAAGGCTCCTTTGTACGGAATTTTGTTCTCGGTTATCTCGATCGAATCTTCTGAACGCGTTCGAGCCGAACGCGTTCAGAATATTTTCACTCGCGATA
This sequence comes from Harpegnathos saltator, assembly GCF_003227715.2. NCBI lineage: Eukaryota > Metazoa > Arthropoda > Insecta > Hymenoptera > Formicidae > Harpegnathos > Harpegnathos saltator. The sequence goes on from NW_020230639.1 coordinate 696,360, forward strand.
ACAGAGATATCGTTTCTTCGCATCAAGTTTCGTCTGAACCCAATTCCATGCCACAAACTTAAGTCCCTTTCCCGTGTAAGTGTTGACAGAGGGAGAAGAAAATATTACACGGGAAAAAAATCTTCCTTTTGTGTAACCGTTTTCTCTTATCTGGAAATGAGGATTGCTGCTCCTACTCGATCGTAGGAGGGGAAAAATGAAGGTTTCTCCTCGTCCTATTGTTTCCGTTTATCTCAGTCGAGTTTCAACCGAGCTGCAGCCGATTATCCCAACACTTTTGACCGTGTTAACAGAGATATCGCTTCTGAGTCGTGAGTTTTGTCCGGTCCCCTTACTCGAGATTCTCCTTTCGCGCGAACAACTAAATCGTCTGTCACTCGTACACGTACACGTACACGTACACGTGAAAAGATCCTCTTACTCGGGCCCAACTCCACGACATGGAGAATATTTGACGCATCATTTGAAGGTTTGAAAAAAATGTCAAAAGGGAGAGGAGGAGAGAGAGGGGGGATTGTCGTCGCGAAATATCCCTCGTATCTCGCGAGTATCGTCCATTGTAAAACAGTTGTCGCGCCACCGGTTGAGCGATTAGCGTTCGGCAAACAGGAGATAATAAACGTTCGACGAATAGACAAATAGACTCACCCATGAAGAGATCGGGCAAGTGCTCGACCACGGCCCACTTGGGATCCATTGGCACGTGGTTTTTGTCCGCGAGCAGCCTCGACACGTGCGCGACGCTCATCCCCTCGTCGACCAGCAGGCTCTTGCCGCTGCCGTCTAACGTGAACGCTTTGATGAAGAGCTTCTGTACGCTCGCCTCGCGCATCTTCTCCAGCGCCAGGCGAATCTTTTCCGCCTTGGCTCTGCTCGCCGCGTCTGCCGAGATCAAGACAAACATACACGTTCCGCCCGCGTAAATAAATTCCGGAAGGGAAAAATTATCATTTTCTTCTCCTCAGAGAGAGAGAGAGAGAGAGAGAGAGAGAGAGAGAGGGACAATTCAATCGCGAGAGTCTCGAATGCGCAAAACGACGCCGCGCAAAGAGACGAAGAGAAAAAGAAAAGTTCAAGTTACCTCTCGGTCACTTGAATTCACTTTGTGCGTTCGTTCGTAATCTAAAACTATCGAGATTCTGTCCCCTTGCAAAATAAACACTCACCGACAAGCTGATGAGGCTGCTGTTGAGGGGCAGTGTGCATGGCGGTCTGAGGTGGTTTGTGACCCGAGCCGCTGCTGCTCGCCGAGCTCTCGCTGGACAGCATAGACACCGTGTCTGAGAACGCGCTGTCGTTATCAGGACTGTCGGTGCGCAAAGCTGAAAAATAAAAATGGGTGAAATAATAATAAGATAAAGCACCCGGACTGCGCACCGTTATGGTGTTCTACCGCTGGTAACACACCGCAAAATAACACACGGGGAAGCAATGATTCGCGTTCGCGCGAGATCGTACCTCCTTCATTCTTGATGTCGGTATTGTCACCCGGATTGATTCTCGCGCTGGTGGGTCGTCCTGGCCTCTGCGAATCTGTCGCGGCGGGCGTGGCGGCGATGTCGCCGTCGCAACGCCGCTCCAGGGCACACAGCTCACCGAGGATCGCGTCCAGGTCGACATCTTGAGAATCTGCGAAGAGAAAAGCCACACACATCTTGTTTCCATCACTTGTTTCATTTCTCAAGTCTCGCAAGTGCGAACAATAGCATACTACTACGCGCCTGTACGAATTCTTAATTTTGACAAGTGCGATCGAACGCGACTGCGAAATCTTCGATCGTCGGCTATTATTTATTAGTGCGCTACACGTTTAGCGCACTCATTTCGCTTGCGAAATCGCGCGAAATATTAAACCCGCGATACTTGCAAATCGATTCGACACAGAGACATGCCCTGTTTAATTCCGCACGTCTTTTGTTATCTTTGGTTGTATTATCGCATATAGCATTAAGTCCGCGCGTTATCTGTTTACGGACCGATCGAAGACTCTGGTCTCGCCAACTATTTCCCAGAAAACGATGAACGAGAGCGAACTTTGGCCGCACTCTCTCGGGCGCACTCGCCTCGTGCGATGAGATAGTTATCGCGCGGCTCGCTATTTATCCCCGCAGTAGTACGCGATGTAACACGCACATGCGAAGTTCGTCGCGACAATTAATGGAATTAACAGCTGGCGACTCGACGGAGGATTTCGCACGCGAATACTCCGCAACGTGTTCCGAGCGCGTCGCTCGGAAAAATTTCACAAACGTTAACAATCGCGAGGTCGCTACTGCACCTTGACCTCCACATGCAAACTTTTCGAATCGTCCGATGGGACTCGACCTTCTCAGATTATTCGAGACACGAGCGAGGGTGACGAAGCGATCTTGATGAGAATAACGATATGAATTCGCGTGAGGGCGTGACATTCCGGTCGAGTTCGTAAAGAGAAAGAGCGAGTGTTTGAGGCGCCCGTCTGTGTGTGTGTGTGTGTGTGTGTGTGTGTGTGTGTGTGCGCGCGTGGGCATATCATCGACGACGCCGCTCTGTCTTCAGTTCGCCAGCGAATGAGCGCCCGCTACTAAAAAGCACGGCGCGGACGCGACTAATTAATCGCGTGCGAATTAGTGTCAAGACTGTTTTCATGAACGACTTACCGGCCGGGATCGTAAACCGGCTAGGTCGAAGAAGCTGTCGGCACTTGGGCCTCATCAAGGCGCGATTACTGCAGAGCGCGTCGGAATTTTCGACCCAATTTTCAAGCGACTTTTTATTAGCCGGCATAACGACGGAGGTTTACGCGGGTAAATTTTACGGTACGGAGCACTCTGAAGTTTGCGCTATCGTCGAGAGAGGTGAAAGCACCGCTGCGCGAGGTCGGTGAGAGGTTTCATTAGCGAAGTATAATAACGTCAGAATCAACATTCTCTTCAAATATCAGAACATTTGAAAAACAGATCGTATTTTCGGAAATTAAATCATCTTGCGCCATCATGATGCTTCGCTTCGCCCGTCCCGCGACCTTTGATGGCAAGAACATCGAAGAGAACGAGAATAAATTAAAGCTTATCACACTCTTTCTCTCTCTCTCTCTCTCTCTGTTTCTGGACAGTATTTCGCTGCACCAAAGTCCACGGAACCAACGTGCGCTCGCGCGTATCGCGTCGAGTGTTGCTCGCGGTTTTCTGCAAACTTTGGCGAGAACGTGGCGGCAGACACAACGTCCCGCGTGTATGCAACTCGGACGAATGACGTGCGTCCCGTGGAATGTGAGCGATATCGCGCCGCGAATCGTCACGAGCGCGCGCGCGCGCGCGACGTTAACCGCGCGAGAAACCGCCGACGCCGACGACATCGCGAATGCGAAAGAGAAGCCGAAGAAGAACCCTCGTGAAACGTGGTTATCACCGCGAACTGGGATTGCGCATCCGTCCGGCTTTGAATTTCTCACGTTGCCGCCGCGGTGTCCGTTCGCGACGGAACCGCCGAAGAAGCTCGAAATTTATTGCGCAGCGCATTTCGCGCAGCCGATATGTCTATATTGAACGTAAAATTTCATTCCGTTTAATTCAATTTTATATCCGATTTCATCCAATCGTTTCATTTTATATTGGACAATTTACTGAAAAAGAAGGAGAGATTTTCTCTCTTTTCCCTTAATTTTGACCGCGCCTGCGTTAAAAATGATGCGCGCGCGCTTCGTAAAAGCACTGCGCCCGAGATAATATTCAGCAAACTGGACGTTGCACCTGCACGTGTAAACGAAATTGATGCATGTAGGTCGTAAGGTTGTCCGAGTCGTGTCATAACCAACGTCAAGTTGCGCAGTTTCCAAGTAATAATAAGATTGCGGGCGATATAGATAAATGCGGTCTTCCGCATCCCGCGGGGGAGAAGAATCGATAGCCGCCGCTCTCTCGCGCGCGCGCTCTCTTTCTCGTTGGTACGCTTTCTACTACGTAGAGTACGAGAGCCGCAGTGCAGCGTTTCCGAGAAGAAACGAGTTGCGGAGGCACACTGAATGAAAATGAAACCGGTGCGTGCGTCGCGCTTTCCACGAGGTGCGAACAACGCGCGCGCAGCGTGAGCCGCGTCGCGGCACCTGAGATTACCGTTACGGCAACATTACGCGCCGTGATCGCGGCTCGTAAACACCTTGACGAGGATTAAGCCCGAGCGGTCATTCGTATTCGCGGGACGCACGGGAGCACGTGAGTCACGTCTCTGCAACGACCTCGGCGGAACGAATGTGCTTTTCATTATCTGCCGACGCGTCATCGATCGCTTTCGATGATGGCTCCGATGACGCGAGGTTTACCATGAAAGAAACACGCCGAAACGGATGAGGTTTCCACCCTCTTCCACGCTAAGAGGATATGCGCGGAGCGCGAGAGAGTATTCCTCTGCGGAAGAAGGCGCCGCGTCGCAGCGGCGTAAGAAGAGGCGAAAAGTTTGTTGTTTCTCGACGAATGCGGCGATACTTTTGCGCGGAACTTTTGCTCGGTGAATATTCAAGCCTGTTCAAGCGCGCGAACAACTTAACGCGCGAGGTTGTAAATTTTTTTCACATTTTACGGTTAACGGACATAACTCGCCGGAGGTAACTCGCCGAGAGAGCGTGAAGAGCACGAAATTTTATGTCTTTGTGGCCCTCTGCTGACTGTGTTTGTCTCCAGGAAAATTTAAGTCCTGCCTTAATTGCCGGGATTTATCTCACGAGACAACCTGTCCGAGATAATCGCCTACGTTTTCAACCTGTGACTGTACCCTCGTGCACTTCGGACGAGAGCCGCGTGCACGGAAACAAGAACGAGCGCTCGTAATCCGTTTAATTTCTTCCTCAATCGGCTGCTCTTTCCATTAAATATATTTATTATCGTACCCTCCCTCGAATAACTTGTCTCTTTCTCCTCGATGAAAATTTTTTATTTATTTATTTATTTATTTATTTATTTATTTATTTATATATTCTACACACTTTATATCTTTCGTCGCGACTTGAAAATATATTTCGTATACAATATATCATATATGTACACTGCATATCAAATACATGTACGTTTAAACATATTTTTTTACATGAATCGAAAATGGTAAGTTACGCGTGGGCGCAGGGTGAAATCAATAATCAAGGGTTCGGTATCTTGCTGTCTTTTACTCGATTTCGAATAATAAAATTTCGAAGAAAAAATTGCAATTTGTCCGAGAACATATTCTCGTGATTCGTCATGGCTGTTACGAAACCGCCCCTCAGTCGTTTCTTCACGACGACGATGAGACATGGCTCTTGTCGTCTCGTAGGTTGCTCACATAACAGAGATTTGTGTGGTGGCGGTTCGCACTCACAGAAAAAAAGATACACATCTAGAGACGAATCAATCTCCCTCTACGATACGACGAGAACGAAGTCCTTTCTGCGAGGGAAAATAACAAGTATCGCGGATGAATCGGGGAAGGAAGGACACAATACTCGGCTTTTACGAACGAGTCCGCCGGTCGCGGTCGCATTATCGAAAGGGGTCGTCGTGGAAAAAGATATACACTGAGTACTCGGTAAACACGGGAATGACCGTAGGCGACATATTTAGCAGATTCACGATATCTCGAAAGTGCACTTTGTTGACAAACGCGGGGGAAAAGGAGATTGAGAGCGGGAGAGGATCGGACTCGAGTTGTCGCAGAATTCGGAAACGTTTGATCGAATACTTTTTGATTTTTTGAAAAATCTCGAAATTTTACGATCGCGAGTACGAATCGAGCGCAGCACTCGGTCGTTTCAGATGTAATGAAATCAACAATATTCCGAGACGCCACAAATAAAATACTTTGCTCCTTCCCGATCCCTCCGGGATTTCAGTTTGCGGTCAAAGCGATTCGCGTTCGACATCGGCGATAATTTCATTATCGCTATCAGAGGTGCTATATCGCTTCTTTTCTTTTCTTTGCTCGTAAAATTTTCAGAGATGCACAACGCGATCCTCGATCGCGGTATGTTTCAAACTGAAATACAAATCTCTTGCGGCGATTTTCTTCTCCTTATTATCAACGACACATGACGAAAGTTCTCGACAATGTCGGAGTGTACCTTTGACTGTGAGGTATCCCAGTATGCTCTCGTTGCTACCGAAATGCCCGAGCATCTTCGACTCTGCCGAATGACACGTCGTCCCACTCGAGCACTCGCTGCTCTCCGCACGATCGGTAATCAACATCACTCCATGAAGCTCTCATCGGAGCGATGCGACCGATGAGTCGTCACCCGGTCATCGCCGCGACCGATCACTGTGTCCTCGCGCGATCGAACGAGAGAAAAATCACGAGCGAAATATCAGTTCGGCATGTCGACAGACGCGTGGATAACGCGCGCGAGAGCTACGTCGGATTCGAAAGATCGACAGGTAACTGCGTATCGGAACTGCGTTGTTCAAACGCTCGAGTCACTCGATCGTGCTCTCGACATTATCGGATAATTTTCGAGTATCAAGCTTATCGCTCGAAAGCGACGACGGTCGACCACGTCGCGATGAGTAAGCCAGCCAGCAGCCGCAGCTCGCAGCGCGGCGGCGAGCTGCGAGCTCCGATTTTTGAACACGCCAATTTCGAGTTACCACCTCATCACGGTCAATCGATGAATGAATCTTCGCGCGTTCTGTCTGCTCTCCGGCTCTCCGTTACGACTGCTCCGTCGACAAAACGACGAAGGTGACTTTGACTTTAATCCGATAACCGTCCGACGCACTGCTCCGAATTGTACCTTTTACCGCGCGGCTTTACTTTAACGTACGGCATAACGATAAGCGTGAACCTCCGAGTATCACTCACTACTAGATTCGTCCGATAAGCGCGCGCGCGCGCGTCGTACGACGTAGACGAGAAGAAAATTGTGAGACACCGCGAAGCGGGGAGCAGCACCTCTCGAAGTCACTCACCCCGTCGCGAAGCGTATCGGAGGAGGGCTCGCGCGATCGCGCCCGGACCCGCGGAGGGCGGCGCGTCGATGAGGAGGTACGAGCTGCATCGAGTGCACGATGCGCACGTCGCGTACGACGGCGATGGACTAAAGGCCTTAAGGTGAACATACTCGCCTCTCGCCTCGAGTTTTCCGCGCGGACGCGCGTCGCGCCTGCGTGTGGGTGTCGTCTTTGCGAGGTGTACGCGCGACTCCGTACATAACACGTGCGTGTGTGTGCGCGCTCGCGCGCGCGCGTATAAGTGTGTGTATGCACGTTAAAAAGGGTTGAGAGTGCACCGGTTGACTTACGCAAACGTCTATTGACCGCTATAAACGAAGCGAAGGGCCCCCTCGCTCCTCCTCGAAACGCTAGCACCATTTCGCTAGCACAAATTTCTCCTCGCCGGATTTTCCGGATTCTTCAACTTTACCGAATCGCGCGAACGTCAAACTCTGGCGTTTTCTGTGCCATTTATTCTTCATGCGACAGAATTGCGACGGAATACCGTCGAATTTATGCATTATCCAGGATGCACGGTGATTTCGCGACAATTTTTCGTGGAATAATTTTTAAATTTTGAGTGTTTAATTGGCTTAATAAAGAGCTATTTGAAGAAAGACGTCATACTCTCTATGCTGTGTCGGATTGACGCGTCGATTCGAGAAGGGGAAAGAGAGAGAGAGAGAGAGAGAGAGAGAGAGAGAGAGAGAGAGAGAGAGAGAGAGACAGAGAGGGCTTGCGATCAGAGGTCCAGTTCTATATTTTCGTCACTTTAATTATTGCGCCTGCGGCATCTCTCATCGATGCGACGGCCCACCCTCGTTGACTCGCTTTAATTAGCCGTTTGCTGCAGTTCTAGCGTCGCATTTATGTGGTACGCAGACGGTAGGTGCGCGGCACATACGACTGTTTGCTCGTAAGAAGGGCGCTGAACGCGCTTCGTTGACTCGCGCAACTTTTATGAACGCTGTAAATAAAGCCTCGGAAATCTTTCCGCCCCCGTCCCTTCCCTTTCTTCCTCGAGGGAATATAATAGCACAACGCGGCTTTATGCAATGTTGTTACGGCGTTTCGCTGAAATCAATTTCTTCCCTTTATCTTTTTAATGACGCTCTCACAATATCTCCCCTCTTGGCCTCCCCCCACCCCTGCGACCCAGCTCCCGGATCACATACTCAGAGTGCATCTAGTGGTAATAGAGAGCGATCGAGCGTTCGAGGGAAGTCGATTGAAGCGAGCAAATCGCGTATCGCACGGAGGAGAGCGCCTGACGCGGCGCGATATCGCAATGGAGCGGCAATGGAGCGCCGCGCGCTCAGTTCACGGACCAGAGAGAATTCGTATTGATTGAAGAGTGGGCGCCAGAGTGATGATTTGATAAATGACGAAGACGACGCCGAGCGAGCGAGCGGAGTCGTCCGGGCGCTTGCGGCTCGACGAGTCAGTGTCACACCACTCGAGGGAGGAAACGCGTGTTCGTCCTTCGGCGCCGCGACGAGTGACACGGAAAAATGATGATTAATCGGCGCCGATATGTTGACGGCGCCTGCTCGGGACCTAATTATACGAGCGTGACGTCCGTATCGCGCGCGCGCGCGCGAGAGAGAGAAATTAAACAACCGCGAACTCTTATCCCGGGCAGAGAATCGCAGCGGACGTTTTCGCCGTTTTCTTCATGATCGTCGGCTTTTTCTGCGCACATTGTCTTGTTGTGCTTTATTGACACGCGTTGCGACGCCACTATATTGGCGTATATCGTATCCAGAATTGCAAATGCAACGCCATCATTTGGCTCTGCGCTCTGCAAATTCGCCAGCTACACGCGAAAAGGTGCATACCGCGTCAAAGTGTGTTAGTTGTGTTTCAAGTATCTCGTAAGTTCCATGTTCGTAAATTTGTTTACGTACGTGTACATGAGTTTATCGTAAGCATCAAATTTATTCAAAAATATATTCTGAATCCTCCTAGTAAGAGTTTAGTGCTTTAATGAGGCATATTAAATTAAAATATTACATTAAAACTTTCAAAAGGTTCTATTTGCTTCCTGCAACAAGTACAAGTTTTATAATATTCTTGAAAAGAGAATCTATTCCCGTGATATACGTGTGAACTTTCCTGAAATTTTTGACGCGTGTTTTGAAACTACCATGAGGAAAATATTCCTTGTTGAGAATAAACATTGAGGATAAACTCCAAAGAGAAAAGTAAACCGAGTGTAATCACTCTCTCTCTCTCTCTCTCTCTCTCTCTCTCTCATAGCAGCGAAATCATATTTTTCGTCATCCCGACGACAGAAATATTTTCACCCTCGGCCGTTCGTCGGCACATGGAAAAATTCTAATCCACGCGCAGAACGGCCGTCAATCGCACGTCGGGGCGATCCGACGCACGTGTGTGGAGCGACAATTAATCGGCTAGAACGAATCACGGTGAGACCGGCGGCAATTCGCTTTTTACCACGACTGGTTCCGCGAATCGCTTTTTCCTCTCTTTTTCACTTTCCATCGGCGCGTGTGCGCACGATCACGATCAGTCGCGGACGGCGCGACGAAGGTTCGTTCACCCTGCCGATTATGCGAATACGCAAACGCGCTCGATAGCGCGGTAACCTAGATTAATCGAGTCGCATAAATCAACCGACGCGCCACGCCGCGCCGCGTCTCGTTGCGTCTTCGTCGGCCGTTTCGCGCTATTTTCGCGCTGTTTTCGCGAAACGCCCCGATAAGTCCGCTCCACGCGAGTAAACGCCGCGCGGCTCATCTGTATAAATCATACTTAACTCCCCGATCCGCGCGGGGTGTGATGTAACGCGATCGCGGCTGGTTTCCAACGGCGCGCGTCCGTGTCGTATTAATTATAAACTGATCTTCCGATCGTACATTTTCCTCGGAAAGAGGCACGGGGGGGGGGGGCGGCTGAGAGGGCTGAGAGGGCTGAGAGGACAGAATCACGTGTATCGCGTTTCGGCAATTTTCCAGATTACATATATTTCCTCGGACGCGCAGCGGCATTAAATTGAAATCTCTCTCAGGGTCGCGCACCTAGTGGGAGCGATCTCTCTCCGCTCCGAGGATCGATCTCGCTCGCTCCACGGGTAACTCGCGCGATATCGATTCCATCTCGTTGTGCCGCGGTGCCATATGGAGGTGATCGCGCGGACCTTTTAATCAAACCAGTTTGTGTCCTGCTTTTTTCCTCCCCATAAACGCGCTCTCGCGAGCGTCCCGCGGGAAATATAATGTCGCTTTGTCGTGAGCGCTCGCGCGTGCTATCGAGTGCCGGCAACACGACTATTGTTAATTAAACAAGTTATGAATTGTATATTATTTTCTTTTTTTTTTTTCAATGAACACGCGGAAACCGCATCGTCGTCGGCGCTCTCGGCCATGTTTTTCAGCGGCGGATCCATACGCTCGATTAATTAAAGTTTCGTGCTTTTAACGAACTCGGCAAATGTTTCCGCGAGCGCTATTGTCGCGCTTCGCGGCGAACATTCGTGCGATGGCCGGTGCTTTTTTCTTTTGCTTTTGTTGGCACCCGGTGACTGCGAAAAACACATTGTTGCGGCTCGATGACTCGGTGTTTTCCGGCGCGTGTGGCACACAGGCGTGACAACTCATTTCGCTTGTAATCGAGCGGGAGCGTTTGTGTAGCCGTCGTCGACGCATTGCGCAACATTCACTTTCATCGCTCGCTTTCATTCCGCGTGCGCGCACGAGATCGAAATCTTCATGATGCGTAAGATCGGTTTAAAAGAAAAGAAAAGTAACTGCCCCTCCTTCGGATCGATTATTAATTAATTTGAGATCTTTCGCACAATAATTTCCGCTCTCGCACGACAAGAATGAGATGAACGTGGATTTTTTTCGAGAATTCCTCGCGCTCTCCTCTCGCGAATCGAAAACAATGAAAACGAATACGCGTCGGCCGCTCTTGATCACTCCGAGCGACAGAGCTCGTCGGAATCGAACAGAGACGCGCTTTCGAGAGAGAGAGAGAGAGTCCACTCGTCGGCGTTTCCAACTGGCGATTGACCGCTGCGGTGTGTGATTACTAAACTAATTAACCGCGTCGAGTGCTCGTCGTAGCGTCGCGCGCGACGGCTACACTTGGCCTGAAAAAGAAGCAGAATCGAGAGTTCCTCGGATGCGAACGCGAGCGCGAGCGTTGTTAATGAAAGTGCCGGCAAATGATAATCTCAGCGGTAAACCTTTTATTATTGGCAGTGAATCCGGCTGACCGAACGAGCGACGGCGGCGGCAACTGCTTCGCATTTAACCCGGTTGCGATGGCTGGAAACCGGTCGTCGTGGTCCGAGCAAGATGACGGATAAAAGCGATTAGCCACTTGCGCGCGCGTCGTGCGTGCGTGCGTGCGTGCGTGCGTGCGTGCGTGTCTGCCTGCCTGCGTGCGTACGTCGCTGCACCAGCAGGTCGCTTTCCGCTCAGGCTGTTTTCCACGCGGCGTGAAATCGGAAAAGTGATGGCCGGACGCCGATGCACGCACTCGTCTGGCTAATACATATTTACGCGTTGGTAGACCTCGCACTTTCTACGCGACAGCGGCGGTGCCGTGCTGAAGGGGGAGAGAGAGAGAGAGAGAGAGAGAGAGAGAGAGACCGTAGTGAGTTATTGTTCCGACACCCGGTAGAGAACGTGGCTCCGGAAGCACACGGAGAGCAGAGATATTCGACGTGGACGGCGCGGCGCCGCCGCCGCCGCCGACGTGGACTTTGAAATTTATAACTCACGCGGCGCGCAATGAACGATTCAATCATCGGAGAAATCTCGGCCGGTCGATATCCGCTCTCGCTCGTCCAATGACGACGCGTCGGCGATATTTCGCGAGCGCAGATTTTTTATCGCACGAGTTTCGCGCGCACTTTGTGACGAATGCTTTCGTGCCGGTTTTCACCATTTTTGTTTCCTTTTCCAAGGACATCCTCCTCTCTCTCCCTTTTCCAATTCTTCATCTTTTTTTGCCGTTTCCTTTGCTCCTCGCGAAACACCGGTGATGATCCTCGACAGTTCTTAATTGGCAGTTGATACGTCGCACGATGCGGCGAGAACAACACTCGCAACGGCGGCGCGGGCGGGCAGACTCGCGATGGCATTCGCGTGTCGCAATTACCGCGGCAATTTGCGGCAGCTGCCGACGGGCCGATTGATTTCCGTCGTTGTCGATGATGGTTCAATCGGCATTTTTCCAGCCGCCTTTTGTGTAACCAGACCCGACACCCCGTGAAACACTGCCCCGCCCCGTGGATCTCGTTTGCGAGCGGCTTGACCAGTGTTCGTTGGCGCGTCGATATTTCTTGTTCTCTGTTGACGTTATTTATTCGAGCCTGTCTACGCGAGTCTACTTCTGGACGAGTGAAAATTTCATCGGACAGGCAAATTAATACGGACCTGCTCGATCCTCGGTCGGCTTTAATTCCCGGTACAACTTTATCCCATCGGATTTTCAATTTAGCCGTGTTTGCCGATAATTAGCCGAGCGCGCGCCGAAGACGCGCGACGGTGCTTCTGCCTCTCAAAGTGGGCGTGAAAAATTTGGCCGTGGTACACGCCAGGCGTACATCAACAAAATGAAATGTTTTAAAGAATAACAAGGGGGAGCGCGTAAAAGAACGGGGATGAAGAACGGGGGAGGGCAAGGTCAAGCTGAGAGATCGCGTGCATAAGCGAGGCTTTGTTTAATTAACTAATGAGCCTCGCCCTCCGTGACGTGACTCGCTTCTCATTCGGCGGACACGTACGGCTCTCTTGGCGTGCCGCGTTTCGCAGGGACACGCCGTGGATGCGCCGGAATGGAAAATCGCCGGCTAAACACGAGGGAATCGCGGTAAATGACCCGTCTGTACGTTAACCACCCGACTCTGCTGCATGAAAAGGAGTATCGATAAAGGCGATGACGAATTTTTGTGGTTGTAACAAGGTATTATTGTATTGTCGATTTGTCCTCCTCGCTGAGGATCACCTTGCGTACGGAGGAGAAAGTTTGGTTAAATTAACGTGACAACGAGCGAAGCAAGCGCACGTCCGGTCGACGGAGAATGCCCGATTTTTATGAATCAAATTTGCTCCTAAGAACCAGAAAGCGCGTTTGATTCGCTTGTCATCACGTTCATAATTTCACCGACCTTCTTCCTCCCTTTGGAGGATCTTATTAATTGGTCGTTATCGCCGAAAAAGTTGGCCTGCTATTCGACGTCACAGACAAGGACGCCGAATAAAACGACTTATTTTCGTCGGGAAAGGTAAATTGCAAAAAAAAGTTATCGCGCGCGCGCGCGCGAAATGGAACCGAAATGGATAGACCTTCCTTTTGCCTCTCATTAGCGCCGCTATTATGACACCTGCTTCGCGGATATCGCCGGCTCGTCGAATAAATTGTCGCGAGAGTCGCGCCGACGAATCGCCGGCATCGCGGAAAGGACGCAACTGGGTCAAACAGCGAATAATGATTGGAAAAGTGCAGCTCGCGACGCGCGCTGACGGACAAACTCGCGGTTGCGCAGAGCCACGCGCTGCGCTCATTAGCCGCAAAACGTCGTGCGACCGCTGTAATGGCGCTCGTTTGAGACCTGTCGCAACGCCGCTGTCTAATCCACAGTAGGCATTTCTCACGACAATGACGCGACCGTTATCATTCCCTGATATAAGAGCCTGATATAAGGAAAGAGGGAGAACAATTGCTGCAAATGCGTTAGGTGTGTTCTCTCAGCTGCATGCAACTGTGGGTGTTTCGGCCGTGCCGAAAGCGCGTACATTGGCTCAGTACACGGTAAACCCGAGTGTGTTATCTTGACGCGTATAAGCTGAAGCTTCCTTTACGCGTATCTTGTCTTGTCTGAAATCACGTCGTTTAAACGCGTCGTTTAAACGCGTTAAGTGACATCGAAATACATCAAATGACGTGATTTCAGACGACAAGAAACGCGTGAAGAAAGCTTCAGCTTATATGTGTCAAAATAACACACTCGGCTTTGCAGTGTAATAGAAAACAGACTCATTGTTTGTATATTATTTGAGGATCCCGGTCGTAAAAATTCGTCGTCGTCGAAACTCTGGCTTTCCTTCAGTTTCTATTCTTATTCGCGCGCGCGCGAATCAGAAGAAACAATTTTCTCAGAGGGAATACATTAGAGGGTTGAAGAGGGGTTGCGTAGTGGCTCCTAGAGATGATGCTAGGACGAGAAGGCGGCGGAGAAACCGCCGCCGAAACTAAGAGCGGATTCAACGGAGCGTTCGAGGAGATCTCGGCGACTCGAGCTAAGGTGAGACTCAAATAGGGTACATTAGCGACGGAGATGTCGGATGGAGAGAGCGACGTAACTTTGCCGCAATTTCGCGAAATCGACGGCGCCGGCGAGCCGCGCCGCGCGTTTCCTCCGTCTGCGTACGGTTGGTAAAATTCTAGCGAACTCGAGTTACGTACGGTGTGGGGTTAAAGGAGACTAGCACGGCGAACGGATTACGATCTACGGAGCGAGAATTTGTAACTCGCGACTGTGCTTCCGAAAGAGAAACCGTCGAGTTGAATCTCCGAGCCGCGCGAGTCAAATTTCGCGACGACACGATCCATTCCGGGGAAGCCCAATTTTGAACCTTGCTATCTCTCGCGAGTGGAAGAGAGAATTGAATGATTCCACATAGAGTCATTCATCGAATTCGTCGTTCGGTACGAAGCGCTCGTGCAGTCACGAGGATGTTACTTAATTTCGCGTCGCGCTTTATCGGTCTTTGCGGCGTTGAATAGAAAAACAAGAGGAGCGCGCGAGATTTCTTCGCTTCAACGTCTTGACGCTTTGACAGTCGAAGCCACGAAACAACGAAAGAGCCGCTCGTCCAAACATTTCCCGACGAGAGAGAGGGAGAGAGGGAGAGAGAGAGAGGGAGGGAGAGAGGGAGAGAGAGAGGGAGAGAGAGAGAGAGAGAGAGAGAGAGAGAGAGAGGGAGAGAGAGAGAGAGAGAGAGCATTGGAAAAAGCGGCACGGCGAAGTCACCGGCGACACAAGCGCACAAAGGAAGCGAAAAGGAGCGAACGAGAAACGAAGGGGAAAGACGAGGAGCGACTCGGTGAATATTCAGTGAGCTGTACGAGGAAACGGATGACGCGGGGGTGGCTTAAGGAGAGGAGACATTAAATGGGGACATTAGTAGGGATGTCAAACGAGGTAATGACGTTCTCCCGTCCTCCCGTAATCTTCATGATATCCGGCTTCGAACCTTATAAATTTATTTATTACTCGCGCCTATCTCATTTGTCTCTCCGCTCCGACATTTTTCGTCGTCACTCTCTTCGCCCTTTTTCCACCGTTTTCTCTTTTCGGTTCTCTCGGTACTCGAAAACAACTTTGGGAATAATTGACTATTTCAAATGAAATAAAAACGAAGCAATTTTTTGTGTCGAAAATAATTCTCTATTATTTGTAAAATATTTTAGTCGGAGCATACATTGCGTACATGTTGCGATGTTGTTTATTTTATTTGCAACCAAAGTGAATCTGAATCAAATGAGACTGTGGGATATATTTTGAATAGAAAATATCAAAGAGTAACCTCGTCTGAAATATCGTACACATATTCTACGAATGTTCCGTCGTTCCCAATTAATTTGCCAATCAAACGAACGGTCGCGCGAAAAACGAATCGTGCGAGCAAGATTACACAAATCTGGAGTCGGTCTCGCGACACATTTCCTCGGGACATTGCGTTATAGTTCGACGTGAGTTATCATCGTGTGTTGCTTTACGCTTCGACGAATGGAGACGTTTGACGGTGCGATATGATGATTTATGATGGTCGAGAACGCGGAGGATTGATGCGCCCGTCGACATTGATCCCGTTAACGACACGGTCGTTTTCATCCTGCGGATTCCTGCGAGTCGGCGGGAGCCGTTAAAATGGCATCCGGTTTTGCGCGGACACGGCTGTGCGAGATGAAACAGCGAGATGTTTCGCGTTGACGATCGCACGGTCGGCGTGTAAAATTGCGGACGAGCGAGCGGACGACGTGGATCGAGGGATCGAGGGAGAATCGAGCGATTAAAGTATAATCGGTGCCGGCCGAAGCAGAAGATGAGGTATTTATTAGAAATTTGTATGCTGAGATGAGAAGCGCCTCGGACGCGGTACGTGCCGTATGCGATCAGGGAAATGACAAATAAATGGCAAAAGATATTTGCGTATTTGCACTTATCTTGCAAATCTTTAAAAGAACGAGCTTGACTCGAGTTTGCTGTTCTTTATTAATGAGAATATGATACTTTTAAACGTGATGATTTCTGACTAATTTCTGGTCCAAAAGTGCTAAAAATTAATTTTATTTTGGGGAATTTCTCGTCAATATTAGGCGTTAATATTTTGCGGTAAACTGGGGAAAAAATAAAAAATGTATAACATTGAGGAATTAAGAATGACCGTGACGTGAAAAATCGATACAGCACAATACTTGATAATAAATACATTAAATAAAA
Organism: Harpegnathos saltator; assembly: GCF_003227715.2. Taxonomy (NCBI): domain Eukaryota; kingdom Metazoa; phylum Arthropoda; class Insecta; order Hymenoptera; family Formicidae; genus Harpegnathos; species Harpegnathos saltator. The sequence goes on from NW_020230639.1 coordinate 712,776, forward strand.
CATGACGGTACAGCGTTACATTGCGTTACATCACGATGGATAATGAATTTTAATGATCGGGCTTACCTGTGTTCGATATAATTCGCCCGCTCTTAATATTACCGTGGCTGGTATTTCATTATTTCCATACGCACAACGGAAAATGCATATTTCGTATTCCCGCTTCGTTCTGGACTCAATTCTTTATTCTTTTTTATTTCTCTCCTCGGCAACGCGCTCCGTCGACGTTCGCGGCTATTGATGCAGCCTGGTGCAGCCTCATAAATAATTGAATATTCCGCGCCGCATAAATTATTCTTAGCGCGCGTTTAACGAATAATTAAGTCTCTCCCCCGCCTATAAATTACTTATCGCGCGAGTGCTTGGAAAATGCTCACTTTCGCGTCTTTCGCGCGTGTCTCAGCTCAACTTTGCTCAAGTCAACTTGCGAAAGTTTCATCATCAATCTTCATTTCGTCGCGAATTTTTAGCTGAAAAGCGGAATCTGGGAATCTTCGGCCACTCGCGGTCACGTGGGGATAAATCGCGGAAGGACGAGATTCGAAAAGTGAAAAGGAAAAAAATTGCGGCAGACGCTCCTCGCGGCGCTGAATTTCGCTGAAACGAGCCTGCAATTTTGTATGCCGATGAACGGCGCAAATTGAATTTTCAGAGGCGAGCGTTAAAAGCGCGAGTTAACGGATCGCAGTTAGCGTGGCCGCGGCTCGGTCGCTTTCATGCAGAGTCGTTCGGGAGAGGAAACGCCGACGAAGCGAGTTCGCGTTCCGCCGCTGTTATAGCGAGCAATAAAACCGCGGGCTACGCGCTCCGGCTAAAACCAACGAAAAGGAACCGTGAATGGCCGCGGTACATTAAACATTCTCGCCTCGGCGCGGCGTTTCGCGCCGTTCATTTCGTCGACGAACTCTCTTTTCCTCCCTCTGCGCGACGCCGCTGCTTCAATGGGATGGCCTTCCTCATCGACGTTCTTACGCTCGTAACAATGCTTGTGAAACTTGCGAAAATTGCACTTGAATTGATTACGACTTGATCGCGTCGTCAAGCGGCTACCATCGAATTAACGATGTTACGTCGCGCCGGTTATCGCTCGCTCGCACCGTGGGGCTCTATGTATCTTCGCGATGATCGCGGCTGCATTAATTGTACGTGGCAATTAAGGCGACTTAACACGGACGTGGAGCCGTCTCGGGAGCCGCTACTGGTCGTTTAATTAATTTCAAATATAATCATTTAATCTCCTTCACCGAAACTTTATTCTTCAATTAATCTTGAATTTAATTAGAGAGAGAGAGAGAGAGTCGGGAAGGTTTTCTCTTCAAACTTTAATATCGAGACATCACATCACCGGGAAATTGGTTCGATGTTGACTTCCTGGCCGGAATTTCCGCGGTGTCGCGCCGGACCGCGCGATCGCAATTATAACCGATTCTTCAATTTTCTACCAAGAGTGACCCTCCGCTCGGCTCTCGTTTTTGGTTTCGCGTTCTCCGACGCGACTTTACAACTATCCGGATCTCCCTGCGATCGTCTCGACGGTCTCGACGGTCTCGACGGTTGCATAAATCGTTAAGCGAGCGCGTGCGGATATACACGTCCGCGGCCGATGCTACCGTAATCGTAATCATAGTCGCGCTTTACGAGCGCTTTATCGCGAGGGAGCGCGTTCGCGTTCAAGCGAGCGAGCGTGACTCCGCGTCGATTCACCGTGATTTAAGGGTGACTCACGCGGGAGAATATTGCCGGCGGACCTCTGTAGCACCAACGTTTAAACCCGGGCCCGCTGCTCCACCCGCCCGCAGGATGCACGTCCTGCAATACCGGTTTAACGACGGCGGGGTGGCGCGAAAGAATGTCCTCGAGCTTGCGAAAGCGCGCCGTCACGGGGGAAACTATAAAGAACACGGCGACGCTCTTGCTCGGGCATTATACGACACGTCTATCTCTATATAGGTTTTCTGTCCTGTGGAAGGCGTGATATCTTGTCGTTGCCTCTTCTCCGCGATTAGTCGATTGGTTACGTCGATCTTGACGAGAGAGTCGAGTGACTTACTTTGATGCTTATTGTTAGCGCGAACGGCTATCGTGGCGGAGGAATTAAATGACATAAAATAACTTGCAACGTGCTGAAATCACGATATAAAGTATAATGAATTGGATATAGGATTGGGAATAATAAATATATTATATGATGTATAATACGAAAAGAATCGTGTATGTGAGATCGATTAATATACCGCGAGAGACCAAATATTACAAGTGAAAAGTAAGGAACATATATTCACAGTAGGCTACTGCACTAATATTTATTTACATTAATATACATGTTTTTACAATAAGAAAATATTTTTGCACGTGAGGAGAGAAAAATATGCATTTTCTTAAAACCCTAGTTTTTCTCATCAAAAAGCAATTATTTATTTTATTCAGATAAAAGAGTCGAAATTATGTGGTAAATTGATAGATAATCAGATATATCCGGGGGGTAAGAAATACACAAGGAAATTAATTGATTTCCTCCGGGAGAAAATTACAGGATCTTCATCCTGTGGAATGCAGAGAAATACTTCCACACAGTATACACAAAGCAAGTCGATTGCAAATACTTTTCACGGAAAAGCGGGCACCTCACGCGATCGCGCTCACTAGCCGCGGTATTTACTTTATCTGAGGAATGTCTGAGAAGCGGACGAGCCGCAAAAATAGGCAAGACGATGTAAGTAGCCTCGTCGCCGCGCGGATTGAAGCGACGCCCGCCTGGCGTGCTATTTTAATGCGAGAGATGATCGATTAAGTATTCCGCGTGCGGCAAGGCCCGCGCGTGGCCGTAATTGAACGCACGTCTCTCGGTTTTTCACGCATCGTGAGACTCGAGACCGCGCACATCACGCGCTGCAAATACCATAACGAGCATTCCGACGAATCTCGGCACGTGGATTTGTTTCGCTCACGCAATTCTCGCGACGTGTCCGTTTCCACAAATTCGCAATCCTCTCTCTCTCTCTCTCTCTCTCTCTCTCTCTCTATTTCTTTACTTTCATCTATGACATTTTCCGCGCGCATTTCGTCCTGAAATAATCTCTCGACAAAATAATCTTTATTGATACGCAGAGCGATTTTGAAAGAGTCCAATTTTACATTGTTAATTATACATTCCTAATGTCATTCGGTTAAATGGAGATCGCTAGCTAGCTAGCTAGTCTCACCGTGAAATAGAGGAAGGGGAAAGAGAGAGAGAGAGAGAGAGAGAGAGAGAGAGAGAGAGAGAGAGAGAGAAAGAGAAAGAGAGAGAGAGAGAGAGAGAGACGCGAGTTAATTGAGTTTTACATAAATTTCGGATTTATAGAGATTAGCTGACCGAGAGAGGCCTTGAGCACCTCTGCAGTACTGCGACGTGTGAATTATTTAAGACCGTACGCGTGTCTCGCTTAGGGGCTCGCAGTTCCCAGATGAATCATTAGTCGGAGAGGCAAAAATGATAATCCCACCTCTGCGATAAATTCGCCGCTTTGTATATAACTCTCGATCTTTGTATCGCGCAAGAACAATATATCACCGTATCGATTGTCCGCCCTCGGGCACTGTACCGCGAGAGCAAGCCGAGAGCTCACAGCAGCTCCGAGAGAGGAACTGAGAGCTGACAGAGAAAGAGAGAGAGAGAGAGAGAGAGAGAGAGGGGGGGGGAGGGAAAGATCACTATACTCTCACACGCGCGATGTTACGAGAATCTTCCGGTGCGATCCAGCCAGCCGGTCCGCCCGTTCCTCTATTCCTCTTATAATCGCGTTTCGCGCAGTTATACTCGCAAGCGCACGCGTGGGCGAGGGTGAAGTATGAGAACGGAGACTGAGAGGGAGAATCGTGACCGTGCCAAGGCGTGTATAATAAGGGGGCAATATTCGCGGGATTACTCTCTAGCGTATCTTATGAGATATTTAGCGCTCGTAAATATTTATAATAAGTCTGAACGCGCGCGCGCGAAGCATAGTACTCGCGAAATATCAAGTACGGATTAAACAGAATATATTCGTGCGTTTTCCAAACAGACGGTCGACCAGAGACTCATTTATGGAAGCTGGGAACGTCTTAAAGGACTGGCGAAACAACATCTCGTACGAGCTTGCTCGTGCAGCCGGTGGCTTCGTAGCTTTACAACGCACGAGAAAGCCCGAGCCAATACGCTATCGACCGCGAGACGAAAGGCGCAAAGTCGGCCCGTCAGTGGTCGCCTAAACCGGAAATAAATGGCCGAAATAAATTCTAAGACAGGGATATATACGTTATCGCGTCTCGTTAGCCGACTCGCGATCGATCTTCGCCGCTGTGATTAATGTCTGCTCTTGCGGCAAATCCGCGTTGGATCCCGGAAAAGGCGCGTGAAACGCCTAAAAGAGCTCGCGCACTGCGAACCGGGAGACGACCGTTGCTTCTTCGCGAAACCGAAGGCGAGAGAGAAAGAGAGGGAGAGAGGGAGGAAAAAAGAGAACGATAAAATCGTCACGCAGTTATCCAGGACGACCTCCGTCATCATCCCGTGGTAGCTTTCGCTAGTGATCGACCGAGAGGGAACTACGTCCGTGTGGTCGAGCTCCCTCTATCTCATGTCGATTCGACGTAAAAATGCGGGGAAAATGGAGCGTGTAGGAAAAGGAAAAAAGAGCAGACGGGAAGTCGAAGAAAAGGCGAGTCGTCAGGCGAGTTGGAGCAGGTCGAGAGAGAGAGAGAGAGAGAGAGAGAGAGAGAGAGAGAGAGAGAGAGAGAGAGAGAGAGAGAGCCTCGACACACGTCCTTCAAAGCGACTTTTCGTTCCGTCCGATGGGAACGTATCTCGATTCGGCCGCGTGGAGATCGACGGCAGATCGGACGACTTTTCCGCATGAAAAGTAGGGTCGATAGACTCGAGTGAGCGAGCGACCGGGTGAACGAGCTTACCTTCGAGATTCGCCATGGAGAACCTGTAGCTGTCGATCCTCGGCGTGTTGATGTCCGAGTTAAAGGGCCTGAGGGTCGCCGAGCTCACATTGTCGAGACCCTACAACAGCAAGGACAACGATCGTGTTAACTTACATTGTCGTGTACGTTGTACGACGTAAGTAGATGTATCGGTGACAAAATGTAATTGTGGAAGTATTAACACACTATATATGGTATGTCACAGTATGAAATGTTTTTCGTGCATACTGATACATAAATATGTAACACGATACGTGTAATAATATATTTTTCCATACTAATAATAAGGGAGTGAAAATATTTTTTCTGTATAATAATTTAAATTTAAGTAGAAATTATAGATTAAATTTAGACTCAAACTTGAATCCATTTGTGCATTGTGAATACATTGTGATGTAATTGATTACATTTGACACTGTGTGTGTATATATCAGGTAACCGCCTATGGGTGGTTTCAATGAAGCGTTGCACGAAACATTCATGAATATCGAAAAACGTCGCTGGCACCGCGCGCACCGCGTGGCGGTAAAACGCGCAATTCGTATTCAAGCCGAATCCGAAACACGACCGCGGGTTAACCCCGCGGCGGCGTCTCTGCTCCTTGAGAATTCAAGTCGATCTCGTAATCCGCTCGCGATCCTTCTATGTTTCCACCCCCTGCCGCGGATGTGATTTGTACGAAGCCGCCGGATTCGTTCACCCAATTTCCGCCGAATAATTCCTGATAATGGCGACGCGAGGGGAGAAAATGGATTTTACGCGATGGTTGTACCTGGGATCACCGGATCGAATCCCGTGAACGTCTTCCTCGGAATTTTGTCTTCCCCTCGGTTATTCCGTATTATAAATCGAAGAATCCACTTTCTTCGGAATGTTATTCTCCATTTTACTGGTACTAGTTAAAATCATATTGTTTACATAGTAGAAATAATCGACGATAACGAAATAGTGTTGTCAAAGAAGAGTATGTGTCGACTTTGTGATAACTTGACTTAACTAACAGAAAAACAATGTTCTCTCTCTCTCTCTCTCTCTCTCTCTCTCTCTCTCTCTCTCCGTGCGATACACTCTTTAAAAGTAATCTAGATTACGTTGCGCGGCGATGAATCTAAAGCGATAATTATTTGTGTACGAACGTTGCACTTGTGATCCATTTTTCATGCACCTTGTGCGATAAACATCGACCGTTATAAATATACCGGCGGGATATATCCCGGTCTTTATTGTAGGTTATTAGAAGATTAATCGAGAAACGCGATGATGCTATCTACTACAGAATTATTCCCAGCCAATCGTGATAATTAATCTCGAGAAACCGACAGGCTTCTCCTTCCTACCCCCTTGTGTTCGTGGTATAAATTATTAATACGCTCGCGATAATATGCGCGTAACAAATTTTCCGAGAAATGATCATTCGACATTACCGACTTCACTATTCCAAGTATTTCTCGTAACGAAAATTTGTACCAGATATATACACACTCGGAGGAATCCGTAAATATACCGAATAAAGACTAGACATCAGACATTCCTTTCAACGGTAAAGTAAAATTACAACGTCACTCGTTGAAAGTGTTATCATCGGCAATAGCTTGCTTCTGGATATTACGATCTATTAGTCCCTGTTAAGATCGACTCTCACTAAAGCTCCGGAGAAACTTTATTTTAAACGGATACTTCCGCGAGATAAAAATAAGCAGCGCCTTTGTGTTACCGCTAAATCAACGTAACGAAGTTGATTAGCCGGCACTTTTCGCGCTATAAAATCACAACGACGACGAGGAGAGCAAAAAGGCAGGCAGGCTGGCTGGCTGACTGGCTGCTTCTCAGCTTCTAAGGATGACACGAGCGGATAACGCGCCTCTTATAATATCGCGCTTTTACACGGACTATCTGACCGGCATGCATCGATAACCCGGGAAAGAGGTGTGGGTTATGGTGAACGACCTGGTGGCCACTACTGGGTCACTGAAGTTTAATGTGCGAAGCAGGTAGTTCGATACAATGTAAATGGACCGCACACACGACCACCTTTGCGCAGCAAATGGAAAATTCTACCGTCAATTCAACGGAAGAAATTTATAAACAACGGCGAATACAACATGATCAAAACATGAGCGCGTACGCGTGTGCACATAGCGTTTCGCAACATTGCGAAATTAATAATATATGTATGTATACACATATATGTATTTATTTATTTATTTACTTATTCATTTATTTAGTCGCACGCGGGCAATCCCGAAAATTCATGTGTTTCGGCCGTCGCACAATATATTTCAGGCATTCGGTGTTTAATTATTTATTTATTTCAAAACGCCAACAAAAATTAACCACGCATTCGTGGAGGAAGGAAAGGGGAGGCAATATTAATTTTATCGCTAAAAAATATACGAGAGCACCAAAGGCATTGCATTTGACGTAATTCGCAAAATTTACAGAGGTACGCATGAATTCACGGCAATCGCACCAAAACATTTTTGTTCAACAACAGCGGAGAAGGAGGAGGAGGAGGAGGAGGAGGAAGAGGATTCAAAGTGGTGGCGAGTCGTTCATTACGATATTATCGACAATTTATCGTCGGACAAATCTCGCAAATTGGACAAAGCGCTACCGATAATGATGGAGATTGTCGTGACTCTGAAAAACTTTCGTACGCCTCTCCCCCGCGAAAGGCGGACACGCAAAATCCTCGTGCGACCGCTGAGAGCGCTGTGCCCTCCCCACTCGATTCTCGCCGGCCATGGAATTATTTGCATCGTCGATGACTTTGGCGTGGGTGTGGTGAACGACCCGCTAACCATCATTCGGCCGACCGGCGCAACAATTAGATTCGCGCGGGGATAAGGCCGACTCTTCCTGTAACGCGAAACCCGCGGACGTTACGCCCGTGTCTTGTTTCGCGCATATTTACGTGTATTACCGGCGCGCGCGTTTGCATTTACCCCGGGAATGCTCCAGGCTAAAAAGCACTCGGTAGTTTTTACCGCTATAACATTTTACGGTAACTTTATCCTCCGACACCCGCCTGCACTCTTAACCATCCGCTTGTCTCTCCCCCCCCCCTCTCTCTCTCTCTCTCTCTCTCTCTCCGATACATGGCTTTCTTCTCGAGTTTGGAGCTACACGTGTGTAACAGTAACGAGAAACAACCCTACTTAGAGAATAAGAGAGAGAGAGAGAGAGAGAGAGAGAGAGAGATTAATTTTCTTTACCGTACACTGTAAATTATGCCATCCCGCGAGATCCCGAAATACCCCCGTTTTCCTCAATCTCGCGCTTTCATCTCTCCCGCTGTTAAAATATTTTTCAAAAGCCTTGTGGATTTTAATGTATTACCGCGGCAATAAACAGAGAAGATTTTCTACCACGAGATATTACGGTGGTACGCTATAATTACCGCGGACGATGAATACCCTCGCGCGCCTCAACGAGCCGTGTAATTAAGCAGCTTTCCTCCCCAAAGTCCGAGAAACGAGCACACGTTCCACGAGGAGATTGAGACGTCTCCCGAGACGTCACGTCTCCGGAGATCGGGCTCGTTTTTTAAACGCGCGCGATTCTCGTCTCGTAACGATTCTCATTCGGCGAAAGAATCGGGAAAAGGGCAGCAACAAAGAGGAAGTTATCGCCCCGTCGGCTTTCCCGGTCCTTCGGCTTTCCCTTCGGCTCTTTGGCAGAACCTTCATCGCCGGGCTCGCGCGAGCGCGTGCGATTTGCATAATCAAATGTAAATTCTTCCGGGCGCGTCGCTCACGTGTTTCCGCGCGATACGTATAGGCTTACTCACGTCCTCCTGCGCCTTATGGCTCTTCCATCGGAATAGCCTGTCCATTTGGCAGGTGGAGGCGTGCGCGTGTACGTTTATTTCCCCCGGAGCTGCCCCCCGGAGAAGGAGGAGAGGAAGGAAGTCGGTTGATCACTCGGCGACTTCCATCTCGCGCGTTTTCGCCGATTGCGGCAGAAAACCGCGAACTTGGCACGTGGACGTGAACGGCTTCTTCGTTGACACTCCTTGACACGCTTCGATCGGCATCTTTGTCGGTTTGCGGACGGATCGAGGGATTCCTGATACGATCAATCCCTCCCGTTGGCACCTCGGGCTTTAGAACAGCTTTGTTGCAGCGAGAATTTTACGACAGCGCGTCGCCGAAACATTTAAACCTTGGAGCGGTTGAAAAGCACTAGGCTACTCTTCGGGAGAAAACCGATCGATCGATGAATCCGAGCGCGCGATCGCTGACGCTTCCTTGCGTCCTGCGTCCTGCGCGGCAAAGACGCGCGACTTTGCACGACCACCACACACTAGACGCGCGACGTTGCAGCGTCCCGTCTTTGCGAATCTGCTCGTGCAACGGACTTTTCCTTTCGTCACGTAAACACATGGAAACCTCCGGATCGCAGAAGCAATCTCTTCTGCGACTCTCCTGCGCGTCGATAAAGTGACAATCGGCGCCGAGGTGAGACACTGTCGGGTTTTTTAATCAGGTGACAAGAAATAGCGTGCGGATCACGGTGCGATTGCGCGTTTACGGTCGTCGCTATTGTTAGAGCACCGCGCTGCCGCAGGATCAAGCGCACACCGCGCGACGAGCGGGGAACGGACGGACGGACGGACGGACGGACGGACGGACGGACGGATGCGCGCGGCTAGAGAAGAGGCGCGGACGGACGCGCGGTATCTCGTGGCTGTCGTCGTGGTGCGAGCACTGGATGCTGATCCGCGAGAGATTCAACGTGGAGCCGGTCGGTTCCTCTCGCCCTCTCGCCCTCTCGAGTCCCTCCGCGTCAGAGAGGACGGCACAGGAGAGGACCTCTCGCCGCCTCTCTCTCGTCCTCTCGCTCGCTCGCCCGCTCGCCCGCTCGCTCGTTCGCCCGCTCGCGCGACTCCTGCCGCGCGCGGTGCGCTTGCGCGCTTATCGATTCCTCCAGTTCCCGCAGGAACACTGGACGCGGCGCCTCGCTCCCTCCTGCACACCGCGCATCCTGAACAGGACACTACCCTCGCGAGTGTCCTTGGCCGACGCGATCGTTTTCTTCCGGTGGATCAGGAGCCTTTTTATTCCCTAATCGACGTTCGCGGACACGACTTCGGATTCGGAGGACGGGAGAGTTCCCCCGAAAGGCTTCTCTTCAGAAACTTGACGGGGATTACTTCCGGTTTGCTGAACTTTTGTCGTTGGGGACGAAATGTGGAGCGAGATGTCAATGGGAGAGTATCTTCTGCTGTTGATGTAAAAATGACTGTGATCCTCGTTTGTGGACATTGGACATTCGTAACTTTGCTTGAGTTATTTTTTTCGTTAATAATTACACGTAATTTACACCTTTACACTTTGACCGTTCAGCTTGATTCGTCGGGATTTTATAACACGTCGTCGTCCGGTGTTTTACTCAGGCGCGTCGGCGAACGAACTGCAGGTCGCCTTGTTTGCAACCCCGATTGCGTGTGCCTACACACTCCCCCGAAGCAACGCGTAACAACAAGAAGGTAACCCCCGGACGCGAGCTCTGGGGTTACGGGACGGATGGCGACTCTATGCACGGTTACTCAGGTGTAGCGTTGCCAACCGCGCGATAATTGTACCGCGTATAATTAGCGTGCAGGCGCTATAATTGCGCGCGCGCGGCATATATTATAAAACTCTGATCCTCAGAGTGATCAGTTCTACACGATGGCGCACAGTACGCGCCGATCTCGTGTTGTAACATCGCGATTCGTATTGTTTATTTTTCATAGCGTGGGAGGAAAACTCACGCTGTTAAGTAGAATTATTGATACCAAATTTGCGTGGCTTCGAAATTTACATCACACTCTTTGTTGCCCGCAGGACAACAAATCTGAACAAATTTCCTTCGTGCACCATAGCCCACAGTCCGCAGTGCGTAATTCGTACTCTTCACTCACTCTCGGCGGCGAGACCAAACAAATGATTGCCGGTAAGCATAATTATTTTTTATAATTATTCCCTCTCGAGTTTGCTTCTAAACAGAGCGGCTATGCCGCTCAGGTGCTGTCGCATTGTAGAGTCCACTCATGCATGCGCGCACCTGCTGCACGTGTTCGATAAACGTCGTCTCGACGGGGGTTGAAGGGGGCGGGGGGGAGGGGGGAGAGAGAGAGAGAGAGAGAGAGAGAGAGAGGTGGAGGAACCCCTTCGTCTTGCCGATCGCCGACGTGCAATCCTATCCTTCCACCCCCGAAAAATACCGCTCGCGTCGCGAATGCACGGCGATACGGGCGAAACGTGCTCAGGCGCGCCGATGGATTAGTTGATATTCCGATTAAAATCAACGTGAAAATCGCAACGCGACATAAATCCACTAATCAAAGTTGTACAACTCCGTGTCAATTCCGTGAGACAACATTAAACTCGTCGAATTTCGCCGCTGTTGGAGTTCACCAAAGTTCACGGCGAAACGCTCGCGCGCGTTTTCACAAAGTGGCTGAGAACGCAGCGGCGCGTATTCTGGTCGAGAAATCCCAGAAACGTGGCGGACGATGCAAAGGGAAAGGGTAATTATAGACCCGTTGCCGAGGCCGCAAAGTTCCCTACGGGACTCTCGCGCTTCTCGTTTTGCGAGAGGACGACGAGAAAAACGAGTTCGATTCGAAACCGAGGCAGGCGCGCGCGCGCGCGCGCGCGAACACATATTTCCGTCTCGCGCCTTTAACGTTAAATGCGGCTGTCCGATTTGCCTGGCGCGTTAACGTCGCGATATTTCAAAAGGACGCGCGCGTTAAATGCTCCATGTTTATTTAACGACGAGATCGGACGCGCGATCTTATTATTCACGGACGGCATATAAAAACAGAAGGTGTGTATTATTCGGTAATGTAATATAACAACCTGCAACGCGATATTTACAGATTTAAAGCGGTACTTGTATTAAATCTTTTAATTACGCTGCGGATTATATAACATATATATTTTACATGTTATTTTATGTGACGAAGATACGTGCGACAAATGCAGATATTAAATTCTCAAACTCGATTTCTCGGTTTAATATCTAATTTCTAATTGTGTCGATATCGAGTCTCATGTAAATTGCATATTTTATTTAGAGCCATATGTAAATATACCCCGTAATTCGCAGCCCGACGTAAAGTCAGATGATGCGAAAATAAATTAAACCGCAACTCTTGACGATTAAATGCTTCTCAGTGGTGGAGCGTGTGCAATCGCTTTGGCGCGGCAAAACTCTTCGCGTGTGGTCAGGACGAGTGTCCTCGCGATCCTGAAGATCGTCTCGTCGAACCTCGTCCCATGACAGAGATATATTCGCGATGTCGAAGAGACATCAAGTCAGTCGGCTACAAGATATGTCGGAGAATAAATATGCGTCACGACGACACACTCACGCATTACCTTCACCTTCGTGTGTGCTTGCGTATCCGGTACGAGGATGCGTTCGCGTATATACGGTATGTCGAAATTACTGTGCTAGCTTTAAGAGCAATAAAAATAATTGAATCTGTTTTATGTTACAGGTACGAGAATCAATCAAAGCAAACACCTAGTCTAGCCCAGCAGAAAAAGGCATTTGATACAACACATGTCGTTCCTGAGATTTGAAAAAAGGCCTGAGAAGTTAATATTTTATTACATTTATATCGTATCATGTTACATTATATCGTATTATATAATAGTACATATCATATCATATTATATTTTATTATATTTTATTCTGCTATATTATAATTATATTATATTGTAATGAACATATATATTAAATATATTGAATAAAACCTTCTATAGTCTTTCTTTTTTTTACTTATTCCCTCCCTTTCTCTCCTATCTCTCTTTCTCTATACCTCTTATTTGTGTATGTGTGTGTGTGTGTGTGTGTGTGTATATATATCTGATTTCAGATAAATGTATATCTCATATCAAAATGTGAAAAATCAGAAAATGAAAAAAGAAAGATTCGTAAAAAACCAACGAAAACATTAAAATTGAGAAAATGAGCAACATTTGCGCTCAGTTTTTTTTAAATTTCCCGCTAAAAATTCGGGAGATACCTCTTCGGTTATTATATTCTCCTGATACAAAGATATGAAAATAAGAAAGCCAAGAAAATTGGAAATTTTCCAATTTTCGCGTTTTGATATCAGGAGAACATAATAATCGAAGAGGTATCCCGAATTTCTAGCAGGACATTTAAAAATTCCAGATTTCCCGATTTTGCATTTTCGTATCAGGAGAACATGATAACCGAAGAGGTATCCCGAGTTTCTAGCGGAAAATTTAAAAATTCCAGATTTCTCGATTTTACATTTTCGTATCAGGAGAACATGATAACCGAAGAGGTATCCCGAGTTTCTAGCGGAAAATTTAAAAATTCCAGATTTCTCGATTTTACATTTTCGTATCAGGAGAACATGATAAACGAAGAGGTATTCCGAGTTTCTGGCGGGAGATTTAAAAATCTGCAAACTTTCTTAGTTCTCAGTCCCGATTTTCCAATTTTGGTTAGCAGGAAAAAGTAACAAAGGACTTAAGGACGAAAGACTTAAATGGACTGGGAATATAATAGAAGCACAAATAAAAAGGAAACATGCTATTTTTCAAACCTTTTTATTCAGATTTTTTTTTTAATACAGTAAAAAAGAATGCGATACAATACATTATATCGAAAAATGTAATTAATATATGATATAATATGAAGCACGCAATATAATGCTATATAACATATAAACGAAGTATAACATAATTATATATTTGTCGCAGGCGGGGCACTTTTTTTTAATTACATAATTTTAAATAATTTTTCTGTATTCTTATACCGAGATCTCTTATACCGAGATCGGGATTAAAATCCGTCGAAGAATACATCTCGTGTACACCCTGTATACGCGCATGTACGCACACACATGTATCGATATTCGAGAGAACCGATCGCCAGTCCGCCTTTCCGCACAATGCACGATGCACTAGAGACATGCACGTGCACGCGCGATGTCATCGCACCTCCTCGAAGATAAGACGTTACACTCGGCGCTTTTCAGCGTGCGAAGCCCTCTCAGACGAGCGTGAAATCTCGACAGGCATCGCCAACAATACCCGCGTAATGTATAGCGATGCAATCCTCCGGGCAGCCGCCGGGAAATAAGCATTGAAAGAAATTCGAGGCCATCCGTAACACCACACAACGGGAAATGCTCGTTCTCCGTTGAGAGCTCGAGAGCGAATCTCTCCTTAATGATATCGAACACGACCAACTCGCGTAATAAATAATATAACACACATCGACGAGTCGAAAGAACACGGCCTAGACTTCCTTAAATTTAACAACAATCTTAAAATTAAAAAATCTACTCTAAATGTTACCGTCCTTTAATGTCGACTGTTGCACCGTCTTTATTAGGCGGTTATACCGTATCCTGCCAGTTGAACAACTGGCCTCTCGAATTGTACGAAGCAGTCGATCCTAATCACGACGATGTTGATCGACGACCCTAGTACTGTCGAGAATTCGCGGGAACTTTCGGCCAGGAAGCAACGCTCCTTTCAAGTCCGCCGCTTATCATCGTGTGATCCTTATGAGGGAACGAGGAACATCCTGCCGGATGGTGCGGCGAATTAGATCGGGCTAGTCCCTAAAATCGTCGCCCCGATGCTACGTACGATGCTTGATCGTAGGCTCACTTCCTTCGGTTATTACGTGGGTACCAGCAGAGATTCCGACTAGTCCCAATCAAAATAATTCGTTAACATCCGCGCGTTCGTTGCGCGGTCGCCTCGTTTGTCCACCCGCGAGCGCTGCGCAACGCGCTGCCAAAGAGAGCCCTTATATCATATATATGTATATATATATATATATATATATATATAACATAATTATTATATAAATTTACATGACAAATCAACTTTAATTTTTAATCAAACTCAAACTAATTAGACTTCCTTCACTTATTATAATTTCACATTACATGCTTAAGATTTAAAATTTTGTTTTGTATACAGCTCCTTTGCTTTTCGTTTTATACACAACTTATTAATCTTTAATTAAATTCCCGATTAAATTTCATATTACACATATTTATAATTCTGTTTTATATGTAGTCAAATTACTGCACATTTTTTCTTTTTTACCGCTACTTATTCTTCTCCGCGATCACACTCAACGACGTCCATCGTATCGCTGTCGCGATGCTTCTTCTCTCGAGCGACTGCTCCCAAGCTCCCAACTCTCCATCGTTCCTTCGCTCCTACATCGAGTGGAGTGTGGCAACCGTCAAGCGGTTGATGAATTAGATTGGAGATCTTCAGTTGTGGTCCAGCCGAGGTAAAAGTGCTGCCCTAATATTCATCGCGCCGGCGCGGGCGCGGTCGTCTTCCGCCGCTGCCGCTGCCGCTGGCCGCTGGCCGCGACGCGAGGGTGCCCGCAGTATCATCAATCGTCACACAGCACCCCGCCGTCGCGCCACCCGGTGTATCAATAGCGCAAGGGCGGGTTCGGGCCGGATCATATTTTACAAAAGCGCTCGACAGATAGTAGCGATGCCGGCTGTCGCTTGTAATGACTTAATGCTTTCAGTCCAATGCGAAATTACGCTGATCTATCGTCGCTCGGCGCGGCGATTAAAACACGTTTCAACGAGCATATTCGCTCGTTCAGTTTATTAAACAACGTATCAGCACGTCGCGTGCGCGATCCAGGCTGCCGATTCGCGACGAAAAACACGTCACGATTGATTGCCGCCCAGTGTAATCCCAGAGTTCGCGCGAGCGTCTGTGCCCGCGCGATAACCTGAGCATCGATTAATTTGTTAACTGTGAGCGAATGTGTGAGTAAGGGGACACGTGTGCACGCTTGGGTTATCTCGAGGTTATCAAAGTTGAAGCCTGATGGGAGGTTTAAGGAAAAAGATCGATCGCTGTGACGAACCTCATCTACCAGACTGATAACGTACATTGCAACTCGAGGAATAATAAATATGTTTATCGACAGACGTCCGTTATCGATAAGAAATGGAGTGTATCGTGGTCGATATCACGGTCGATATCACAGCTTTCACAGAGACGATCCGTCACAAGAAAGATCTAACGGATCTAAAATCGTAAGCTCATTTAGATTGGAAAAAATCTTTTACAATTACCTTTATAAATTTTATACGAAAATGCCTCCGAATGGGTAAACTGCTCTCGACCGATGGCAAACTTATGCAAATTTCTCAATTTTATGCAACATTAATATTACTCAACATTCCGAAATGAAGGAGTTTGCGAAGAATAAAGTTTGACTTTCAAGAAGCTTATATCCCCGTCTCGCGATGTTAATTAACTCGAGCGCGCCTATAAAATCCTGCGGGGAACCCTCTAAACACTTCCTATTAAGCCTCCAACAGTGTTTTACTACAAACAGCCGTTTACAACTCGGCATAAAGACCACCGTGAGCATTCCGACGATGTGTACGCGCCGCGCGCAGATCGTAATCGTTGTTGGCGAGAAAATACCTCGCGTGTGACGCGCGATGAATGCTCCCCGCGCACACATTTCGCGCGAGCGGCGTGTGTATCGCATCGCGTTAAGAAACGACTCGCTGTCGACCGCGATCGAGCCGAGAGCTCGATCAACCCCGTGATAACGCGCCGCGCGCCGATTCCTGCCTTATCTCAGCGGCACCGCGACCACGCCGCGATCCGCCGCGTGTCGGTCATCCCCGTCCACAGTTTGCTCACGCGTCTCTGCTGATGAATCGATGTTTGAGCAACCACGGGATGTACGCCTCCGCGATCTCCGCTAAGCGATTCCCTCCCCCCTCGCGCTCATCGCGATCGCGATCGCGAAATCAGTCTGCGAGGTTGAGATCGTGAGGGTCCTGCTGCGATGCTCGACGTCGCGAGAAGAAAAATTCGGAGGAAGCCGAGGAGAAAAAAATCCAAGCGAGGCCGAGTGCTCGCTTGGTCTCGCGGGGAGAGCAAAAGCGCACGCTCTCCGCCGCGCGCCGTGGCGATTTTGCGTATCGCTTCGCCGCGCTTGAAGCGCGTGTACGCATCGCAATTTCCGCGCCGCTGTCGAAGCCAATTAATTTGAGGGGCGCCGCGCAGTTAATTAATTAGTCGCATCAGCTACACGAGACGAGAAATTCCTAACTCGAATTCCTTCTCGGGTTCGACTTATTGGATCGCGTAATTTCCGGAATCGGCGAGCGCGCGGTATATCGCCATCATCCGCGCAAAGATCGTCGACCTCCTGCCGCCACGACGTCGCGCGCTGCGCCTCGATACGGCAAAATTTAATTTCGACGCAGCGAAGCGCGCGCGCACACACACACACACACACACACACACACACACATACGCACGTACGTACGTATAGTTTTACTTTCGGCCGGCTGTGCCGAATCTTGGCGCCGATAAAGTGCGCCTTAATAATGCTAATGGACACGCGAATCCACCCGCATCGGACAGAGCGTAAAAAGAAAAAAAGAAGGAAGGAATGACGGGAGGGAGGAGGAGGAGGAGGAGGAGGAGGAGGAGGAGGACCCTGCGAAAAATCGAAGGAGGATGCTACGCCTCGTTATTAAAAGAGATCACGCATCACGTCGACGGCTTCGCCGACAGATTTTTCCCTCCACTCTGGCCCGCTCGAGTATTCGCGGCGAAGATAAATGCGCTTGCTGATCGCGTTGCTCACCACAGCGCATCCGCTTTCCATGATTATGCGCCGTACCGCCGCATCGGCTATCAATCTGATTCAGCTTGTTTACCCGACTATTTGGATCGTTAAGCCAATCTATTCTCGCGGATGCGAGAGCTTGACGCGGACGAGAGAATGGCGTCAAAACGTCGCTATAAATCACAGAGGAATCCTCTCTCCTAAAAATTACTCCTCTCCTTCTCTCAAAATCAGAGACCATCCATTATCTCCGATACGGCGCAATTTTCACAACACTTGAAACGCGCTCGTAAGAACGTTCAATCGACAATTGTTTTCCGATCTCCACGATATCTTTCCGTCTGATTCTTTTAAAACGCAAGACGCATCGAGCGATATAATATTCTTCCGAGAACATCACGGCAGATAATTCGCGATTAGTAGTACACGCGCGAGCGCGGACGTTCCCGACGCGTTAATCGATCGCGATAAAAAGTCGACGGGAAGTTGTCTCGTTATAGAACGGCGTGATAAAGGGCCCGGTTGTCCCCTGAACCGCGACAAACGCGTCCCTTTGCTACAATTAGCGAACCGAGCGTTAAGATTGGCTTCGTTCGTTCGTTCGTTCGTTCGTTCGTTCGTTCGTTCGTTCGTTCGACTACGACGGCGACGGCGAGCGCAACGTCGTTGTCACATTTATCGGAGAGTCCTCGAGCACTCGTTCGTGTGCACAAGTCGTCGACACAACGCTGGAAAAAGTACGCGCACACAGGTCGCGTGTAGCGCGATCTAACGAGTCGCGCTGCTGTTCGTTCGTATGGTGCGCCTCTCCCTCTCTCTCTCCCTCTCTCTCTCCCTCCCTCTCTCTCTCCCTCCCTCTCTCTCTCTCTCTCTCTCTCTCTCTTCCGCCGATCCACCCGTAAAAAAGAAGAAAATACTGTCGGCAGATAGAAGCGCCGTTATGTGATAGCAATGGCCGGCGGCGGCGGCGGCGGCGGCGGCTTCGACGTAACAATGGGCGAACAGGATGCCGGTTATCTACGTGGCGCATAGTCCACCGTGATAAAAATGCCTGCGAGCCATCGCCGTGTCGTGTCTAGGCTCTCCTCTACGCGTCGAGCGAAGGAGCGCTTTGATATAATCTCGGTATTAATATATACATACATATATATCCATGATAAAGGATAACATTAACAAAAAATGGGGGGGAGTAGAAGAAAGTGGTACTTTAGGTAGAGAGTGAAAAGGATAACGAGAGAGAGAGAGAGAGAGAGAGAGAGAGAGAGAGAGGGAGAGAGAGAAGGGGGAAGGAGGAGAAAAAAGGAGAGGTACTCTAGATGTATTAAATTACTAATGAGAAAAGTATAGAACTCTCGAAGGTGCGATAGCGAGATACGTCAGAATGGAAGAGTAAGAAACTCGGGCGCTCGTTTAGATAAGAATATAGCAACGAGTTTTATCGATACAAATGATTTGTATGTATATCGAGTACACAATTGCGCGATATGATATAAATAAGAGAAACAGCAAAAGTGTGTGTGTGTTTGTACGCGAGACGAGGAGATTAGTTCCTCGTAGAAAGTGCGTGTGAGATTAGCAAGCTTGGACACGCGATAATTGACACGCTGTTTTGCAAAAAGATACATTTAATAGGTGTTATTAACAGTACGGAGTTGCGCGTTTAAGATTCATTAATGAAATGATATGAAAAGCCACGAAAAACTCGCAGTTAATTCAATACGAACAGAATATTTGTGCAAAACGATGCGCAGTTTCGATTCTATCCAGAGTCACGTTTGCTTAATCAGCAATGCATAACGCTATTAAATTCTTTTCGCGATATTAATATTAATACGGCTGTTTATCAGGATGCAATAGGCGGGATTTGCTCACGAATAATTTATGTATTGTGCTCGGGGCAGATATGAATCAGGAATGTTAAATCGCATGTTCGTATCGACGCTTCTTCCTACTTCTCGCGATACGCAACTCGACCGAGAACGAAACACGAATTTTCGCCACCGAAGCACATACATCTTCATTATTATCGCGTAAATCTCCGCTATGTGCGGTACAAGAGAAGAAAATATAATATCGGAAAGTAAGGGTGAAGAAAAAAACGTTTCGTTTAATGCCGTTACGGTGTTGGCGCTAAAAATGGGCTTGATTTACAGGACGGGCGGCTTAATTAGTAGTGACCCACTAATTGAGCAAACGCACCCGGGGCGAGTCCAAAGTTTTGCGATTCGCAATAAGGGATACCCCCGTTATGAGGGGTACCCCCGTAGCTACGGGGGATATTGCTGGAAATTAAACGCTCGCTCACTCAGCCTCCACGCGCGCGCGCGCACGCGCACGTGGGTGTAGCACTCGTGGGTACGCGCGCATTCACGTAAACGGACCCCCCCCTTTCACCCTTGTTGCGTTGGGAAACGGGACCGTAATCGCATCTCCTCGCGCTCAGGCGCAACAAAGCTCCCATTACCGCGCTGTAATTAAAGTCGTTAATTATTTTATAAACTACGCCAAACTGATTAGCAGGAAGGCCTCCTCGTCCTCGTTCCTGTCGTGGTTACTCCACGACGTGTTTAGGATTAACGACGTATATAAACGCGAAGACGCGCTCAGAGTCGAATCGATACGCTCACTTTCCCTTCGCCATTGATGCTTTTTCTTGGAGGAACGACCTCGCGCGCTCGTCAATGAATCGTTATTCCAATTTAACGCGCGCGCCATTTTACGCAGTATGTACGCACCGATGCGAATCTATCTGGTGTTCGATACGAAAGAGAAAACAGGGGAGGTTTCGTTTCGTTCGAGAGTTGCAGAGTTTGAAACTAGTAGTATTCGAAGAATTCATCAAAGAGAGATCAACACTTGTCACTTTCCGAGGTGTTTGAAAATGGTCGACAGAGTTGGAAAGTACGTCGCGCGTCTCGGAGGAGCGTTCTACAGCGTTCTAATTTTTTCATCATGATGTTTCACCGTTCTCTGGAGATGTCCTCAAAGTGGCGGACTTCGAAAGTTGAGCCTTGCTTTTTAGAATTCGTTTGTTCCCATCCGGAGGATAGGACTCCATTTTCGATCGTGAACACAATGTCTTGTACTTTTCTCTCTCCTTTTTCCAGCTCGAGCTCGATCGTCAGCTGAAATCTGCATTCGATCTTGCGTCCGACTGCATTGTACTATTGTTTCCACGAAAGGTCAACAGACACAGACCCGAGAGTGACGCTAATAGGCTCTCGCGCAATTTCTCGCGACTCGCGCGCGCGCGCGCGAGCGCGCGGCCAGTGCCTTCGACAATTGAACGATATTGGATCGGCGCGAGAGCGCGGAATTGACTCGTTTCACGGAAGTGGGTATTTCTCTTGCACCGGGCTCGCGCACAGATGCTCCAATTCGCTCGTAATTGAGCGTCGGCCAGCGAATCGTCTTTCCCTTCGTACGATGTCTTCCGGCTGCTGGACACAGCGCTTTCGATGAACGCACGTCGACTCGTTTTCGTATTCTCAAAGTGTCATCGACACCGTCCGTTTCAGATAACACGCTGTAGAAAAATAATAATTCAAGATAACGACATCAAAGAGGATCATATCGGTCCCAGGTCGGCAAGGTCGGCGACGCAAGGTTGCTATACACAGTCTGTCCCAGATCCAATGATCCACTGGTCTAAAAACAAATACAAAGCGTTTATTATTTTGATTTTTTATTCTTGTTTATTCAAAATAGTCTCCTTCTGAGTCAATAGAGCGCTGGAAACGTTCAAGAAATTTTTCGAAATATTTTTTATACTCATCGGCTGGAATGGCCTTTAGTATGGCGGTCGAAGTCTTTTGGATGACCGGGATGGTATCGAAACGATTTCCTTTCATCGGCAATTTCAGTTTGGGAAATAGCCAGAAGTCGCACGGAGCCAAATCAGGTGAATACGGTGGATGATCGATGACAATGAATGCCTTTTTTGCTCAAGAATTCACGTACCATGACTTGGCTTTGTGCGATGGTGCATTATCGTGCGACCTTCCGTTTGCCCAAATCTTCGGTCAAAATTCGATAGACTGTGCTCTTCGGTATCCCAGTTTCCTCTTCGATGAGTCTCGCAGGCACACAGCGCGGTCGCTTCGAAGAATTTCTTTGACTTTCTCGATGTTTTCTTCATTGCGAGTGGTTTTTGGCGGCGGTGGTGCTCGGTCATCGTCCGCAAGGTCCTCACGACCGTCACGGAATCGGCCGAACCAACGGAAAACCTGTGCACGGGACATGCATTCATCCCCGTACACATTTTTTAGCATTTCGTACGTTTCTGCACCACTTTTACCCCAACACTCTTAAAACATGTTCCATGTTGGTTTTTCGACCGACGTACACAATCTGACTTTACATAAAATGTCAAACCACAGTGAAATATCGACCGAATTCGCTCAAATCTTGAGGTTAAGTAGATGAAGGGTAGAACATTCACCTACCATCATTCACTCATAGATGTCGCTGCGCTAAGAACTTTGACGGAACCAGTCTCGTCGTATCTGGGACAGACTGTGTATATGTGTATAGATGGCAATCAAGATGTCACGTTTTGAAAAGCAGCGCCGCATAAACCAACAACTTTCTACATATTGACATTAGGATATTTCGACATCAGGCGCCTGCGATTGCGCGCGGAATTGATTCTATCGATTCTAAGGTGGGGTGACCTTGAGCATCGAAAGAAACACCGAGAGAAAAATGTTTTACTCTCGGTGTCGAATCGGCATCATCACTCGATGCCAAATATGCCAGAGAAGGAGCATTGCGCAGGAGTCACGACGCCACGATTGTTATATCTTAATCTTTCCGATCGATCGCGTGCTCGAAATCTCGAGCGTCACGAGAACGCCGTCGCTCGCGGCTTGCGCCTGATTACGCTGACGTGGACAATTTTCAAAATGATACTTCACGACAGAAATAATAATCTCCGGACGAAATAAATCGGCGCATAGTCGCCCCCGCGACTCCCCTCCACGCGTCGCCACGATACAACGCCGGCTTACCGTCCTCCTCCCTCGCTGCAGCTGCAGTTGCAACGTACTTCCGTTCGTCAGACACGTCCCGTCGCATTTCCACGCATCCCAATCGTGAGTCCGCGTAGCCCGTCGTCGTCGGTTTAAATATAGCCGCCGGCTCCTCCTTCGCAGCGTCGCCTCGTGCAGGATATCAAGCTCCTCGTCACGATGCGACAGGAGGCGGTGCGCGCACGATATCGACGAGGAGCTTACGGCTCCGATGAAAACACGCTCAAGATACGCTTTTTCGTGAAAACGTGAAAATCTTCCACAAGTCTTGTCAGACCGTGTCTTTCGACACGGTACAATAAAAATGTATAAGTCGGTCGTGATGCATCGCGCGATGCGAAATTTTGCAACGATCAATGTCATATCGTCGAATCGTCGTTGTTATCCAATAAAATAAAGGTGATTTTCCGTAAACGCAAATGTGTTATTTTCTCGAATTTTCGCGAATGTATTATGATTATGTCTCGAGTGTGTTCTGTCGAAAATGGGAAATGGGGAAAACGATTCGAATACGCATCGTGAAAAGCGCGACGCGCTGCGGCTTCTTCTCCGGCTCGATGCGCCGCCGCGCATTTACGTTGACGTAATACTGCACCGACAAAAATTACGAGTTTTACGGGCTTCTCGATCGAAGAGAGGCGCATCCCGCGGAGAGAGGAAGATCAAAGTCGCCGGCTATAAATAGATCGGAGAACGAGAGAGACCGAGGAGAGCGTCGGCTTCTATTCTGGGACGACCATAGGTTGGTCACCTCGTGCCACCCACCGGCCCTGACCGTCAAAGAAAATGCATTCGTCGTTGTCGTCGTCGTCGCGCGCGCGCGCGCGCTTTCTTCTTCCTCGCGCTTTCGCGCGAGAAAGAGAGAAATCGATTTTCACGAAACTAGTGAACAACGAGATACTTATTCTCGCAATCTCTGTGACTAATTTCCGCGTGTACGCGGAATAATGACAACGAGACAAGTGAAACAAAGGAATGATCCGGCCGCCGGTGATTCCAGGTTACCCTAGATAGACAGGCCATTGGACAATTGTCTGTTTAGCTAAACGAGACCGTCCACTTTGCACGGTGCACACGCGGAAAATTCCCGGCGGAAAATTCAGCGGCGAAAATAAATCGCGAAATCGCGGCAGCAATTAATGCACGCGCGAACGCGGTATGTCGTCGGTCGGCTTTGTAATAAAATTGACGGAAGCTATATTCTTCTCCGATAGAAACGTAATCGACGATCCTGTGAGCACGAAAAGACTCGTTGTACTCGGACGTTGTGGTTCCGGATACGGACGCCGGTCTTCCAAGTGTCCCGTTCTATTCTGATCCACGCACTCCGTCTCTATTCTTTTCCATTCTAATATGCCGCGGTCTACGTGGAAATAAAGCGACCACGGTCGCGCGGATGCAACGAGGGTGACAGAGCGCGCACCGGCGGCGAACGAGCGCGGATAAATCTTGGCACGAGTCCGCGTAAATGTCCGCGCGCGCGCGCGTGCGACGATGCGGCGGCAGTGTCTGCTGGACGTTCAATGGTGGATTCCGCGCTTGAATCATCCCCGGACCGAGAATACCGTCTTCTCGCGATGATGCACCGGCGGCCGTCGCAGAATGTGCGCCTCTCTTTCTTTCTCTCTTTCTCTGGGGGAGGGGGCAACGACTACGTACGGTACGTAAATAGAACGCCGGCGCTACGCGCGTGCGTGCGCGCGCGCGCGCGCGAGTAATAGGCCCTGTGTTAAATAATAGAAATAAATGACAGAGAGCGCGGAGGAAAGGCAAACGACGGAATGGAAATAAATGATCCATCGGTAGATTCTCATTACCTCGCTCTTCACGAGCGAGAAGTCACGGCGAGAGGATCTCGAGTCTGTTTCTCTTTAGATTTCATTTCTGACTGGTTTTCACGCGCGACTTGAGAAAGAAAGGGAGAAGGAAGGGGAGGGGGAGAGAGAGAGAGAGAGAGAGAGAGAGAGAGAGAGAGAAGCAGGGAGATAGAGATAGAATCCGTCTGACTCTGACGGCCGGAAATTACATTTTTTTCACACGCCAGACCCGTCACTTTTTCGAAATACTCGGCTGCCGGTTATCGTGGATGGGGGAAATGCCACAAGGAGAGTTTGTTTCCTTTAGGGAAGTTTGCGACTTTTAACATCGCGCGGTTCATCCTTCGTTGGCCGGACAAATAAATAGACGGACCTTTGAGCCTTGTCGCGCGAGTTTCGCCGAGACCGCAACTTCAATTAGCCTTCTGGAAACTTGGTGGCGTCGCGCGACGTTAAAGGATATTCGAGTCTCGCCGCGGTTTCCTCCTATCCGGGATAAGCTGCTACATTCGGGGGTTGTTAACGAAAAAAGATATTCTCGCGTCCCGGAAAGAAAAAAAAACATTACAACCATCAAAGGAGTCTGAATGATTCCTTGCGAAAATTATTCAAACTTATGACGATTTGGCATTTTATACTTTCAATCGACGTTGGATAAAACCACAAGAAGTAAATAAAATTTTCCCCTAACATTATTTGTATCTTTTCAAGCACCAGTCATTTTGACTTTTATTTTCGATAAAAATAGGCTTGAGAATCGTAGGAGAATTCTAGTGATTTACAGGAAAATTGATCAGCACATTTTTCTTAGTTCAGTGATGTACGGCGAACGATAAAATATATATATTCGAATATATTCGATGCCACGCGCGTAAGGTTATTCTTCCTCCACTCCCGTCTATTTTTCATTTTTTAAAGTTGCGCTTCAGCTTGTAGCTCAAAGTTACCGGGAGACGTAGTTTCCGAAATAAATGATTCCGATGTCGGCTTCTCAGGACAGGCCCCGAATCCACCGCCCAAGGAGAGAGAAACGAGGCGCGGCGAGCCACGAGAATCGTCCGTGAGAGGAAGAGGGAGAGAGAGAGAGAGAGAGAGAGAGAGAGAGAGAGAGAGAGAGAGAGAGAGAGAGAGAGAGTGTGTCGTAAAGTCCCTCGAAAGAGTCGGCTCTTGTCTCTCTCTCTCTCTCTCTCTCGCGTGCGCGCGCGCGGGCGCATGTTCGGGCCTTGAAAACCGCGGGAATAAAACCACGGCGATGTAACTCGTGAAGCACATGAGTCACCGAACGCGGCCTAGAGAGAGGGAGAGAGAGAGAGAGAGAGAGAGAGAGAGAGAGAGAGAGAGAGAGAGAGAGAGAGAGAGAGAGAGAGAGAGAGAGAGCCCGCAACAAAAGCGTCGTTCAACGAAAACGCGCGGGTGGCCGTTCGTTTACCTAGCCACGGCGGCCACGCAGGATCCGAGGTCCTTCCCGGTGGGGTCAATCGCGGCTCGACAATGAGGAAGCGACTTTGACCGGTCGGTCGCTTCTCGCCTCTGTTCTTTGTCGCGAAAGATCAAACGATACAATTTCTATCTAAAGTCGTACGAATCTCACAAAGAAAATATTTCGTATCATTTAAGGAGATATCGCTTGAAGGATATAAATGATTATTAAGAAAGACGAGACTCCTCGAGTCCAACGAAAGGCAGAAAAGCAGAAATCGATATCTTTATCCAAAGCTCTGCTCTGTATATTTTTTTATAGGGTCGTATTTTTCCTACCCATAAATTACTACGTCACTTTGTGTTTCTCGGCGAATCGTAAATTGTCGGCGTCAGCGATTCGCTCGTCTCGAGGTTCCGTGTCTCTTTATTGCCGTAAACCGCAGTGTTTCAAGGAGCGACGTAAAATCGAGTGTTACGCAAACGATATGCATCGATCTCACGCGTACTTCCTCGTCCTTGGACCGTGTGTGCACGGGTGGTGAGCCTTTTTATTACCACCGTGAAGGGCGAGGCCCCCCAGGAATTTTACAAGCGCCGAAGGGTCTCGTGAGGCACGAGGTTACCATCGCGTAAACTATCGAAAGGGACTACCACACCGAGAGCGACTACCATCGAGATGGGGCACTCGACTTTTTGATCGTTCCTGCTGTGTCGCGAAAGCATCGCGTCGTGAAGAGCGATGAAAAACTCGAGGGGACAATTCCGGACAAATCTCTGTCGTTACTTTTTCGGACACTAAATTCTGGAGACGCGAGACCTCTCCGGAGTGTCTTCCAAAGTGATCTTTTTTTGTCTATCGGAAATGTTACTAATTGCTTGCGACAGAAAACATTTACATTCTGCCACTATTCACTTATGTACAGTTTTCGACAAATAAATAAATTATGGGCTTACAAACTTAGAAAGAACACTCTATGAGAGATAATAGAAGATAAATTAATATTTTGCACTTTTGTGTAGAAAAAGCGCGCTATATGTGGGATAAGAAATGCGAATTATTCCTTAATCAGGAATCACACAGGTATTTGTCAAATTTTTAAATTGCCTCATGGTAGCGACAAGATCAGTGTCAAAGCTGCGAGAATAAGTGTCGCAATATTCCTATGGTACGACCCGTAGTACCAGTGACCATCTTTTCAGAATAAAATTCGTTGAATATTCAAAGAGGCGCCTGCACTCGCTACTGCAACGTGACTAAACTACCGATGGAGTCTATTATTACTATGCGGTATTAAAGCGCGCCATCCGCGTGCGCGGCGCCATCGGTAAGCCGCGATCTCTCCCGCACGTCGTATCCGAATAATCGTCCTTCTCTCGCGAGGATCAAGTTCGTGAACAGAATGAAAGCGATTGCGGCGTGTTAAACGAAAACAAGACGCAGCTTAGAGGAGATTAAGTTAAATATCCGCTGCGTACGGCGGAAATGGAAAATGCATTCGAGGGAGAGAAAAGGGTTGGGAGACACTGTGCTTGTCTGCGATCCAGACGAGCTACTCTATCCATTCTCATTCCAATCGCGCGTGCGCGCGCGCGCGCGTATCCCAGGGGCGACAAAAGCGCAGCTCGAAGAGGAAACAACGACGAGCCGTCTGGACAAGCGGAAGTGACTACCGGCTGATGCGACGCGTTTCTTTGTCCGTGTAAAGCGAGACTGTACTATCGCGCCTTTAATCCCCCCCGTTACAGACTCAGACTCGGTAGTCTTGAGAAATCGAAGCCGAGATTGCGTTGCAGTAGAGCAAGACAGTATAGAACAAGACAGACTTTCTAAACGTAGAAAAGAAGCACTCTATTCAGTAATCTTGAAAGTGAAAAAAAGTAAAAAAAAAGAAGAGTAAAAAGGTAAAAAAAAAAAAAATAAGTAAAAATAAAAAAATAATTCTAACATCAAAAAGTCAGATATAATTATAATTTAAGAACAAAAGAGATAGAAAAGAAAAAGTAACAAATAACGTGTACGCAGAGCAGAATATATAAAATATAGATATGAAACTCGTGTTGATTTTGAGAAGCGAAGAGGCGAAGACGCGTTCTCGCAAGATCGCAAGAAGTCGCGAGTACGGACGACATAAGGGAACATTACCACTCTTATAACCGCTCGCGCATATTTAATCTGAGTTTAGACTGTGCGGACGCTAATTTAGTATCCCGTTATTTCAACACGATCCTCCAACTTCTTCGTCTCGGTGTGTAGGGTGAAGCCGCGGCGCGGCGGTGCGTTTCCCGCGAAGGACATACTAATATTGTCGCATGCTCGGCCGCTGCTTACGACGGCCGTAAAACCCGATATACCCTCTCACGTGTTGCTCCCCCTTCGCTCCGCGCACGATAGGGACAAGAAACTCGGTATTCATCGTCTCGTTTTCGAGGACTACTAGACGAGGAGCCGGTCGCCTGCACACGCCCACGGTCCTTCGATATTTTTACGCGGTTAGGCGTGGTCCCTCCCCGCCCGACCCTTCGACTCCCTCTCCCCCCCCTCTCTCTCTCTCTCTCTCTATCTGTCGTGCTCTCACTCGTATATGTCCCTCTTATGTGGGTCTGCAACGGGGACGAGCGACGAGATGCCGTTTGTTATAACTTATTGTGCCGATGCGCGTGGCTCGTTCCTCCTGTTTGCGTTGGCCGTCGACTCGCCCACGCGCTGCCCTCCCAGCATTTTTCACCGAACACATTCTGAACGGAGTCCCCCCTCCCCCCTCCTCTCTCTCTGTTGTTGCAGCCGAGGGTGGTTAGCCCGGACAGCCCCTTCGCTCGATTTTCGATGTACAGTTTTTATTTCCGAGCACGCCGATGGCTCGTGCGCCGCTGTTGCCCCCCGCTGTTTATTTTTCCCTTCAGAGGTATGTCATCATGTGCGGATGGGGGGGATTTTCAACGATTCGTCGTCTCGCGTGCCTGAGAGAGGGACGAAGATTTAATTGTTGAATATTGTTGGAAGACCGGAAACGGACCGGTTGGCCGGGAAAAAAAAAAAAAAAAAACAAAACCTTCCGCTTCACGTCGAATCTTTCCCCCAAAGTGGACTTCAATTATCAATTCAATGAAAATCCCATTTCGGAAAGAGAGATTGCTGTGTGCGAAAGAGACCATCCGAGACCATTCTTTTACGAGAAATTACCGCGGTGAAGTATTATTGTTACATCTCAGACTCGACGCTTCGCGCGCCGTGAGAAGATCGATCGAATTCGGAACGGCGATCGCTCTCAACATCAGCGGCTGTAATCATAGAGGACCGTGCGTTTCCGCGAGATCCACCGAGATCCACCGTGAACCGGCCGTGTGTTGATCGTAAATTCCCAATTAATCTCGGCCACGCGCCACGGGGGACACGCGTCGACGATAAACTCGCATTATCTATCCCCGACAGAGAGACGCGAATTTATTCCGCTCGACGCGGTCACGTTAACGCCGCAGTCGCACGCATCATTCGGGGAAGGTTACGAGCTAATCGTGCTGCGTCGCCTGCGTGCAGAGGGCTGTGTCGAGGGGGCTGTGTGCCGCCGAAATTTATGCACCGGCACGCGCCAATGTCACCGTCGCGCATACTGCTTCACGAAATTTCCGAAAGCGACGCGTCGCCTCCTCTTTCGTCTCTCGTTAATACGAAGGAAGGATTTTCCTCCCGAAGATCCCTGGCGAACAAAGTCTGATGAGGATGATGGGTGGAGAAAGATGGAGGAACAGAATGAAACATCATAAATCAACGGGACGATTAACCCACCGCAATCCCGTCGTCGAGTCTACTTCGACACGACGTTTTATTCTAAAATCCACTGTTTCCTATTCATTAATAATATCACCAATTTTAAGACAAAATAAAACCCAAAAAAGGGTTGGAAACGTCGCGTCGCGTTTATCGACAATTTTGGAAAATATACATGTAAACTCGCGCGTTCGACATTATTTAATTATGTTAAATTATAATTGTTGAATTATTGAATTATTTAATCAAACACGTACGTACGTGTAAAACGTACAACTTTTACACGGAAAGTGCAGTAATTATTTCTCAGGATAATCAGGATAACGCGAAATCCCAGTGTAAAACGCGAGTGATAAATTCGGTGACAATTAACGGGGTGTTTCGCGCGTGGAGGGACGTGGAGAGCGTTCGCCCGGCGTTCCGCCCGGCGGAATAGCGAATTATTTTCAGGAAACGCCGAATGATTGCACGCTCTTGGAATTATAACGAATACGCCGAGCGCGGCCTGTAAGCGGACACCGACTTCCGAGCTCGAGTCTTCCCAGCGTCTTCCCAACGTGCCAGCAGCCTGCACGGCGGGGGGGAGGGGTCGGAGAAGAGGAGGTCGGGCCCTCGTTATGCGTCTCTAAACCCGCCTAATCCGAGCATAAGATATTGTATTTTACGGCGTAATCCAGCGGACAATGCGCGCGACTCGAGCCGCGCGCTATTGTGAGCGACGACTCTGAGAGAGGCCGCGCGCGTCGAGCACTTTGAGGTGAAAATAAAATAACGCGCGCGTCGCTCTCTTAGAGTGGCTTCGCTAATAGCGCCATTGCCTCTCTCTCTCTCTCTCTCTCTTTCTCTCTCTCTCTCTCTCTCTCTCTCTCTCTCTCCCTCCCTCTCTCTCCTTACAATTCCTTCGCGCTCGAACGCGAGTAAGATGCAAATCGACCGGACCGAACGTTAAAATCGCCTGAGCGAGGGCGCGCTCAATTATAACAAATCGAGCAGCCATTCGTTGGCGCGATCGAGCGCGCCAACTTCTCCGCTTTCCTTTCGATATTCAAAGCGCCTCGCGTGCGCCGCGAGAGAGAGAGAGAGAGAGAGAGAGAGAGAGAGAGATCGTCGATTTCGCTATCTACAGGGTGCTCCGCAGTTTATCCGCGAATTTGTTCGCGAAAATTTTCGCGAGAATGCAACTGGTGGAAACAAACTTCTTCTCTTTGCACAGAGGAGAAACGTTCGGATAAATTAATGTGACAGAGTGAACGGACCAAACGCATTCCGGTCAAAGGGAAACTTTCTATCCGCTTCAACTCAGAGACGCCTATGACTCGTTGTTCATCGTCGCTCGCTCTTTCCCCGCCGACTACTTCTTTCCCCGTGTAAGAGATGTCAGACAAGAGACTGACGGAAATTACGATACGATACGAGGAAACAGTATCAGTTTCGGATCGACTTGCTGCGAGTGCGCGACACGTCTGGCGATCGATAAAATCGTGAGGATCGCCTGTGGGCGATTCGAGGGCTAAATAAACTATAATTATCCGTTGCGAAGGGTCCCCAGGGTCAATAGTAAGCAAACGATGCGGAACCGTTGTCGACACTATTTCGAAGCGCGGCAGCTGCGGGACTTTCGGGCGGAGCGTAACGCTCGACGAGCGATGATCGTCGTCGATGCGGCTTAGAGCGAAGACAACCGATCGCGAATTAAATGCGAGGCACGAAGGCAATTTACCGCGGCAGCTGCTCGACATCTGCCGGCTGCATTCTCCTTGCAACCTTCGCGCGAATCTAAGCGCGAATAGTTCGAGTTGGACGAGAGAAGTGGAACGCGAGCACGACGCTCGGGAGAATTCGCGCGAGAATTTGCACGATGAGGCGGCGGCGATCTTATCAGGCTATAAATAGAGGCGCGGTGAAAACACGGAAATAATCGAGATGATTACACACAGGCGGAATTAACGGTCAAACTTCTCACCGCGATCACTCGGTTTTTACGCACGACGATCGACGACGCACAGCCTGTGCTTGAACAAATGTCCGGCCGCGCGATGTCTCTTTCCTAACTGCTCTAGCAGCGTTGGAAGATATATCGAAATTACGGTCGAATTTATACGTAACGTAAATTCAACGAGAGATATCCCTAATAAATTATTAATTAACGAAATAAGGTTTTAAAATCTCTTCGGCACAGATATATTTTAATTTCATTTCGGTGGCTATTGTCTGATAATTGTTGCTGCAAACTTTCAGTGAAACTCAATCCCTTATCCCTTATTATTATTATTACATATTTAATGTACAGAGTTACACGTCCACTCCAGAATACCGAGTATGGAACAAGGAAAAAGAGAGAGTGAAAGAGAGAGAGAGAGAGAGAGAGAGAGGGGGGGAGGGGGGGGGAGAAAGAGATCCAACTGAACTGATAATCTCTGAATCTATACGTTCTCTCGTAGCTTATGGAACTTGTGAATCTAACAATCTATCGATCTACGGACGAACCCATCGGCCCGACGATTTATAGATCCACAGATCTCTGGATCGAGCGATCTATAAATTTATGTATCTGTAGATAGCTATCAGCAGATCGGCGCATCTCTATGCATTATTACGGTACGTGAAATCGCGCAACACGAGCGTAACCTAATAACCCATGAATATGTTATCTGCAAATTTGAACGTGTAGCGCACGCTCCATCGTACACGAGCGCTCACAACGAGCAAATTTGATTGACAGGCAATTAAAATCGACATTACTCGAATCGAAATTTCGGTCCTACAAAGAGATATATCTAACGTTACTGTCTGCCATTTCTCTTCTCGTTGCTACGTCTCTACGACTCTGAATGAAAACGCTGCAAGACGGTTTCTGCATCCCAAAGCAGTTTTCGCGTTCGCCGAGTTGCCGTTTGGTATTTTTGAAATTATATTCCTAGAAAAGTTCAATTTCCATCCTCCAGAAAAAACGTGACGGAGGCGACCGGTATAATGGCCGCAAAAGTTGCCACGTTTGTCACGCGCTATCGTGGACGTGCGCAAAATCTATCGGCGTTACATAAGATGTAATCAACGCGCGCGCGCGCGATGAATAATTCCGACCCTTTTTAATTAGCGGTAAGCGCGAATATCTCCGCGCGCATCGACGATCGTAACCGCCTCGATTTTGAACACGACCACGGTCGGCGGTAATTACGCCGTAAAGGGAGCACGGGGACCCGCGCCGGTCCCCGTGTCAATGAAACCGTCTCGCCGTCGAAAATAAAAACGCCCGTCGGCGATATATAGGGCGAGGACGATAAAAATAAGTGCACCCGGAGGGTGCCCGGGGTTCCTTCGCGGCGATAACAGATTAAGCGGTAGCGCGGCAACCTCCAACCTCGTGCCCGAAATAGAGATCTCGTGAAATATGGCGTCAAGATATATTCCGTACATATCGATAAACAGCTGGAGACTGTCCGCTGGATGTCGTCGAGGATCGTCCAACCTCGTAATGTAGCAAAAGGATACACATGAAAGCGCCCCTTCGCTCGAGATACCCGTGATCCGTGATTGCAGCGTGACACTGTTTAGGTCTTTTGCATCCAACGGGTCATGGAATGGGTCTGTCCTCGAAATGTGAGAGAGAGAGAGAGAGAGAGAGAGAGAGAGAGTGCAAGATTCGTGATTCGTGATACGTCATCCTTGCGATATAATTTCGTCAATTTTCTCATGAAAAAAGAAAGAGGCGCGAGAGGTTTGATGATCTTCGACGATTATACAAAAACCCTCGACCGGAACAGAAATTGGATAAATTAAACAATAAATAATTAATCGCGACAAACAGTCGCAATTTCTCTTTCGACGTGTACAACTTTCCATTATAGCGTCAGTTATCGACGACCACTCTGCTTTTCTCTTCAACGCGATAATGTCTCTTTTTTCGCTCAACACACACACACACACACACGTCAAAGTCCCGAGTTGGATGAAACGATCCATTATAGTTCACTCGATTCGTGCATTACGTCCGTTTGAGAACACGATCTCGGGGGGAGTTACCGATCGGCTAGAAAAGACGAAAGTCGCGCGAAAAGGCGGGCGTCAGAGGCGTCTCTAGAGGCGGCTAGCGATAGCTTATCGATCGTTCGATCACGCTCGAATCGATTAGAGTTAGATTCGCGTCCGCGAACAGCGGGAAGTCGAGAGCGTGGGAAGCGAAAGCGAGAGCCCGGATCGAAAATGCAAGCAGCCGCGCCTCCGGGCTCCGGGAGCTTCTCCGTCGGAGTCCACGCCGCGAAAAGAAGCTCGACTCGCGACGGTGGCTTTACGTGACCGAGCATAGACGGCGAGATTGGTTGACCATGACCTCGGGGACCCTTCTATCTCCCGTCTTCTCCAGCACGTACGCTCTTTGTTTTCCCTCTTCTCCCGTTCTCCCCCTTCCCCCTTCCCCGCTCTTTCTCTTTTTCTCTTTCTCTCGCCAAGCTCTCCTTCGCGCGACAAATCCGGTGGGGCGAGAACCTCGCTCGGAGAAGTTCGCTCCCAAAGTCCGAGAAAATTAGTAAACATCCGATCACTTTTCTTTCCAACCATTTTTTTCTTCTTACATATTTGTCGGCGCGAAACATAATCTCGCATATCTCCCACCCCATTTTACATTTCGTAAAGGTTGCTTACTTCGTAAAATGAGTCCTACATAATGTCACAAAGAGAAGTGGGAGAGAGCGTCTATCGTCTTATATCGTCAACTCGCACAAACATACATAGCAGTGTCGCAGAAACAGACATGTGGGATCCAGGATATGGATGGTCCAGACAATGGAAACATGTTTAGTATCAAAGTGCGCTCGCTTGGCACGACACACCCGCAGGACGAATCGAGCCCGGCACCCTGCGCGGAAAACGCGCCATACGGAATCCGCGAATTCGTCGAGAGAGAGAGAGAGAGAGAGAGAGAGAGAGAGAGAGAGAGAGAGAGAGAGAGAGAGAGAGAGAGAGAGAGAGAGTGAGAGGGGGGGGGAAGGAGAGAGGATTTCGCTTCGCACGCCACTCGTTTCGGTCGATTAATCCGGCTCGAGTGCCGCGCGGCGGCGTTGGTATTTCCGTGTGAGAAAGCACCCCTTTGTCGAGCCACAAGGACCGGCGCGGCGGTGGCACCCTACAATCGCGGACTGAATGACGAGCACGAGGAGAGCTCCGTGATCCTCCCATTGTCTCTACGTCGTGACGTCTTTGTACGCTTCCGATGAGATGCCGTCAAAAACTAGGCGATTATTCCGTCGAGAGATATTCTCCACGAACGATCGTCGCGGAGTACCACGAGATACGTGGAAATTGCTCCGTTTACGAATAACATCGGTGAAAGCGGTCCCGTTGCACGAAACATTATTTTTAACAATTAAATTTTGATTAAACAATAAGACTCTTACATAATTAAATTTATGTAAGACTATATATAAACAGACAACTACGGCCAACTTAGCCATTGATGGGGATAACCCAAATCTTAAAAAGAGAAATCTTGAGGCCGCTTAATGATCGAGTAGGCAAAAGGGCTCGGAGCCGCAAGTTGGCGCAATTTAATTTTCGAGCGGGAGTACGGGAGAATGCGTTTCTCCACCGCCGCCGCCGCCGCCGCCGCGCCGCGCCGCGCCGCGCCGAAACGGGCACGCTCGCGCCCAAAGCCCAAAGCCCAAAGCCCAAAGCCGAATCCGGCAGCGGCGGCGACGTAGAGAGCGAGCTCTCGACGAGCGAGAGTGAGAGGAGTCACATAAAAGAGCAGAGGGCTGCAGAAGAGATAAGTGCTGGCCATCCGTCGGCGCACCCATTAGAGACACATGTGGCTTTTCTGAACAGCGAGAGAAGGCGCGCTCGTCGGTCTTCCATAATGTTTCCCGTCGTAAGAAGACGACGTCGGGTAGATTAACGCTACGAAAAACGCGGTGGTGTGGTCGGGGCGAAATCAGCGCATCAATCAGTCAGACTCTCGTCACTCCTTTAACACTGAGAATTCAACAAGCACACGAACCTCCGAGGAGGACGATATGATTGATGTGTCGCGCATCGATCAGACGCCGTGTAAATTCTCGCGATTGTAATCAATATGCCCTCCCTTGATTGATCTCGCTGGTAATCTCAATTTCCAGTTCTACGCAATTTGCACGTCACGCGCGCACGCGCGCGCGCGCGCGCGCGCAAAATCAGCTTGCGTGTGCATTCGAGAAAAGTATAACGCGCACGCGGCTTTGAATCGTACTTTGTTCTTTGAGATATCTATTACTCATGCTGACGAGCGAAGAAATCGGCCAACGATAATATTCGATGATACACGCGTTTTCGGTGAGCGGTGTGCGTTTTCTCTTGTGTTTTCGTTTACACTCGTCGCGTCGTCGGACGCGTCTCGCGTTACGCTCTTATTCCGCGCGTTGGGGTTACAATGAGGAAGGCGATACCGCCTCTTCTGGGGCGCGGGGTTATCTCGAAGAACGGGCGAGATTGCGCGCCGTATAACGGAGAAAGTAAGAGAGAGAGAGAGAGAGAGAGAGAGAGAGAAAGAGAGAGCGCCCGTTAAATACGAAATGGCAATACCGGAAAGAGAGTCAACGTCGGGGCGTTTAGTCGTAGTAAATTCCGTCAGACCTGTTTACGAGACACTCCTCGCCTTATCAACGCCAAGTATCGATTTTCGACGAACCGTGCGCGATAATACCCACGGAGCTGGATGCTCCGATTTTTACTTTACTTTACTTTCATTCTCTAGGGATGAATATAGTTAGTAGTGATACGGTAGTGTACGGAGAGGGTCTGATCCTTATTAGCGTCGAGCAGATCCTAAGGATGTCGGCTCGATATCGAAAAGCTCCGCCAGCCTTCGCAGGAACGAACATTCGTTACAAGATTCTAATTGACGCGAGTTCTACGGGGGGGCATAATTGCGAAGGCGGTTTTGCGGCCGCGGCGTTTAATCGAGCCGCGATCGACTTCGAGGAAATCTCGCGGGAACCTTTGCGACCGTGTGGTCTCGTTCGACATCGGTCCTGAGACCACGAAGCGGTCTCTCCCTCCCTCTTTCTTTCTTTCTTTCTCTCTCTCGACTCGCGGTGATAAATGGCATTCCGGAGCGAGGGGACCTAATCAGCCCAGGTAAAGGTGCCCGCGCGCGCGCGCGCACTACATAGAAATTCCTGAGAGCGACAACGGTACTTTCGATCGAATTTACGGCTCGACGCCGCCGCCGCCGCCTTAATGGACGACGAATCGTCTTCATACGCCGTACATGGACTTGAATTTGATTCGACGTCAACGCTAGTTGACGTTACAGCGTCTCCAGTTATCTCGACTCGGCTGTCTCGATTCTCTACATCGTTGAGCTCGATGACGCGTGCTTCGACATTTATCGGGATTCCCAGTGAAAGTGTCATCTTACGTTAGAGTAATTGAAACGTTAACTCGTGTATCTTGAGGGATAATGCGCGAGAGAGAGAGAGAGAGAGAAAGAGAGAGAGAGAGAGAGAGAGAGAGAGAGAGAGAGAGAGAGGCCGTGGAGAGACTGTGGAAAAATAATGTTGCGCGAGACCCACATTGCCGGCTTTTTGTTCGATCGATTTCGTCGCGCGCCCGGCAGAGTTACTAAACGGTGACAAACATTCGGCGATCGGCACTTCTTCCAGACGTGCTCGTAATCGTTTAGAGTGTCCTTAATGCGGCGTCAGCGTTCTCGGCCTCGCGTTTAAACGCAACGAGCAGATGCTCGCCCGACAACTTACACTTCACTGGGCGACGTATACGTATATCCGGGAGATCGATCCCCCCCCCCCCACCTCACAGCTAGTTCGCGTACATTTCGCGAGGCCTGCTTCGGGAATTCTGCGACACGAAGCGACTCACTACGCGAGGCCGTGCGATGGCGGTGCAAAAACCTCGCCGGCTCGACGTGGGCGAGTGGTTATTATTGCCCGGCGCCAGACTGGAGGGATCTCCCCATGCGAGGAAGGCGCTCACGTGTCGAACGAAGGAAGAACGGCAGAAGCGATGTGGGAGAAACGGTGAGAGTATCGCAAAACGACGATTAATCCGGATGGAGGATCGCGAGATTATGACGGAGAACGTTTTCTCGGGAGATTCGTCGTGATGATCGCGCGCCGCAGCCGCTCTCAGTCGATGACGGAAATACATGTATTTTATTATATTTCAAGGTAGAAATATTTGGAATTTAACTTTAACCTCGACTCGATTTCGCAAATTTCGAGAGGTTAGTCTCGCAAACGTCGAGAGAGAGAGAGAGAGAGAGAGAGAGAGAGAGAGAGAGAGAAGGTAAATTTGCAGCGAAGCAAACTTGCGATAGTTCCAATTCGCGATAATTTGGGTTGCAGCAGAAGTGGAAAAAGTGAGCTTTTCGAAAGGAAGAGATAACGCGTGTTAAACGCGAACGCGAGACGCGGCGCAGCCATTACGAGCATGCGAGAAGCTCGTGCCAATTTCCTATTACTCAAATCAAGATAAAAACACGGCAGTTCCACCTCGACTGCGAGTTCTCCTCGCGGGGTGGCGGCGCGATAATTCCGGCCCCGCGCGCGCGCGCGCGCGCGCGCGCAGTATCGATCGGGCGGACAATGACGGGAGATAACCTCCGCCCCCGCGATCGCGCAGAGGGATGGGCCCGAATCCGCGCGCGCGGTGCGCCCCTCTGTCTCTGTGCAATAATGATCACCCGAGAGTGCATTCCACCGTCCGTGCGTGGCTGAGCGAGGACATAAATTCGCGTTTCTCCGCCTTCGAAGGGCGCCGTAACGCGCTTGTCCCGTAATCACGTTCCGACCGGATCGGAAACCGTCCGTCAACCTGCACGAGGCAGATGCGAGCTTTTCTCCCCTTAGATATGGGGAGATGATTCGAGGAGTTCTACCTCAGACGCGATAGGAAGGCGAATTCGAAGGCCTCGGCCTCGGCCTCGAAGGTTCTATATTGCGAGCTCGAGCGAAAGTTTCAATAAAAGTTTTCAATCTTTCCATCAGAGTGTCAAAGCCGCGAGCAAAACGCACTCCGATCTTCTGAGACACACCGAGTACGTGTGCGCGAGAGGAGGGCGGCGGCGAGGAGGAGCAAGGAAAAGAGAGCAAAAGTAAACGGGATTAATCCGTTCGCCAAACAAGCGTGACGACACCCGGCCGGGGTTCCTACCACGTGTGGATTAGATCTTTTTCTCCTTCGCTCCACGTGTGCGTGGATTAGATTCTGTTCTCGTTAGTTTGACGCGCGCGCGCCAACGCGCCGCGACGACGTCCGACCCACTTACCACCGACGCTAACAGCGAGAGCCCCAACTAAATCCGGCGTGGTGGACACGCGAGTCCCTTAAGTCCCGAGTATCCCCGAGGCCGAAAATAAAACGCGATAAATACAACGCGACGTAACGCACGATTAATAAAAAGAAAAAAAAAAAAAAAGAAAGAAAAAATACGGCCCAAAGGGCCGTTAATTTTCCCCTCGTTTCCACACCGCGCGCGCGTCGAGCACGTGTCGCAAAATGCAATCTATCCTCCCCTGTTTCTTTTCTCGGCACAATACCTTTTCCTCTCCCGAAACTCGGATCAACTTGCCGTCATGGCGGCACCGCCGCCGCCGCCGCCGATCGTCCATGACGACCCGATGTCCTCGAAAGCGAGAGGCTCAACGACTCGACTCGACTCCGCTCCGCTTCGCTTCGCTTCGTTCCGCGGCGGCGACCAGCACGACACGTCACGGACAATGACGAGCGGACACCTGAAACTGCATGCACGCGCTCGACGGGTGCATCTTTCTTCCGTAGCTGTCGCTACGGATTATGATAATGCTCGTTTTCCTCTCCCGGGCGCTTCGCGGCGCGGCGAGGGTCGACCGACGAGGGTGGCAGTCACGACGGGATGACGCGTGGGGAGGGAGTCGCGCACGCGGGGCGGATTTCCCGGCACGAGACGGCCGAAAAACAAGGGTGGTGGTACCAGCGGTGAGTCATACTTCATCCCCGACGTGGCCATGGCCGCTAGGGTGGAATGGTGACTGGTCGCCTATCACTCCCCATTTTCTGCCTGCGGACGAGCTCCCAGCGACAGACACCCTCGCTCTATTCCGCTTCTCTACTCTTTATTTTGCTCTCCCCCCATTTCTCTCTCTCTCTCTCTCTCTCTCTGTGTGTGTGTGTGTCTTTCCCTCATTCCCTTTTCAGCCCTCCTATCCTGCTATCGTTACTGTCTCTTACTTTCATTCTCTCTCTCTCTCTCTCTCTCTCTCTCTCTCTCTCTCTCTCTCTCTCTCTCTCTCTCTCTCTCTCTCTCTCTCTCTCTCCCAGTCTGATTGAAATTATATTTCAATCTCCAGGCAACTCCCCGTTGTTTCGGCACGCACTGCGGGCTATTTGAAGGAGACCGTGCCGACGTGAACGTGTCGATTCGCACGACGGAACGCAACATACGCAGCGACGAAAGTCGCTGTTGATGTTAACTTTCGGCGTCGTTGTTGAATGGCAAATTACGGCAATTCTGAACTTGAACTTGCTCGAACGGAAGCGGTTTTCCATTCTGAGGTAAACTCGAATGAATGTACGGGGAGACCGAGAAATATGAATTCTCGATATTTCGCGCTTGAAGGAACCAACTTCGAGAGAGTAACTGATCTCTTGTTCCGAGAGCTCGCTCAAGTTTGCTCCTTACACCTATTTTCTAGGAGAATGTCTTTACGCGATATTCAATTGAGAGAGAGAGAGAGAGAGAGAGAGAGACACTCCAAGTTCTTCGCGAACATGACAATGAACACCGCGCGCGCATGAGTCACCTCTTCCAGAGCGCGCCTCTCTTCCGCGACTCAACAAACAATCACATTAACGAACATTCTTCCATGCGCCGCCTTTAGAGCGCTCGATGTACTGCAGGATGTACACGGACGATAAGACCAGCGCGTGTGATAAACGAACTCCTTTTTTTTCCGAGCGAGTAATATACTGGTGTATTACGACGAAGGTAACGCACGCCAAGTGCCGAGGTATTAAAACGATCGTATCAGAAACGTCATGCGCTTCGGGGTGGATCCGGATCTCGTTATTTCCGGCCTTTCGGCCGCGAGTACATTGTCATTGTCATTATCGTGACTACGCCCGGGTTAGCAAAGGCGGTATCTGTGGCAGTAGACACCGTTGTTGTCTACGTTAGCCAAACTACCTCCTTCTGTTCTTGATTGCGAGTCATCGCGACTCGCTTCCGGCCGGTGTGATCGTCCGGGAGATAGCAGGAAGCGGATTAACAAGATACACCACGAGGTGGAACGACCAAGGTGGAAAATGCATCGTGGAATATATTCCGCTCAGGCGTGTACCTTAATCCCACCGAGACCGGGGATCGATGTTTCGGTTTTGACTAACAAATTTCGAAGCGTTTTACTTACTACGGCCAACCCTCCTGCTCCTCCTCTCCTTCTCTCCTTTCCGCTTCCTTCTTCTCCTCTTTCTCCTTCGAGGACGCAGCTGGCGCTGAATCATCGCGACTCTTTGCGAGCACCTCGGCGTTGCCAGGGTTTCCGCAGGCAAAGTGGCTTCGAGTAACTTATCGTTCGCTCTTATCGAGACTCCACCGCAAGACGAGAGAACGAGAGAGAGAGAGAGAGAGAGAGAGAGAGAGAGAGGGAGGGAGAGGAGCGTCGACGGAAAACGCAGAGTTCGCGTGACTTCCGTGAACTCTGCGCGCCGCCGCGCGATCTCGATAATCGCTGATATATCGACCTTGTGCTTTTCTTTCTTTTCCTTCATTTCCGCCCGAGTCGGCACGTGGCCAACGCTCGGCGGAGACAGCCTAGATCGGGTACCGCGGAACTATCGCGTTTCCTCTCTCGGTTACAGGGCACTTTGAGGCCCGTCCAGTTTGATTTCCCGTCGGCGATAGTTTTAAGGAGGGGAAACGATCGTCGTGACGCGCGTGACTTTTCATTTTTTTTTTTTTCTTTAGCGTCGGACGTCCAATCTAAACGTCTGATATCCACGATATCCAGAAGCGAGCTCCCGCTGAAATTGAGAGACTGAAATGCAGAGATTTCCCCGCTTTCGCGCAAGCGTTGCTACAATATTAACCGAATCGCCGCGCCGGCGCACGCGTCCGTCGCCGCGTATTCTCGTCATTTCCACTTTCGTTGGACGCGCGTACCAGGATTCGCGGCATACAGCTCGACTCCCTGTATATGGTTCAGTGACACCGTTTTCAAGCGGTTAGATGTCACGACATTAATACGAAGGAAGAATGATACCCGAGCGACGTTCGATCCGTGCCCCGGCGCGACCCCTTTCGCGCGTCTCGCCATTTTCTCGCATAATTCTCTGATTTATCGCCGCGAGCGGCTCTTTGTCCTCGTTAAATGTTTGCGCAGGCGCGCGCGCGCACGCATGCACGCACGCACGCCGCATGCAATTTCGCCCCGAGCCCCGGGAAGTAACTCCACCGACGGGTAGTAATTCAAGCGGCCACTTCAGGAGGCAACAATAGACGTAACAGTAGATTCGTCCGTAATTTTACACTCGAGCCCATTTTCTCGCTGTTGCTTGCTTGCTTTTAAGGCCGATTCACGCGACACCGTTTTCCCGCTTACGGCCAAGTGGAGTGAGTGCAAGCCCTGCGACCCTTGGCGCGCACCGGAGAGAGAGAGAGAGAGAGAGAAAGAGAGAGAGAGAGAGAGAGAGAGAGAGAGAGAGAGAGGGAGAGAGAGAGAAAGTACACGGTTTACCGACGTGTCGCGGAGCCAACTGTGATGGTCGCTAACTAAAAGCGCCGAGTTACTTTCGTCAACAGTTGCTGACAAATTGTGATTCTTACTGTTTCCGCAATAGAGAACACGCACGATTCGCCTCGCTTTACAGCCTATCCCCCATCGAACGCGCAGATCGACCGCGACAAGCGACAAAGTGAGTCGATATTGCTGAGAAATTTGTCTAGTAACCATAACATCCGTTCATTTGTCCGCTTTCATTAATACTATTGGTATCATAATTATCGCGTTCAGACGAGACTGCGACAGCTGTGCCGGAAGAGAGTCGTCGCGTATAACACGAGCTTCACGCTCGGCACCACTCGAAGCGCGGCAGGGTGTTGTTGGGAAAAAGGGACGTCCGCGGCCACATATAATCGAAGGGCCTAAACGGTCAGAGCACTTTTGCCCGCCCCGATAATTACCTGCAGAAAATTCGAGGACGGGGAGACGTCGTGCGCGACAGTTCTCGCCGGTGCTTTGCTGATGCCCGCGCGGAGAACCCGCGGAGAAGACGCGTTGTATCGCGCGAATGTGCATAATTGCGCGTTGGTAATCGGACTAATGACGGTGATAGTTAGCAGCGTGCGAGATACATGCGAATTATCGATATTCGCCGTGTGCGCAAACGTCCGCCGAGATACACACGTGATATACACACACACACACACACACATGTACAAACCTACCGAGCCGTACCGAGCAACGATAATCGCGACCATGGCGAATGGTCGATAACGGCGTATTATTAACGTCCATGGACACGTTGAGATATTCCGTCGAGGATCGTCGTGGTTTTCATGCTGTTATTAATACGACTGTTATTAAAGGAGCGTGTCTCTCTCTCTCTCTCTCTCTCTCTCTCTCTCTCTCTCTCTCTCTCTCTCGTTCTCTCAAATGAAGATTTCGAAAGAGAGAGAGAGAGAGCGAGAGAGAGAGAGAGAGAGAGAGATGGAGAGAGAAAGAGAGAGAGAAAAAGAGACCTTGTCCTGTCCAGATCG
This sequence comes from Harpegnathos saltator, assembly GCF_003227715.2. NCBI lineage: Eukaryota > Metazoa > Arthropoda > Insecta > Hymenoptera > Formicidae > Harpegnathos > Harpegnathos saltator. The sequence goes on from NW_020230639.1 coordinate 756,117, forward strand.
AAATATGCAAATTTGTCCACCTTGACTGGCGCGACGTCAGAGATAAAGAAACGCGACAACAATATTCGCCAACGCGGATTGCAACGATGCGCGTTGAATCGCGCAGTTGCTGCTGCGCACGATGGCCCTTTGCTTCATTTTAATTGACTTATTTTAATTAACGCACTCGCGATTTGTCGTGACTGGTCGATATGGCAGGATAAAACTGATTTATACCATTACCATTTAAATTAATGTACCAAGATGAGAGAGAGAGAGAGAGAGAGAGAGAGGAAGAAAAAGAGAATATTGTATGAGGATATCCAACACAAATTCTCCGGATAATTACAAGGCAATCGCAGCCTGAAAAATCACACGTACCATTCCCTCGTCTATGGACACGTCTTCCTCAAAGTAACATTCATCGTCGTCTTCCGGCGTCAAGGCGTTAGAAGCTTCCTGCGGCTCCTCCTTGACGTCCTGTCTTCTCATCCAGTCCATCACGGGATAGTCTGATTTTCCTCAAGTCCCGAACGCAAGACTCTCTGTTCTTCCGGCCTTTCACACCTCTCAATCACGTGTCTCTCGAGTCATCGCTCTCTCGACTCGACTCTGTCACCACTTTCTCGCGGTTCGTCGGAGGAAAAAGAAAGAGCAAGAGACACGGGGAAAACAACGAGCGGCGAGCGGCGAGCGGCGAGTGGCGAGCGCGTCGTGCGGTTTCGGAATCACGAAAAGCTCGACCCGGCCTCTTATCGTTTATCGGCCACGCTCCGATTACGCGGAAGTTACGCCAACGGCCATAGCTGACATTTGCAAAATGTCAGCCTCCTCCTCCGCCTCCTCCTTCTTCTCCTTTTGCTGTTGCTGTCGGTGTTGGTAGGATGCCGGTTGAATATTGTGCTAACGAGACACGCTTGCCGAGATTGCGGCCGCGGCAGGCGATCGATAGTGCACTTCTCTCTCTTGCCTCGCGATTTGCACGTGCTACCCGCTACGCGCCGTACGACTCACCGGGGAAATATAGGGAAAAAAAGTGGCACGCGTTAGCCAGCGCTTGCACTCTGCTCTTGCACTCCCGGATCAATTCGTCCTTGCACTCGCGCCTTTCTTCATCACGCTCTGCTCCCCAATTGACAGCCCAGGATGGACGCCTCGCGAAGAACGAACGGATTCTCTCTCGGCACGCACAGGGGAACGGAGACCACTCGCTCGCTCGCTCGCTCGCTCGCTCGCTCGCTAGTCGCACATACGTCGATACCGCTCGGTGTCGATTCGAGGACTGCGAGGACGCGCGGCCGAAGATGAATCCTGCATCGGCGGCGCGGGCGCGCGGCTCGACCCTCGCCCTTCCGCTCACGTCGACGAATTCACGTCGACGAGGGCGAGTTTGATCGGCACTTGTCAATCTCGTGAGCGTCCGGGGAATCCGATTAGCCGGTGATGATGAATCTTACACAGGAGTGATGGGTGGATCGATATATCGATTTTGATGTGTGTGACGCGCGAGTCCGCTCGATTATGAATTCACGTCGGGCGAAAGTGTTGCGCGGCGGTGTGCGCGTTGCTCTCTCGTTGTGTCAACGTCGCTCCACAATTCGTCGTGCTTTACGTCAGAATACACGTGTGTGTGAGTGAGTGTGATACGTATTCTCGTGTCTATACGTGTGCATGTGTGTGCATATGCGCGCGCGCGCGCGCGCACCGCGCGCAACACAGCCGATGGTGGCAATTCGATCAGTGACCTTCGAGGAGAATCCAGCTGGACGCGAACTTACGTCAGCGATAATCAGCGGTCGCGAAACCGGGGGTAGAATCGCGTCGTTGTCGGTCGGCCTCGGTGCAGCCTCCTCCTCGTCCAGCGGCAGGATCACACGCGAAGAAACGCGGCGCGTCGTTAAAACTGCAACGCCAACGACGTTGTGTTATGTGGTGTGTAATGTTGCGCGCTTGTGTATATGTGTGTTGCGTGCGCGCGCGCGCACGCCCCCGTGTGTGATACGTACGTGTGCGTGTACGTATGTGTATCGGCGAGAATATTCGCGAGAGATTATGCGAGAGAGAGAGAGAGAGAGAGAGAGAGAGACGCGCGCGCAGTCTCGCATGTGCACACGAGCGAGCCACGGCGGCGGTGCAGCTGCAACTGTGTGTGCAAGCTGGGAATGCTGGAGGTGGTATGGAGGCGGCTTGGTGGGCGCACTCGCTGCCTGGTCTCTCTGTTCTCTCTCTTTCTCCTTCCCTCTCTCTCTCTCTCTCTCTCTCTCTCTCTCTCTCTCGCTTTCGCTCTCTCTCTCTCTCGCTCTCGCTCCACTTCATCCTCTTTCTCCTTCTATTCAACAGCCGGGGTCTCTCCCTCCTTCTCTTTTCTCCTTTCTTCGTTTGTCGTTCCCCCGAATAGGTCTCCCTCATCTTTCTTTCTTGCTCTAACGCACCTCATCTGGTCGGCCCCTACTTTGGCTCTCCTATCCTTTTCTCTATTTCCCTCTCCCCCCTCTCTCTCCCTCTCTGTCTCTTTCTGTCTCTCTCTCTCTCTCTCTCTCTCTCTCTCTCTCTCTCTCTCTCTCTCTCTTTCACTTCGAAACCCCCGCTGTACTCTCCTTCCCTCTTGCCGAGGGGAGTCTAAATATCCTCACCGGTCTTCCTCGGTGAGTATTCCCGTTCTCTCTCTCTCTCTCTCTCTCTCTCTCTCTCTCTCTCTCTCTCTCTCTCATTCTTTCTTCTCCTCCTATCTTTGTCTCTTTCTCTCTTCAATTACAATTGTATTTTTAATCTTGGAAGATTCCATGACCTGGGACTTGTTTCTTTTCCTGATCTCTCTCGATGTGTCTCTCGTCTGTGTCTCCTTTTCTTTTTCTTCAGTTTTCTTTTTTCGTCACCTTTTCACTGTTGTGTCTCACAGGATACGAGGTGCCCCCGTGAGAGTTGCACTCCCGGTAGTTTTCCCAGTTCTTTTCCTTCGCACGTCGCAGTTAGCGTTCTCGCGAAGATTCAGTCGTCTTTATAGTCGTCGTTATAGTCAGAATTGCTCATTCCTTCTTTTCTCTCTCTCTCCCTCTCTCCCTCTCTCTCTCTCTCTCTCTCTCTCTCTCTCTCTCTCTCTCTCTCTCTCCACCCTCTTCCCCTTTATCACTCCATTAGCTCTGTCTCCTTCTTATTTACACTCCCTAATGTCCTCCCTCCCTGCACGACTTTCTCTTTCCTTGTTTTAGACCTCGTGTGTGCCTCTATCTCACTCAAACTTACATTCCATCGTCTTTCTTTCTTCAGCTCGTTCTCCTAGAGCTACCTTCTCGTTCTACACGTTGTCCTTCTCTTTCCCCTTTTCTCTCTCTCTCTCTCTCTCTCTCTCTCTCTCTCTCTCTCTCTCTCTCTCTCTCTCTCTCTCTCTCTCTTTATCCAAAGCCGGCCGGAAAGCAACGACTGCGGACAGAGCTGAACAGAAGAGAGAAGAGAACGTAGGGGAAGGGCAAGGAAAAGAGAGCGTTCCAACGAGGGGGTGGTGGTAGTGGTGGTGGTGGTCGAAGGTACATCGCGTTTCTCCGTCTCTCTTTTCGCAGCCAGCATCCCTAATAGGACCCTCTCGCTCTTTTGGTGCCTCATCCACCCCCACCATAACGTGGTCTCCTCCCTCTGTAGGTTCCATGACCCCTTCCCCTTTGGTACCATGGCGCTGCCATGGGTTCAGGGACGATCCCATTTCAGCCAAGACCTAGGCACTGTCCTGAAGGGTCCCGTAACCGGCGCCTTTGTTTTTACGGATACGTGTTGATTTCAGTTTCGCGCTTGAGATAAATCGCGCTTTGTGCGAGTTAAATTTTTAACACGACACAAAAAATAAACTAACCGAATACCATACGATATAATTTGTACAATGCCCTAAGAAATCCCAAGTTTGTCTAATTTTTCGTTCCTACGTGTCATTTTTCAAATATTATTCTCAGGTAGATCAGTTTTATCGAAACGTTTCTCGATTGGGAAGTAAAGTAGAAAGATATTATATATGCGTCTTGGACAATTTGCAGTACAACTGCTCGTAAAACAGAACATTTTCATCTGGAATCTATTTGGAATTCAAATATATTTTATAATATAATCTGCAGCTAATAGTCGAGATAATCTATCCTTTGAATACGTTTTTCCTCCTTGAACGCAAAGCAATTAATTACGTTGGGATATGCATCGATAGCCATCGTCACGGAAGGCTGGGAAATTCGATCTCTCGTAAGGGAGGCCGGCCGTAGAGCGCGGAGGTCGAGCATCTCGCTCGCATCGTGCACATACATCGACTTCATGGGACTAGACGCGCGCGAGTGTGACCATCGTAAAATCGATAATCGAAGACCTACCTCGTAGGTAGGTACGGAAAATATTGCGTAAGCGACGTTTCGGCGGTCACGCGTCGCTGCACCGTAATGAAGTGCGGGTACATCCCTGGATCTGCGGACGAAACGGAGCAGGGATGAACGTTGACCTCACGGAACCAGATACCGATCGGTCTGCTTCAACAGAACCAGAAGCGAACGAGAAGAACACTTTCTCCTACTTCAAGAGCAATGTTTAATTTATAAAACGAGTGAAAGACTCATATATTTTCGAGTAGAAATATTTTATTTGAATATCTTGATAGTCGGGAAATCTGATGAGTTTGAATCACGTTAGCTTTCATACAGATCCGCTCCTGAAAGGGAGAGGCCTGACGTACTATACTAGCACGACAAGGAGATATGAAATGCTAACCTAGGGTACAGGGCGTAAGAGAGAGAGAGAGAGAGAGAGGGGGGGGGGAGGAGAGAGGATAGAGAGGGACGGAGCTAGAAAGGAGAAGGGTAATGTTGAGAGAGGGAGAGAGAGAGAACGAGCGAATGTCCCTGGGAAGGATAAACGTGTCGCACGGAACGAAGAGAGATAGTTTGCAGTGACGTACCAAGCAATTTGTGAAATAAACTTTCACAAATAATTGAATATGACGATCCGGATGTTTTATCAGCATATGTCGGCGCAATTATATAGTGTTCAATCAGGTATTCATTAGGTATTCAATTGTTAAACTGTTTCTGAAGGATGAAGAAAATATCTCAACGTTCATTCCTTTTATTTAGCGTTCAATAATATACGTATAATTTGTTAAACATTTACGAAAATTATTATTTGAAAATTTTAATCGCTCAGAAAGTCGCTCGCGATCGCTTGAGAAATATTTCTCGCGCGCATCCGCACGCACATTAAAAACTGTCCAAAGGACAGAATTATTACTCACGGCTCGAGTAAAACGTACCTTTTCTAACGTAATCGAATAATCACGCGATGACATGGCGCTACCTGAACTTGAAATTTTTTCATCTGTCAAAATTGTTCGTTAAGTTTCCGAATACCAACGCGATGCCTGTTACATCACTGGGTCCTCGGACACAAGACGGAAAGAGACGGAGTAACAGAAAGGGACCAACCAAGAGACAGCGAGAGAGAGAGAGAGAGAGAGAGAGAGAGAGAGAGAGAGAGAGAGAGAGAGAGCGGGGGGGAAGGAGAGAAAGAGGAGAAGGGTAAGATACGTGATGCTGGAACGTGTGTGTTAGTCACGGGTTGCCCATAGCAACCCACGCGGCTAATGCACGCGTTATAGGCGCCTCGTACAGGCCACGATATACAGGATGTCTCAAAAGTATCGCGTATTTTTTCCAAGATGTGGATATCAAAAAGCCCGATTAATAACCGGCGATCCTGTCGGCGCGACGTTCAACGTCAAAGATTAAGAGATCGGCTATCGATCGAATTTTCGCGGAAAAGAACTATAAGCAAATTCATCGTACGGAATATGCGTGAGGGGAAGATGCGTGATTTCAGACGCACCTTGTACACATACGTGCGGACGCGCCGCGTACTACGTGATACGCGTCCCCGTACACGCGCGCGCGCACGTGCGGCACACTCTCTCGCGTGCTGCGCACACACGTGTTACCGAAGTTAATTGATTTCGCCTCCGACGGCCGCGGCATGATGTTGCCACTCGATCCAAGCACGCAACGAAACCGCGTTATCGGCTACTGAACTGGCAGATATTCGCGGAACATGGCTGCTGGTCTATCGGAGGTCGCGAGTTGGGGGAAAGACTTTTATTTCCCGCACCCGTTTACGGGCAATCTGTTTCTTGTGCTTCGTATAGGGCGAGCTATTTTTCGGATCTGATGACGAACGGCTGCCCGAGAGCGATCGCCCGAGGGGAGATCCCTCGTGTGTAAATTGATTGAAACAAATTTATCTTAATATAGCGGCTCTCTCTCTCTCTCTCTCTCTCCGGAGCGTAACATGTGAACGAAAAGTAGTATAAGTGCAATTTCAATCGATACACCGGTGTATTCCGTCGGTAACTCGTTATAACGAGCAGTGTACTTAATAATTAACGATTTGAGCGGCAAATAAATATCGCGTCAACGCGTCACGCGCGAAAATGCATGAAAGCCGCATGCAGCCTATCCGCTGCGTTTCTCGATCTATGGTTATCTCGCGGACACGCGCACGACTGGCTTTCGATTAATTTTTCCTCCAACTATCGGCCCCGGTTAACGACGGAGATAACAGGTGAACGCGGCATGAAGTCATCGGTGACCGTGGAGGAGGGGGGGGGGGGTGCGCGGTGAACGGACCGGCCGCGGCGCGGCCTCGCGTTAACTCGCGAGACTCGGTTAATGCGGCGCCGTTGTTTTCCTTCCCTCTGTACCGCCGTGTGTCCTTTTACAAGCGAATAATCCCTTGCGCAATAATCTAACTAACACGACCCGATCGCTGGACAAAGATTGCCGGTGAACGAGTAACGCGGTTGGCCATTAACTTTCATACGCTGCACCTCGCGACCTTCCGTGCTACGCGTATTCGCGCGGTATCTCGCCGAGATATCTTCATCTCCGAGCTGGAGAGAGAGAGAGAGAGAGAGAGAGAGAGAGAGAGGGAGACATTATTTCTGTCGTCGAACCGGCCCGAAGGAGTCCGCGCTTTATGATGCACAATAAAAACGCGTCAATACGCGCAACGCTGAATGCGCTTCCGAGAGGACAGTACAGGATGTTGCAGAGAAGTGCAAATTATAAAATCCCGTTAGGATAAAGTCTGGCTTGATCGAGCGAAGGCACTTCATCCATTCGCTCGTAAATCTTGTTACGTTCGAATAAAGGTGGAGGCTTCCAAAACAATATAATCAAATTAATAATTACTCCAATAGTTGATAATTACTAAATAATAATCGCTTTGAGATTAATGACTGGCAGTTAATCGACAAGTTTTCTCCCGTCCCCAATCGCTCGTAATCCCCATTGGAAGCGCGTGTTCCTTAGCTTGGACCTCCCGGTAGCTAAGAGCAGCAACGGCTGAGAATTTCCAAGCATGTCGTGGAGCGAGAAACGTGCGGGGGATGGCGGACGCAAATCGTAAGACGTAATCACGGCTCGATTCACGGCGGATAAGTCGCGTGTAAGTTCGCACAATACGAAGATACGAGATGCTGTGTCTCGAAAGCACACATTCATTAAATATATAGCAGTTACCGATATTCAATCGTATATTCAATCCGACGATGTCTTTGTCGCGATATTTCGGAAGAGGTTTTCCCGTGTCGGGAAAACTCCGCCAGACGGCTCATAAATAACTCCTGAGGCCGGGTTAGCTGTTATTAACGCAGGACGCGCTGGCTTGCCGCCGATCGATCAAGCCTCGGGAGCGAGGAAACGCATTAACGTTTCGAAAGCCGGAGCGAACTCGTCGTCCGAGGGAGTCGCGCGGGGGGGGCCCTTCCTTCCGATGTATTGTTTCCATTCGCACCTATCCGGGGCCCCTCCGACCACGGATGGAGGTGGCGTTTAGCTCCCACGCTCGCGGAGGAATTCGAAGCCTTCGTACGTCGGGCCCATTCTCATCCGCCGCATTCGGCGGCGGTGAATCTCTCTCTCTCTCTCTCTCTCTTTCTCTCTCTCTCTCTCTCTCTCTCTCTCTCTCTCTCTCTCTCTCTCTCTGTCTTTACACATGAAGCTGAGACACGCGATGTCAGAGAGATGCAAAGCGGTATTGTTCCCGTGAAACGTAAAATTGTCGGTATCGGTGTACCGTTTGAGCAATCTCAGATAAATTTCTGTCGCGTAAACCATTTCACTTCAGTCAACTCTTTGCGATCCAGCACAGGTGTTATCAACTTTTCTTTCTATTCGTCTAAATTCACTTACTTTGTGTGACGTATATCGTATAATTACTTTAATATTTCGCTGCCTTGACAAACGATAACATACCAACATATCCAGATGTCTCGAGTACACCAAGGTGTAAGAAGATTGCTTTGTGGAATGTAGGTGGAACGGAAAGCAACATCGTCGAGATAGACGCGACATAGGATCGCAAAGGGTTCAAACTCTTTATCGATGGCTGATTGACTCGTTATCACAGTCGGATTTGTACGAATGTAGAAAGGGTCGGTCTAGAATCGGTCTCGACCAAGGTTACGACGGTCGGCAATCGGTGGTAAAGGGAGAGAGGGAGAGAGAGAGAGAGAGAGAGAGGAGAGAGAGAGAGAGAGAGAGAGAGAGAGAGAGAGAGAGAGAGAGAGAGAGAGAGAGAGAGAGAGAGAGAGACGCTCATAGTTGCATTACGTGTGCTCGCGACCAGATATCCCGCAAATCCATAAATCAGGCCGCGCGGCGTAAGAGGTTTGTGCAACGCGCTTTCGTTGCACCATATCATGCGCTCAATAACGCGCGAAAGCGTTTTATATCCCCCGACGACCGCTCGTTATTTCGTCAGTGTGGCGATACCTTTATACATATATACACTCTCTCGTCAGGGTCCCCCCCTCCCCCGTGATTCGGCCCCCGGTTGCGATAAAATCGCCGACCTGGAATTCGCGTTCGCGCCGACGCAAATTTTCTACACCACTGACGCGTCTTTGTATGCGCGCCCGTACGACGAATAACGATTTGCCTTGAATTTTTAATCTCTCTATCAGCGCGGCATGGTCGGTCAAATAATAAAATTAATTAATCTCAAATAATAAAATTAAAGTCAAATAATAAAATTGACAAATTTCTTATAGAATAAATCAGTATTCATTAACAGTTTTCATCTTGTCGATAAAAGGTCTAAATATTAAATGTATCACTTTCTTCTTGAATGTCTCGTCGACTTCCCGAGTTAAAAGCGCTCCTTTTCTGACAGTGTATACTAATTTAAAATATCACTCGTGCGTATCTCGACACATCGGCTGACTTGCGATTTCATTTGCGCCGACCCGGCGATTCCGCCTTAATCAGGCCACCGTATCTTCTCGCGCGTTCTTCTTTCCGTCTCCGTTGTGTATGCCGTTCACGTCGGTTTTGTACCGCCTTCAATTTGCGGCGCCGTCTCCGCGCGGAATGTCTTCTAATAATCGCTAATTAGAGTTAATAACGTGCATGCCGGCCGCCTCGCCGTATCTCGCCGAGAACGATTCGCGTTCGCGCCACCACCAGTGCCTCCGGCCTCGTCTCGTTTCCGAGAATCGACAGCAATCTAATAACGATAATAATCGAAAGCGATCACTGGAGTTGCGGCGAAATTACGCGGTTGAACGAGAACAGAGAAACGAGAGAAAGAGAGAGAGAGAGAGAGAGAGAGAGAGAGAGAGAGAGAGAGAGGGGGGAGAGAGAGAGAGAGAGAGAGAGAGAGAGTGCCACATGCCGAATGCGAGGGAAAGAAATCATATTCGCGTATGACGCGGCGGCAATCTATAGGACCTTACAACGAATATTCGTGAGTTCGCGAATGAGCTTCTTCCCGAGCGATAATCGGCTAAATCGGCTTTATCTCACTTAATAACTAATAATGTCTGGTAAAAAAAAGAAACAAAAGTCGCTCGTTCGCCGTCTCTTCAGCAGAGTACGGTTATGGACGGCCGATTCTTTCGATCGTATCAACTATATTTTACGCTCCCTCTATAAAACGTGATCCGCCCGTTACACGTGGCGGATACGACGGGTTCGACTTTTTGTTCGCGCACCACGCCGATGATGCGCACGCACACACACACACACACACACACACACACGATTCTCGATCGGAACGTTGTTCGCTCAATTAATCAGAAAGCCGAACTTGTATATCGAGCGAAATTATCGCGAATTAATTACCGCGGAAAGTACGAAAGTAGATTCGCGATTTTCAACAATATCGACGACTATGTCGCTGAACATAAATTATTTGACTATCTCGCGTCAGCCACACTCTCTTGGAGTTTAATAATATAATAATAATAATATAAGATATAATAAGGTTTCCATCGCGAGTCCACATCCGTGCGCTGGCCCGCTGGATGGCAATTACAGCGTGGCTAGCATACTAGATGCAGAACCGACTCGATTGCGCAATTCGGAGGGAATGTGCCGCAGCGACTACGACGTGACGCTAATAGGAGACTAACCCGCTCCACGACAGCTGGGAGAAGGTGAAAAGAAGCACACACTTGAGAAGTCGTGCAGCAAACGGACGCAGCCGCCCGGGCCATCTCCACTTGCTGCTTTTTATAAACCTCGATAAATTTAGGGACGAACGGAGGAGGAAACGGGCGCTCGACAAAACGGTCTTTCCCGGTTAGGCTCGATCGATTTTCTAGCAATCAGATATCGAGATTTCTCTCGATCGAGCGACCCAGCAAATGACTAGCTCGCCGGTGCGGCGGGACACCGATACCTGTGTGCTTTCATCGAGTTACGTGGAAAGAGTAATTAATTCCCTTTAAAAAATCGACACACGGCCGATATGAGAGGAAATGGAAAACACACGCGTCTTGCGAGTTGCACTTATCCTTGTCGATTCAATCGTCGGTTAACGGGACGGACGGTCAAGGCGTTCAACAATCGAGCCTTTGCAGCTGCTCTTTGATCTCGTCGAAATTAACAAGCACGCTCTCCCTCGATCTAATGGATTTTTACCCTGTCTCAACGCGACTCACGATCGTGACGCGTTACTCGCCCCGGAGGGGTCCCGACAACGGCCTAAGGGCCATTGACTGGGGGGGGAGGCCTAAATCGTTGCGGCGCTAAGGAATGTGCCGAGATATTTCTCAACGTGAAGAGACCGAGAGGATACGAGGCAGGGAGGGTATCGCCGCGGCGCGGGAGGATGAAGAAGACGAGGAACGGGAACGGGAACGGGTTGGAAACGAACGAACGAACGCACGCACGCACACACACACACACACACACACACACACACAGGCATGCACGTATGCACGCATGCACGCATGCATACGTAGAAAAAGAAAATTCGAACAAAAGGTGGCGGGATGAGGCGACGGGGGTGGAAACGGAGGTACACAAATTGCAGCGGCGAAAAAAGCGCGCGCGCGCGCTCGCCGACTCGCTGTTCTCTTTTCTCCCTCGTTTCGCCGCCGCCGCCGCCGCCGCCGCCGCCGCCACCGCCGCCACCGTTCGGCGGAATCTCGAGGCGAAACTATTGTCTTTATGCGAGAGCGTCCTTAGAAATCTCTCGATTTCCCGAGGTCGCCCGGCGGCCATCGTCACATCGCTCTAGTTCGACCTAGTTTCGCGAACGGCAGGGTTCCATAAATCGCACTAATTAACGCGCCTCTTGAAAACACTCGCGCGCTCGAAAAGCCGTAGAATCACGCCCGGCGAATGAGGCTCTGCCGAGCCTAAAGACAATCCTCTCCGCCGGCTGCTCCTTTTCGTTTTTGCTCACGCTCTAAAAATACTGTTACGCGGGGCGTAGCTCCGTAGCTTTGTTTAACGGCGCCGTGAATTTCGCGAATATTGCGCGAATCGAGCGCGACGCGACGCGACGCGACGCGATATACTGAGAATTTAGATAGCTTGCATTTACACAGGACGACGATAGGCAGATCTCCGTCGTGAGCTTTCATCGAAACATTTTTATTAAAAAAGGAAAAAAAGAAAAAAAGAAAGAAAAAAGACTTGACGGTGCTCACTCTGTCTGAACGGATAGCACGAATCTAGCCTTAATGCGAACAGAATCATAGAATGATGAGAAAACTGGCGAAATCTTAGATGCGAGGTGTACCGAATTTCTTCCTCGCTTTGTCCTTTTTGCATATTCATTTTGATATCTGTTTCTGGTGTCATTCTTGGCATCTGTCCCTTCTTTGCTCGCGCGGCGTGCTCACGTCATGGTGATTAGCGTTATTAGCGTCGGTACGTTATCGTCATCGCGTCATCGGACTCGGAATCGTGTTCGTATTACCCGTGCACTTGGACAAGTCCCAACCTGCATCCGGCCAAATTCCTCTAGTGCCGAGTCCACTGCACGTCCTTGACCGCGGACAAAATTTCTGCCTCCGGCGATGGAGACCTGCGCGCGCGCGTTCGGCCCGGCAAGAATCGCGCAACGAATATTTTCGCATTAACGCTTGAACGTCTAACAAAACAGCGTCTCGTGCCTCATGCGCTCGTTCTTTATATTTATATGCATATTCATGAGTTCCCCTCCCCGTTCCCGTTCCCGTTCCCGTTCCCGTTCCCGTCGTTTATGCATTAAAATTCTCTTTACCGGGAAGAAAAAAGCCGTCTACAGGATAACGGCCAATCGGTGGCCGGTAAAGAGAGCCGCCGCTGTCGCTCTCGCGCGAACAATGGCAGCGAATGACATCGAGCGACGTTGTGTCAGCCAGAAAATCCGCCGTAATTACCTTTGTCGCGCGCGGACTTTGCCGCGGCTAATAAGGCTTTACATAAATTAAACGAAATTCGATTAACTTCTTATGGTTATCTCGCGATATCCCGATCTCATTCTTCCATGTCCGAAAGAAAATCATCAGTGTACTACTACTGTGGTACGTGTATGTATGTGTGTATGCATGCGATACTTATCCAAAGGAGAAAAATATTGCCGGACAGGATTTACCGTCGATCAGATATGATTACGTCAGTAGTCCTTCATTAAGACTCGAACGTGACGTCCCGAAAATACGAAACGATCGCTCTCGAAAAATGACACGTGGCCTTCAATCGCCCCGGCGATTGAACGGTTCCGGAGACGCGGTCTCGCTGCTGCACCGAAGACCCTTCGAGAATCCAGCAGAAAAAGGGCTCGGATCCGACAAAAGGGTTTCTAATGGACGTTGGGCATATCCCGCGGGAGGCCTTATAAGGCAAACCTCGAGAGCCGGCCTCTGCTTTCGATCCGCTGTAGCAGCAGGTAGACACCAACGAGAGAATCTCCGACGTGGCCGCGTAGAGAGGCGCCTGCTCGTTGCCGGATTTAGACCGAAAAAAAGTAAGGCATCGCGATGCCTTCGAAAAGATCGGAAAGAACGACAGCGAACGTGAGATCGAGAGGTGAATCGGACTTGTTGACGTTCTTAGAGATTAAGGCAGACCGATAAATCACCGATGCATTACCGAGCGATTTTAAAGAGCGATTCTTCGAATCTTGCAAAGATGCTTGGCTTTTGTGTTTGTTCTCGATTCTTTTTATCGACCTCTCTCTCTCTCTCTCTCTCTCAATTAATCCATACGCGGTAACTTTGTGAGCTGCTACAACAAATTCCGTCACAATGCTCCAAGTAAAATTTCTTTCACTATAGTTTTTGTAATCTTTTTTACATGTCCTATATTTAATTGTTATCTAAAGGGCTAACTCGATATTTATTTAAAAGTTAGAATTTTTTTAAGAATTTGAACAAGCGCTTTTTATGATTAAATATCAATCAGATACAATCAGGTGTTTCCGCATTCACGAGAGCGCACGCGCCCTTCGCGCGTTGGACAAGGTGATGAGCGTTGAACTTTCCAACAGCGTTACATGCGATTATAATCTCGGCAAAAACATTGAATCGCTAATTAATCGGCGCACGGAATGCGCGGGCGCCCCCCGATGCGCGTAACATTGCGTCCGCCCTGCGAGTGCAAGTCGTGCGCCGCCCGCGCCGCCCGCGCCGTCGTCGTGAAATATACAGTCGGACGCACATGCATACGAATACGACCGCCTGTGACCGCCGCAGACTGCATACATATGCAAACGGAATGACGCATTCGTATTCATGTATGTAGATTCAAGGGACGCGCCGAATCCTTTGAAGACCAATCGGCTGATCGGTCTTCAGGCTGCATTCAACGCATACGCGTTCTTATATCCTCGGCGCGGGTAACGAGCCGAGCACGTGGGCGTTTGCGTTACGCGACGTTTGCGTGATTTTCGCATAAAATATACAAACGCAATGGTCGACTGCGACACGCTAGGTTATCCGATGGACGTCCGTGAGAGAGAGAGAGAGAGAGAGAGAGAGAGAGAGAGAGAGAGAGAGAGAGAGAGAGAGAGAGAGAGAGATAAGAGAAATTCCACCTAAATTTCGGAAACACAGCCGTCTCATTCTTATCATTCTTATCAGACACCTTCTTACCATATGCAGCAGGTCCTTGATCAGCAACGGCCGAGCGGCGACCCTCGTGGACTTGCTTCTACGGACGGGCACTACCACGCTGACGTCTCTTCCCGTGCCCGATACTATCCGCGGCATAGTGTTCGACCTAACCAGCCGATACTCGTCCCCCGGGTGCCTTCGTTTCTTCTTGAACGTGCCGCACAACATGCTTCGCGGTGTCGTCCCGATTAAATTTGCCCGAAACTACGTCAGATCCCCGCCGGTGTCATCCAAGCGAGATTGAATACGTCGTCCCAAGTACCCGGCCAAGCTTTAGCGAAGAGAGCAACCGAGTCCCGAGTGCGGGCAAAGATTCGCTCAATCGTGCAAATTGCGAGCACCGACGCCTCTCGAATCGATCAGGAAATCTTTCACTCGCGAGAATCAACGTATCGGGGCGTAATCACTTCTTCGCGCGACTTTTGTAATTTTTATAATTTATGCGTGGCGTGACAAACAAGTTCGATGCCGCTTTCTAGCTAACGTGTTACCATCCGCCTTGTCTTCGGGGGAAGTTCTCCCAAGAGGATACCTCACCGCGAGAGAGTGATAATATCTTCTCTCGCGACGCTAGAAAAACGACGAGATGTTGGTCTCGAAAAAATGTCCTGCTGATGCGGCGATTACACCAGTTCCCGCGGTATCGCGATATTCTTTTCTCTCTCTCTCTCTCTCTCTCTCTCTCTCTCTCTCTCTCTCTCTCTCTCTCTCTCTCTCACGGTAGGAGTACGATGGCGCCGTCCGCAGATTCCTGCATCTATTTGACCCTTTGCGTTCCGACCGCACCCCCCTGCGGGCCCCGATTAATCGGCCGATCCCCCTTCGGCTCGATCGTCACGTTCACGATTCCGTTTCTCTCGGTTCTTCTGCCCGCTGCTCGGCTTTCGGCATCTCCCCGCGCGGACCGTTCTCTTCTCCTCTCCTCTTCTCTCCTCTCCTCTCCCGATCGGCGCTGCACCCACCCACGTACTAATTAACCGACCGACACGTGGTACGGCTCGTCGGGAATCGTCGAGGGAACGAGGTGATCGACCGGCTCGAGTAACCGGACTATCGATCCGTCGCGATCGGCTCCGGAGCGAGGTTGTCGACTCGCGCTCAGTCCCGATCGCACTGCACGAGGACTCGCCAGGGCACTTCCTTCCCCACCACACAACGGCGATTCCCTTCACTTCCTCTCGATAAGCTCCTTCGACGCTGTTTTATCTCGTGCGATTACTTTTCCCGCTAGATCCGCGGCAACTTGCCTTGTCCTCGAAGGCTCCGCAGAACGATGGTTAGAGAGAGAGAGAGAGAGAGAGGACGAGAGAATGCGATTGTCGTCCTAGTCGTCCTGCGCCTAAACGACAGGAATGTACCCCCGCGCGACACCTGATGTGTCCGGGCGCGCTTTTTCGGCTGCTCTCAATGTTCAATTAACGGAATCTCAGCCGGCTCGAGTCGCAGTGAGAGCCGAGAGTCGACTGAAGGCATAAGGCTCCGGTCGTGGGCTCGTCGAAGGAACCCCACCACGTTGATTTCAACAACACCCGGCACCCGGCCCGACCGGACGACCTGGTCGCGTGGCGCTCGACACAGATACGCAGTGTTTCTCAAAATCTTGTCGCGGTCCTCGAAACTAACGACGCTTCGCCTTCGTAACGTACACGTGATCATAGTACGCGCCTAGTAGGGCCTGTCCAGCCAGGTGATGGTTTTTTTTTTTTTGCTGCTGAAGGCATACGACGGCGGCACTTGCGCTATTCATTTGAGATAATTGGCCGGTAATTATGTTGGGAGGAATTATCAATTCATCACGGCCTCAGATAATTTCATGATAAATAGATTGCGTGAGAGACAACGATTTATTAATTCCGAGATTTCTGAAATTTCTCTCAAGACAGGGAGAGAAATCGCGTTTTAAACCTGTACGATCTTTTTCTTCAAAGTAACTTGGAAACAATTTTATTTGTGTTGAACACTTGAAAGAAAATATAATCGACAAATTGTGTTTGGAAGACGCACGTGTGTGTGTGTGTGTGTGTGTACATATGTGTATTATTTATAAAAACGATTTCACGAATATTGCATTTAAAAATTATTCACACGGCTTTTCCGTCCGTTTATATCTTTAAAGAAACTCCACGTTTGTCCGCATTCGAGGAAAATACACCGGTATTTTATTTCTCGCGAAGGATTTCTCGTTATATAAGATTCTCCAGAGAGAATCGCTTGCAAATAAGCGAGCGTTGAAGGACTCGTCACACACACGGGAATAAAAGCTCACGGACTAACTACTATCGGAACGACTCGCTTCAATTTCAACTCTCAAATTTCCGAATCGGAAGTCCCGTTTGAAATACCGAGGACCTTGGCTGACTGTGGTATAATAACGAGAAACAGGCCAGCTGAACGACGAACTCGATTCCTATCGGCGCATCTGCCCTCTTCGCTGCGAAGATGCAATTACACGTGACAAATGTAGCCTTGAAAGCTACGTATCAAATTAATGATAAATGAAACACAAAATATAGGTTGCTCAGGTAAAGCGCGCGCGTTCGTAACGGATGTAACAATTACAAAGCAAAATGCGCGGATATTATACGTATAATATCCGCGCGAGATAAAATATGCACGAGATATGCATAAAATGTCACGGTTATCCCGCCAGTAAATGTACATTTGCAGTTACAAATTTAAATAAAGATAAAAGATATTTAAACTTAACCTAAAATATATTCGTTTGAATTCACAACGTTCCGTCGTTTCAGAACCGATGTTTTAGTTCCATTCTTATTAAACTGTGGAGATTCCAGAATTCTGCCAATCTCATTATATACGCGATTATTTACAGAATGATTGATGTTATACACCAAAGTACAAGCGAAAAGAATATATATATATACATATATGAGAAAAAATCGCTGAGATCAGCTTGAGTGCGTTATATAATTGAAAATTGGCCAGGATGTTCGTTTTGTAACAGCCGCAAAAACCACTTTGCCGAAACGAGAAAAATCTGTCGGGCGGATCCTGAATTACCGAGGAGCAACCGCGAATTCAATGGCAAACACAAGTACACCTGTCTACTTACACAAATTCGCAGAAGTTCGCCCGTAATTCCACGTTCGGCGAAGCTCCTTTTCGCGCATACACGAATACGCGTTGCGGTTTGCCCGGTCTAAGTTGTTTCCCCTCGCGGCGAAGACGTGTCATTTTCTTGGTTTCTGCGTTTGATCACGAACTTCGCGAACGCTTCCTTCCTTCCTGCAGAATTCACGCGATAATCGACGTCTCGTCGAGGTCTCACCCTGCACGCAGCGCGTGCATGTAATAATAATAATTCGTGTACACGTTCAAAGGAAACGCGCGTTACGACGACGATGTCATCATCGTCGTCGTAATGCAAGTTTGCGAGAAACGTACGAAGTGATGTGAAAACTGCGAAACGACTGATTGATATTAGCATCGTGTCTGGCGTGAATGTGCAGATTTTCTCTTCACGATTGTCACCCCCATCCCATGAAGCAGATTGGCTTCAATTTCGTTAGTGCGTCGCGCACGAGCGAGCTAACGAAGCGCGCTTATTCAGAAATGACCCGTCGTTGGTCGGGTTGAGTACCTCGTTTATGATGACTAACAGAAAACTCAGGTGAGCGGTATGCATTTATATTAGAATCGATATAAGAGCGTATGCGCGATTGTACCGACTTATACTGCCACTTGGCCGGTCGATCCTCGTGTGCACGATAAAAGGGGTGTTTCACACGGCACCCTTCGCTCGCGAAAAGCGACGTATAATTTCGTGAATCATGCCAGACCCTGAAAGACGGCTAACCAAACACAGTCAATAAGTTAGCCCAAACTCTCGCAATCGATACTTGTTAAGCGAACTTTTCAGCGTGCTCGTCTCGCAGATGTTGAAACGGGCCGGCAATTGGAAGTCTCGAGAGATATGCTTCATATAATTTACAACATTTGCATAAATTGCCAATAATATCGTTTTAACGCTGTCGTATTACGGTAACGGTGTATCTCTGAGTGGATGAGACAAGAGACAGAGTGTCGGAACAAACGCGACAAATTTACGAATTAACGTAATTCTGTCGTCAAGAGAGAAAGAAAGAGAAGAAAAAGAGACTAATACATTCCGGGTTCATTTCCGGGTCTTAACATTTTGTCAACGTTAAATGTGTGTGTGTGTGTGTGTGTGTGTGTGTGTAAAAGAGAGAGAGAGAGAGAGAGGGAGAGGAGAGAGAGAGAGAGAACTTTTTATATTTCCCACCATTCACTTCATTTTTTCTCACAGTGCTAGGTGACATTGTGGTTCATAAAAATAGTCATTTTACGACCTTTTCTTAGTTTCGTAATTCGACAAATGTAAATTAACGGGGAATACATGTCGTTCTCCGCCAACGTACTTCCACGAAAGGACACAAGACACGTCTCTTGCGCTACGGACAATGAAATGAAAATCGAGATGTCGCAGCTCCTCTAGTAGACTTCTCACTTCATTCGGCCCTAAATCGCGCGCGTGTTATTTTTAAAGGTTTGTCAGAACGGAATTCTAATAAAACAACGCGGCCAGCCCCGAGCGCGAGAACGAGTAGCCTGACTTTCCGCGTCCGAGATAGCGCGCCCGACCGCGACGTTCTTTCTTCACTGCCGCAGCTTCGCGCTGCTTTTCTAATCACTCCGCTCCGTATTAGCGCTCGCGAGGAATTTTAACGGCGATAATCGCCGCCGTTAATTAAACAGAAATTAACGAAGCAACGAAGCATAAAACTATGTTCCTGACTCTTCGGAGTAAATTACATTTATTTTTCTGTATTAAAAAATTAACGTTGATCGAAAAAAGAATTAGTCGCTCACAGAGCAAGCGTCTTTCGACGCGCTAATTTTGACACGCTTTTACGATTATTTACAACTCCCGGCACTCGCAAGCCACGCGGCAGACCCTGTCATCGACGAACATTCGTCGACGAATTTGCGAAAATTTGAGAATCCCTGGACGCAGGTTTTTACCTGAGGGATACGCATGCGCCGCGACCGACAGATGTTTCCTCCTCGCCAACTGTTGCTCTCCTCGCTCTGCAGCGAGAGAGGCGAGAGAGGCGAGAGAGGCGAGGCTGCATCTGATTTACCGAAGAAAGAAAGGAAGGAAGAAGAGAGGGCAGAGAGGCGCGGAGAAGAAGAAGACAGGCGGAAAACTTCATTTCTCCCTTACTCCTCGCCCTCAGCCCTCTCGCTCTGACGCAGCTCGTGCTCGGGGGCCCTTTCGACCGGGGGGGGAGTCCCTTCTAAGGGACCTTCAGTACAGCCACATGGGGGTGGTATACCCTCTTGTGCGCTCACGTGAATGCAGCCCTTATATGTCGCGTTAAACTTCGATCCAACTCGCGATACCGACGCGATACCAGAGCGCGACCGAAATGCTTGCGCTTAAAATTGAAACTTGTATCTCCGTCATTGCGATCGTTGTCTTTGAAGCGAATCCTTGTTGTGCACTCGACGAGCGAGCGAGCGGCAAAAAGGCCTCGATGAGGAGGATAAGAGCGTAACGATCGTAAAATGTACGGGCAATCTAACGTTACGATCTTACCGGTTATTAACGCGTCGAAGCGTGAATATGTTGCTCGTTAACAACAAAGTACTCTCGCTCGAGTATCCCTCCTGCAGGTTCCCGCTTAAAATTCGACTTTGTGTTAACGAGGTGCGTCCACCTGTCGCGTTCGTACGCTATCGTACCTATCATTTATTTTCTTGTCTATTTGTACACAATACATTCTATTCGTTTTGCTTTCTTCTTTTTTGAATAAAGGTTGACGCGGGTTCCCCAAGTGTCCCCCCATGAGCTTCTCCTGGTGCTTCGACACCATAGTCTCCTTTCCTGCCTCTACCGCTGTGTCATAATTCCCGAAGTAGCTCGTATATGATATCGCACAGCGCGATATAATGAAAAAAGAAAAATCCGATCTCATCGGATATCTTCTCGGCCGCGATTCAACGCAAAACGCAAAACGCAAGACGCAAAACGCGAAACGTCTCAACACCCGGCCGGCTGATCGCAGCTCGACGTGACCTTCGACTTCTTCGCAGGAAACCGCGCGCGGCAAAAGTCCGAAGGAGTCGCGCGGCCACCACCTGCTCGATCGCGCCTCGTTGATTCGGCGGCGGTGGCGCGGCAATTCACCGTACGTACGCTCCGCTCCGCTCCGCTCCGCTCCGCACGAGATTTATCGCGCACGAGGTATCGAGCGCGTTTAGGACCCAGCGGTCCTCCTTATTACAGCTTATTAAGCGGCTGTAAACCGCGCGCACTGCGTCCATGATCCGGGAACCGGTCACGACGCACGCGGGCTTATATGACCAGCGCGCCTCTCGGCATCACCTGCCGGTCGCGCCATCCTTTTCCTATACCTTCGCCTCTTACTCTCGCGGATGCGGGCCAAAGGGGAGAAAGGTACCTACCCGCAATACGACGGACACCTTCACCATCCATCCATCCATCTCCATCTTCCCTCGTGGGCACGACCGCGTAATAGTTCCACCCTTCGTTACGTTCGTTTTTCGCGATTGGCTGCTTATCGACTTTACGCAAATTACTCGTCGCGCGCGCGGATTCGACATGATAATCTGTCGGACGTGAATGTGGACAACGCGAACATCCCTGTGTACGCGCGCGCGACGCTTTTACGTTTTACGTTTACGCGGTGAACGACAAAACTTTCATTTTGCCATTTCCGAACATCGGATACCCGTCCGCGATCAAGTCAGCCGGTTTTCACCTCCGTTTCCACTTTTGATGTTGAATCGATGAAATCGAGAATTTCGTGGGAAATTTTTTTCTTTTTTTTTCTTATATTTATTTATTTTTTTATAAATTTGCCGTCAATTTTCTTCCAGAGAACCGGACGATTTCATCGGATTTTGATCGGTCTTTATTTCAACATTGGGTGATACGTCGTGACACGCGGATAAATCTTTCAAGTTGCGCGAACTTGTACGAATTGTGCGAATGTCTTTGAGGAGCTGCGAGCGCAGCTTAATCACAGTTTTCGAAAAGGTGCAATATCAACCGGGCAAAAGTACCATGAGTGAGTCCGCTCGCAGCCACGAGCCTCGTGCCTGCGGAGCCTGTTCTTCTCTTTCTTTTTCCTCCTCCTGCTCGCGGTCTTCTTCGTTCGCTCGCCGACGGGCTACACGCCGTTCAAATCTCGGTCCTCATCGAGGGGGAGGCGCGATTGCTTAACGACGCCAACCACCTGCCCAGAAAAGAGGAACACGTGCTGCCACTACGAGGCAGCTGCAACCCACGGAACGACGGATATATATGCCAGGACGAGAGAGGCTTGAGGAGCCACGAGCCGTTGCCGCGGAGCCGAGGTGTTGAGGGCGCATGAGAGCCGTCGCCGCCGCCAGGGACACGCCAGGGACACGCGTGTACTTTCTCTCTAACCCGATTTGAATTCTCGATTAGCGAAATATCTGTCCGTATTTTTTCATACGAAAAAAACATTTTCCCGATCGTCGATCAATTATTTTCCACGATTCTTATTGTTCTGTCTTCTTTTCTTACCACGAGCGATACCTAACGCTAAAGTAATGCGACTTTGGGAGTTGAACTACTCCCTATACTTTTTATTTGATCATCGATTGTACGAGTGATTGACTCGTGTGTGTTTCGTTCTTTGCTCAAATTTCACGTAGGCTGGAAAGAAAGAGAGAGGGGGAGGAGGGGGGGGAGAGAGAGAGGGAGAGGGAGGAAAAGGGGGGTGTGATGTAAAAGTGACATTCATTCGTACGAAAAATGCTGCGTCAAAGGTAATACGCGTCGCGTCCCTCAAGATTTATCTGACAAGATTAGAGACCGCCGCAACAGATGGCAAGCAGGACGCGTGGCTGTGAATCCGCCGCGGGATTTTTCTATTTCCGTCCCTCGCCTTCAGCCGGGAGAGCGCGCGCGCGAGCGCGAGAAAAGGATCGAGCGAGTTCGCTTCCAGAATTAATTCCAGGACTCAGGTTTCTGTCTCAGGACAGATAGATAGAAACGCGTTATTTGCAACGCGTGAGAATCGCAGAATCCATCTAACGCGTTTCACTAATACGTACGAGTTATCGGGAGAATTTTTCCGATTCGGCGATTCTCGGTTTCTTCCTCATCGCGCGCGCTACTTGGCGCTCTACGTTTCTTTCCTCCTCTTCTTATTCTGCGGCTGACGAGCACGTTGATAACGGTTCGTCCGACCCCGAGAGAGAAACCGACGAGAGAAAACAGAAGCCCCGGAGGAGACACGGAAGTGAGGATCGCTTTACGGAGAGCGCGCGCGGTGCGCGAGCGCAAGGGTGGGCGAGCGAGAAGAAGGTCGAGCCAAACTGCACAGCTGCCCTTAGGCACGTGCACAGCGCATGGCTACCTGAGCGATTCTTTTACATTTCCAGGTCTCTTCAGGCGCTACCACCACAGAGTAGAAGAACGCGGCGCGGGCCGGCGCGGCGGACTAGTTTCCTGAATACGCGATGCGAAGAAAAGCGAGGAAGAGTAGGGGAGGGAAATGTACGCTGCATGTCGGAGCAGACGAGTCGACTGCTGCACTGCTGCGCTGTGCACCACCGTTTACCGTTCTGTCGCGTAACGTCGCGTTCTGTTCTGAGAGTGAAGAGACGGCCACGTGTTTAATAAGTTTCTCGTCGGCTTTGTGTATCTATTATGTGCTGTGTGTAATTTGTACTTTGTTAACGAGACACGGTGTGAAAATTAACACGTTTTCACTGTCACACATCGACCTTTGTCGATCGGTAAATAATAAAGCGCGGTAATCTCCTTCCGTCGTGAATTCGGCGCGACATCGATGAATGCCGCTTGATTCCGCCGAGAAATCATGCTCGATCGCGCGCGCGCGCGCGTGCGCGCGCGTGCGCGCGAGTCGCTCAGAATCGATCCTAACGAACTACGTACACGTTGCGCCGCATGATGGGGCGGCCGAGGAGAGCAGCGGGATCAAGAGGTCACCCCCAATTTCCTACCACGCGATGTTTAGGCTACTACTACGCGAGAGACATAATTGCGGCCAAGGGTCACCCACGGCACTGATGGGTGCGCGCGATCTGTACGACTTAAAATTGCCGATATAATCCCGCGAGCGCTCGCGCTCGCGCACCGCGCGTGATATACATTCGCGATTGATAATCCGACGATTAGCCTTCATCCTCTCAAATGGACGATCTTTCGTGCGTGCTTAGAGCTTCGCCCCGTAAGTGGACAATTATGAATTATTACCCAAAGATGTCGTTTATATGTATAACTGTATACCGTTCGCTTCTAAAAGGAGGAAGGAGGAAGGAGGAAGGAGGGAAGAAAAAGGGGGCTACGTGCCAAAAATTAAGAAAACTAAATTAGTAAACGAAATTAATTCAGCCAAGTTGATCGAACCGGAACGAAATCGAAAACACATTTTTGTTGTTAACGACTAACTTGTGTAATTTTGGCTCATAAATCGCCGTTGATGATAAACTTATTGTATAATATTACGACGTGTCGTGTACGTGAGAATGTATATTCTCTGCGCCTCTCTTGCGCGAGACGCGACGTTATTACACATTTTACCGCGATAGCAGCCGTCTTCAGTACTGGACACGGCCAGCCAGTGTTTCCGACACAGTCAGCGCGCGACACGGACAGCCAAACTTTGAGACTTTCTTTCGATCGGGACTCGAGACCCGATGGCGAACAAGTGGCACCGGATACGGCAATATTACGAGACAAAGGCTCCCATTGGCTCCGGGGCGCACGATCAAGTCCCGGCGCGGATGCGGATACTACGGAGCCCGCATGTTAATAGCCACCGGAAGCTCTTGAGCGTTTGTCTATTTCACCGCGGGCATGGCATGCCATGCCATGCCATGCCGTTCGCATTCGCTCCGATTTGTTCTTATTACACGAACGATCAAGCAATACGATGAACAATTTAGCCTGCTTGAGAGTGCGGTCATTCTCTATAATGGCAAGAATGTGCGCGCGCGCAACTTATCATGCCGCACGATAAATTCGATAATTATAAATTTAGACCGATCTTCCCGAGATTGCGAGACGAGACGCGACGCGACGACGATCGCATCCGAGTGAATAATCACGCTACGGATTTTGGCACAATTGCATGAATCATTAATCCGAGATATGTTACGTAAGAAAATTGCTCGTATTACTCGCTTACGCGCGTTTGCGCGCGTCGCAGCTTTCTCTCTTGATACGTCAGATAATTGCGAAGCAATTACCCGACGCGTCAAACACACAACGAAGTTGTGTTATATTACGGCTGTGAACGGTTGTACACGACAAAAATCACTTCACCGTGTATTATTTCTTGAGAATAATTCTGCAAAAGATAAGAGATAAATACGTAAGAAAGGACTCCGAATTTCTTGAAAGAGCTGCACGCGGGTCGTCGGAGTTTCCTCTCGTGAAATCGTGTTTCGTCAAGTCATGTTTCGTAAAATCGTTTCATAAAGTCTACTTGCTGAGGAGGTATCAGCTCCACACGTGTCTCGACTACGGAACTGTCAGGGTAGGGAACGTTAAGGCTGTAACCTGCATTACCAGAGTCGAGGCAAGAAACAGTCCGCTGTCGGTAACGTATGCGACAAAGATACAGCAGCGCGGAAAACGAGTTCTCCTCGCACGAGCTGTTAGATATGTGTGGTGGATATTATATCTGCCGAGGCAGCGCCAACAATTTTCCTAAATGTTATCGTTGTACGTTGTCTCTATATACGTTATCGTAAATTGCTCCGAGTTGAAATCCCGATAAATAAAATAATCACTTCAAGTTATGCAGAAACTCCAAAGAAAATCTTATTTTCACTCGGAGGTGAGAAAGCTGCTTTTTAAGAAGCAGAGCCCTCTGTGCAGAGGGACTTTTCGATTTTCACCGCCGCCCGCAGGATTAATTTATATCGTAATAACGTAATTAATTCTTGATATTCACCACCATATTCATGGTATGAATAAACCATCCGGCTTGGAATTTAATTAAATTTAATGTTTCAAATTGCTAATAAGCAAAACTACAGTAAACGCTATGATATGTGTGTGTGTATATATATATATATATATTGCTATAAAGGAAGAGATGAGTCGGCTACTTATATATAATTATTTCGCTCAACGCGTCTCTCCGGTCATTGAACGAGCATCATTTCGTTCTCGGTCGTGTAAATGGCCGTCGCGTCGTGCAAAATATTTATCCCGACTCGGGAGGACGGGAGGACGAAGAAGCCGCGTGACAACTCCTCTCGCGCTTTCTAAAATCTCGATTCTCTTCCGCGGGGGAAAGCAAGCAAGGGGGGAGAGCGATTTGTATTGCGCGAAGATGACACAATTACGCGGTGTGTGTCTTCTAGGAAATTCCATTATGCAATGCAGCGGGGCATGGTATAATTTCACGCGTGGCACTGCGCGAGCGTTCGTTCGCTCACGAAACGTTCTCCGGCGCGGAATGTGACTGTGCAAATTGGACATCTCGCTCTTCTGCTCGCGTTACGGTACATCCGCGACACGCGAATTATTCCCGACGTGCGTTCCTCCCCGCCGCGCGACGACGACCGGCATCGTGACCACACCACGTAATCTCAACCAAGCCGACGAGACTCTGTCGGACGACGGCGAAGCCAAAATTAAGGCATTATCCGCGATGGAGGAAGAAAAACACTACTCATCAAGGTTGCCCTACATTGTGCCGCATCTGTCATTACGATCGATGTATACGATGCATCTTCGTGCGTTTACGCACCTAACTTCTCCAATTGATCCAATTCCTGTTGAAAGAATTTTCATCTAATTCTTTCCTGATCCTTCTTCACCGAGAGATTCATTTTCATTCAAAGGGACGAAAAAGCGACGCTATTCACACTACGATATTCTTTATTTAGCGCTTCTCTCAGCCGTTCTCGCTTGGCTCGCTTTTGTCTCATCCCGCGAAGCTACGCGAGGAACTGAAGGAACCGCGTAATGTGAATAATGAAAAAATTCGCAGAGATTAATTTCGACAGCGCTCACGCTGTGGAATACGTTCCGTACACGGAAACGCAAGATGAAAGCCCGGCCTGCGCGAATTGACTAGTGATATTTCGTAAGTACGTTCCAGGGTTCTCTGTTTCAACGTTCTCTAGCAATGCTCTGTAGCCACGTAGGGGTCAGCGACCACGGTGCAACGTTATCCGTTCCGCGTTGCCAGGTTATCGATCTGTACACAGGCGCCTTGACCGACCTCTGATGCATCGCCAAGTGCAAGTGCAAAAGCTCTCTCTCTCTCTCTCTCTCTCTCTCTCTCTCTCTCTCTCTCTCTCTCTCTCTCCCTCTCTCGTCTATCGCGATACGTTTGAGAGTAATCTCGATAAATAAAGGCGAAAGAGAGAAGCGAGAAAGGAAGAAGAAAACAACGCAAGACAAGGAGAAGACTATACTGTATCCGTTTATCGTTCTCGTGACGCGAATCATCGAGTTCAAACACGCGGTTTTGCGTGTTCAAGCAGAATTCGTCAGCACTTCGTATCTCTCAACCGTTGATAAAAACCCTGTGTCGTAAGCAAGATTACTCATCGAAATGACTCTAGACTCGATGATCACGCGCTCGCGGCGTCGCGCTCGACATTTTGCTGGCAGACTCGCGGATATAATAAACGAGCAACCGGAGCATCGAAGAATTCCTTGCACTTCATCTTCTTTGTTGTTATGTCTTATTAATAATAGCGCGCTCGCGGACAACAGCTGCAAGGTGAATACGCGACGCGACAAGAAGAAGAAGAAGAAGTGCTCTCATGCGGTTGTATAACATCGGAGAATCGTCCGTGTTTCTTTGCAAAATTAATCCGTGACTCTTTACGTTATCGTGACGTGCGCGTCCACCCTTTGTCGGATCGCATCGCGATTTTAACTCTGCCCGGTCGCGAGAAGTAAACATCGCGTGACGTCGCGGGACACGACGGCGGACACGTCGATCGCGCGGCGTGCAACTATCGATTCGCCGAACCTTCGCCGCAAAGCTACGAAGTGCAAGTGCATGCGCGCGCGCGCGCGCGCAAACACTTCTCCAGCAGCTACCGAGCGCGGCGTACTCGAAGCCGCCGCTCATCCATCTTTCACCGCTACTAGACTCGATTCTCGAGTGTCCATTCGCCGTGGCCGCCAGCTCGCTCGCCGAAGGTTCAAGGTTACTCACGTCACACGGTTTCACTTTCAGCGAGTACTTTTACTCATCGGCGAGGCGTCGCGTTCGCAATCAAATTCGCCGCAATTTGCGACCGGTGCATCCCCGATGCGTTAGAACTTTGGGGTATCCTCGACAGTTTGAAGGACGATCGCGCGTTCTAGCCGCGAAGAGAGTCGTCTACCCGAGTCGAAATCTTACTTCTACGCATTGGTCCTGCAAATCCTGCGAATCGAATTTGAACGATCAATGGAGCGCAATCTCGAAATGTAGCGCAACAGACCTAGGTGCCTTACCTACGCGCTGGAGATATTTATTTGCTGCTATTCTTCTTGAAGCTGCCGTTCTTGAAGCTTGACCTTGGCGGTAATATGCTCATTTTATACGTCTGAGTAATATCGTGTTATATTGGACTATATTATAATTGTATATCATTAAAATGCTGAACAACTTATTTAATCTATTAAATTACTCGTAATAATAACTTTCTCGTAAGTTATAATCACTAGTATTTTTGCCTTTACCTTTAAGTAATATAATTTTCACAATTTCATAATTTTAAGCGGGAAAAGAACATCAGTACGTTCGAAAGACATTTGGTATTACCGTCAAGGTTAATAAAGGCCAAGAACCTTTAAATCAAGATCCGCGGATTCTATGGCACAAGCATTTTGAGAAAATACAATGTAAATATTTGGCATCACTTAGTACTCCGTTCATCTCGATATTCTATCTTTATTTAATTTTTATTCCTAGTTTCCATAAACGATGTTTCAATGATGTAATTCACTCGAGTATGGAATAGAACAAATACTAAATAATCAGTCCGAGTAAATAATGGGGGGGGGGGGATTAATGGGGATAAATAAAACAACAGACAATTTTGTTTTGGATCATCATCATTGTTTTTTCTTTTCCCTGGCGTTGGAAATTTCAATAGAATTCCAATAGAATAAACGTGAGAGTTGTTAGAACAAAATTAGCAGTTGTTTGTTCGATGATCAGGCTGCTCATTGATAGGAATCTTCTAAATTTAAAGCCCGTAAAATGGCAATGATAAACAAATGTGAAGAAAGCGTTGGCAGATTCAAAATGGAACAAACAACACTCGGTTATTGATCAACATTGATAGAATCTTGCATTTGATTCTAAGCCGGGTATTCATAGCAATTGTAAATTATTTTTCATTTCGAGTTGAGCATAATTATATATAAAATGATTAATAATAATTAAAAATGTAATAAATAGTAATAAATGTAATAGAATATAAATAAATTATGATAATTTATATAGTAATTAATTTTCGATTAATATTCTTGTAATAAAAATTTTTTTTATAGAATGCAGACCGACTAATAGGCAGAGATTTATGAAATCTATAATCATTCGTCAAGTGATAGTGGACTATGAATGCCAGCTCAAATTTCGACTCGGATATCTCCTTATTGCTTTCTCGTTAAGTTTCCCGCTCTATAAGTGATTTAACGTACTTGGAACTATATGTTATGTATTGTTGCCTGCATCTCGACGTCCTGGCTGGATTAACTCGGCTGCAGGTAATTCAGCTTTCTGCTCCAGCTGGCTGCTCCGGATATTCCGTTGTTGTAACACTGACACTGACACACTCGCGACGTAAGTACAATTCGATCGTAAGTGCAATTCGAATAAACGCGAACGTGTTAATGAATGAACGCGAGACGTCGACGAGGGAGAAATGTGGGTTTATTTAAATATTTCAAGAGACGACGGGAATAACGACACCGATGCACGCACTACGTATCGCGCGGTATGTGCGCGTCGCTCGTCGGCTCGTGATGTAATGACGACTCGGTCACGGAAAATCACGTGACGCACGAAAGTACCGAAACAACAAAAGGGCGAAACGTGCTGTATCATCCGTCCCGCTAATCCCCACTCGCTCCGCGCTCGCTAGTAAATAAGCGAGAGGTCAAACAATCAATAACATCGAAACATTGCATCTTCGAAGCGAATCTACAAACCATCAGGTCTGTCACATGTACGGTGGTCCCTTCAAACATTTCGAATCTACTGTGGCCTCGCAAATATTAATTTGTGTCTCTGATAATGCTCCTTGCTTACAACTCTCTTTTATCTTTAATCCATCCGTACTTTGAATCCGTCAAAAGTCAAAATCAATTTAGAAATAAAAAATAGTAAAAATTAAATCACGAAAAAGAAGCTCGTGTCATATCATTTAAATACAAATGCATGAAATCTAAATTAGAAATAAGAATACAGATTAGATGCAAACTGAAGCCAAGTATAATATTTTGCGAAAGCGTGCATCTGATTTCAAGGTAAATGTTAATCGAGGTACCCCATGCGCCGTCTAGTAAATTCGGCGCCCGCGGCGGCGTCTCCTCTCGGGCGGGGGGACGTCGTTTAATTATTTTTCCGACGGAATCAAGTTGTGACTCCAAAAATACCAGGTGAGAGCTTCGTCGCGCGAAAGACGTATACAAGCTCGTCTGTATGCAAAGTAGGATACTCAACAGGTACCTCGAGAGGTAACTCGGTAGAGGAGAGGAAGAAGAAGAAGAGAAAAACAAAACGCAAACTCAGCACACAAGTTGACAACATTAAAGTTTCTAAAGCAGCAAGCGTGAGTTGAAGGATCGAGTTTATGCAGTTATTGTCTCGTTGCAGTGAGTTTATTCGCGAAATCCACGATGGCGAAGGTTTCTGCGCGTCAGACATCGTATCATCGTATCATCGACGCGGTTAGTCGCGCAGACTAATCTGAAAATTGTCATCGCCTCGACAAAGACGAGTGACGAGGTTTCGCGAGAAACTTTCGCGAGATAAAAACGCAAACTTTTCTCGCACGGACAACTAATGACAAAGGCAGTGCTTGGAACTTTGTAACGATATTTCGCGGATCGTTCTCCGATAATCGTGTCTGCGGTGCGCTGAAAGTTGCTAACGGACACACACACACACACACAGGGAGGAAGATGACTATGCAACAGAGAATCTATCACGGCGCGATTATCCGCGATTTAATGAAATTAGAGACAACCGCGGGTTGGATCAGGTTAGCACGAGTCTCGGCAGGAAGCGTTAAAAGCGCTTCGGCGCGACGAGCGTCGGTCTGCCGAGTGCCGCCGCGGCCGGACAAAGTTCGCGTCGCAATTATCCGGACACGTCAATTGTCGACAATTTGTCGTTTCGCGGTCGCTATTGTGTGAGCTCTGGATCTCACAAAGTCGGGGAAGATGAGAGAGAGAGAGAGAGCTGGCGATGGTAGGTAAATGGTTTCGCTCTTGGACTGGAAGTCGTCGGCCCGAGAAACTGTCGACGTCGACGACGAGACGACGACGACGACGACCATTATGAGATTCCGCGACGTTTATTTCACTAGTATTTTTACGATCGAGTTTTCGAATACACACAGAATATCACACAGTGAAGTGCAGCGTCGTTACCGCGGTAGACAAACAAACGTCACGAGTGTTGCAATTAGTCAAATTTGCTCGCCGAAATTATCAACGAAAGTGGTTTGATGATTTTCGATGCGTAAAACGAAATAACGAGAATGTCGCTTTGTTTTAATTATCGTGTCATCGTGTGAACTCTTGTAATTTTGTCCAATGTAAGACTGCTGAATATTTTCAATCCGCGTAAAAATGATAATAATGATGATAAAATGTTATAAGTCAGTTGCATGTTTCACCGTCGCGTCAATTTCCCTTCCACGTATTTTGCGACCACGAAATATCGACCAATATCGACTATCTAAAACCAAAGATATCGAGTGCAAACTGTAAGCAAGTGTAAAAAGAGAGAGAAGAGGGAGAGGGGGGAGGGGAAGAGAGAGAGAGGCACGCGAACGTCTTTCGAGGAAGTAAACTCGCATCAGCAACTTCTCATGCGATCCACCAGCGAATCATTTAGACCACGCGCCAATTGACACCAATTGAGAAGCGCGTACTCGAGAGTGGCAGTTAGTCAGCTGCCTCTTCATTGGATCGCCTCGTCTTCTAAACTAATCGAATCCAAGTTTCGTCGACCTTAATTATTCAACTTCGATCTCCGGATACTAACTTGTACGAGAGAAACTAATTATTTTAGCGGAGCTGATCGATACCGAGAGCATGTTGGAGCGGTCTTACACCAGTCTCAATGCTCGGTTGATTTAATGCTTGAATTGTTTCAATATTATCACTGTAGGTGATTCTTTGACATCGCCAATATGTAGAATTTATGAATAATTGCCGATGCTCGATAACACAACGTTTGCGATGGTCTCAAGATACATTTAACTGCTCGTTTGCCATTAATTACCGCACGATACATCGTGCGGCATAATATTTACCGTATAATAGCTACCGAGTAGCTCTTAGGTGCGCACGCGGCTATTTATAATCAGATAATTGACAGTATCGTTATCACGCAACACAATATTTACAACTGTTTCCACGTATTGTGCGCATAGTGTTTGCAATTAATTAACATTATTGCTACAGGGAACTGTTCCCGTTACACTTAGGCTTCGTAAGGCTTCGTTAAAAGATAAAAGCCGATGATTCGGTTTCTTTCCTTTGAACGATTAAAAGCATAATATATATATAATATTTACGACAAATCCTGTGTCGGATCCATTATTGAGTGCCTCATGTTTTATTACGATCCGATATTAGCGGGATCGATAAAGCGGTGAGTTTGAGAGTCAAATAATAATTCGAATTCGAACATCGGCAGAAATGGAAATATTAACGCGCAATTAAAATTGATGAATTATGAGGAAATCTGAAATATCTTGCAAAGTTTTCAAGGCACACAGCGTGAGAAGCACGTGAGAAGCTTGGTTCTTTAAACGATAAAACCTTCGACACTTTCCACTTGCGCAATTGTAAGTGTATTCCAGCGTTTCTGCACAATGATATATCGCGTAAGTGTCACGTACACGTGTAGATCCACGTGGCATAACGAGAATATACGTGGCTAGCTTAAACGACATGCGTCGCGAAATACCGAGAAGAATGGCCTTTTCATTTCACGTTCCTACGTCGAGCTTTCACGAAGTGTTCCGAAAGATTCGGGACTTTAAATGAGAGGCGTGCGATCGCCGCGTCGGCGGTGACATCTTACAGCGCGTCCACACCTCCCTCCGCCGAGAGCGGCGGCGCGCAACTTTGTCGACGGGCCTCAGTCCCCATCGAACGATTCGTCCCTTCGCCATATCTCCGTGCAGAAGCGTGTCGTAGTGTCGACCTGGGGTAATTACCTGAGTAAAGTGTATTCGAAAGCAGAGACCGTATCCGACGTTTCCGACGGGGGAATTTTGTTTCTCTGCGTTACTCATGTATGTCGAAAAAAGGATTGATTTTTTTCTCTTTCGAATTAAGAACACATATCTGTGATTAAAATCGATTTTGATTTTGATTTTGATTTTGATTTTGGTTTTGATAAGAATTGAATTGATTTTAACGAACAAACTGTAAAACATCGAGCAAATCAAATTTTCGAGAATGTAATATTCTGTTTGTCATAAAGTACATAAGAACAAATTATAATTTAATTGTTATAAGTTGTTACCTACAGCGTTCAATCGGCCAAGTGTCAAGGCTGGCTCTGTCATAACGTCCGATATGGATAGAGCCTCGTTGTTAGTGACAGTAGTGACAGTAGCGTGGTCACTTGTACCATAAAACCATAAAACGGCTAACGAAGAAACCGCGTGCGAAGAAAGATATAAACTCACCACGGTCAGATTGTCCAACTCGCCGAGCCACTCGTTCAGAAGTTGCTCAGGATCTGTCTCGTTGTCGCTGTCCTCGGCCTCTTCCTCGTATCGGTCCATGGCGGATCGATCGTCCGTTGAGAATCGTCTCTGCACACAAAGAGAATTGCAACTTTTCATTATCTTTGACTTCTCATTATCTTTTTATCGGGATATTATTCTTCACAAAAGAAATATCGGCTCATACGAAATTGAAAATATATTGGATTGTATTAACTGTCCTACACCGTATCGAGGGAAAATGTAATATTTTTCAATATTCCCGCGGCAAATGGTCATGGGGAAAATTTGGCAAAATAGAGAACGGGAATCGTCGGAATCCGCAACCCGGTAGGGGGAGGGGGGGAGGGAGGGAGGGAGGGAGGAATGCAACGCTTTTGTTGAAAAGATCCTATCTGCGAGATTTATATTTAACGAACCATTTGCTAAATTACATGGCCATCGATACGTTCGTTTACAGATCCCGCCGCGTCCAACTGACGTGAATAAAACCGCGCGGAAAACACTACGAGGGAGTTCGGAAAATTATAAAAATACAAATAACACGTCTATATGTCGGCGAAATTACACGTGTCGCTTTCGAGTTACGCCGCTGCAAGTATGTCATCGACAAATATGTACCGTCTACGTAAGGCAGCTTTGTCCGCCGCTCCAGGATAAACTCGCGGTTACCAGCTGCGGTAGTGTATAGAGAAAACAAGAGAGAGAGAGAGAGAGAGAGAGAGAGAGAGAGAGACACATTGACGGAATGTTCAGTTGTAGTGCCGCGGGCCTTGGCCCGAAATTCCTATTAGCGGAACCGCGGAACCGCGATCGCAAAAACGCGAGCGGTACGATGCGCGTTGTCACTTTGTTATAATTACTTTTTATTAACTTATATAAAGCCAGGAAGGTAGATTAATTAATTGGCTCGTTGAATTAAAACGCGGGGATTCTCACATTCGCGGCAATTAAATACATTCACGATCGCCGCACTTGAGAACGATGGAAAAAAAATCGGATTTTATTAAATATACTCTACCTTCTGGGATATTATTAAATACGGTTAATTTCGATCATATGTGACTAAACACAACTAAAAGTAATACACAAAAAATTACACAATGCGGTGGATTCGGCAAAAGCGTCATTTGTAGAAACAATTATAGCGTATGTAATCATGTTAAAACATGATATTTTAATTATTATCGTAATTAAATGTTACCGCGATATATCGAATGCGTTTCACGCGTAATTAGCAGGAACAGCATTGTCCAATAGCGAATTGGTAAAAAGGACGACGATATAGGGTTGTAAGCGCAAAGCGGGTTACGCTGCAAAATCTCGCGTGCGTACTGAGATTAAACGAAACAAAAAAAAAAAAA
The DNA here is from genome assembly GCF_003227715.2 of Harpegnathos saltator. Taxonomy (NCBI): domain Eukaryota; kingdom Metazoa; phylum Arthropoda; class Insecta; order Hymenoptera; family Formicidae; genus Harpegnathos; species Harpegnathos saltator. Next base: position 790,815 of record NW_020230639.1, read on the forward strand.
AAAAGAAGGAGAAGCAAGAAAGAGGGAACGAGAACCGCGTTCGTTTGTCGCGAATTAAAACACCAGGTATTAAGCCGTAATTACAAACGATGCGAACGAAACGTCTGATTAATTTACTGCGCCGGCGTATATCGCGGTCAAGTGCGCGCACGACACCTGGTATTATCTGCTAATGAAAATTAATTTAATATTGGATTGTCTCGGGAGAAATTAACCGCATCGCGTTACATCCTCCTCCTCTCCCCTTCTTCTCCGTCGCTTTGCGCTGTTCCGCTGACGAAATGCACGACTCGGGCTCGACATGCGCGGAGTGCACTTGCGCATAAACTGAGGTCAAACCTTGCCCCGCAAACCGTCGCGTTGCAACGCGATTGCAGGGTAGATCACTATGTCGATTTCATTAATTCGACTCTTGCCTGGTATCATTCCGACAGATGCACACACGCATCTGTTTTAATTATCACGATACCGTCACGCAGTAGCAACGTGCAATCGTTTCACCTCCGCTGCCTCCCGCTTGCTGAAGGATCTTCGACGACGCGACGGCGGCAGCAGTGGCGGCAAGCCGATGTTAACATTCGATAGCATAGTTTCGCGATTAGCCAATCGCGTCGTTACGGTGGTGTTATCAACCGGAGCGAAATATACACACACACACACATATGCGATTGCTCGATTGGGCGAGGGAACCGTGCCGTGCGTCGCCTTCTGTAGAAACATGGGACTTTGCGAATTATAATATCTCCTTTCGTTATTTCACTCTTCGGATAATATCGCCCGATCAATTGAATTTCGCATGAATTATCGTCTCGTGCAAAATGATCGGTCGTGCGAAGGGAGAAATTTCGGACGAAAATCCATTCTTGTTTGTCGATGTGGCTCCGTTATTATTCGCGATTGCCTGGGAGAGTATCGCTACCCGAGAGACTCTAATAAATAAACAAATGACACTAGTACCGAGAGGTTACCGCGGCAAAATGGCAGTGCGGTTCGAACACGAGGCACTTTGAAATTGCAGATCAGCCAGGATACTCGCGCGTGTGCGTGCTCGCATTGAATCGCGGTGGCGGGGATTCTCTGTGTGTTGTATACACGCCACAAGCTACGCCAGAAGTCGAGTCAAGCCGAGTCACACCGTACCACGGCGGCGTTTCACAGTGCAGGTGCGGTGCTGCAATCGTCTCTCGCGGCCGCGCAAAATAGCGTTGCATTCCACGGGGGAGCGTAAAAGTGCAGGCCGCTAATTGCGACAAGGAGAGCGAGAGAGAGAGAGAGAGAGAGAGAGAGAGAGAGAGAGAGAGCGAGAGAGGGAGAGAGAGAGCGAGAGAGACAGAGAGAGAGCGAGAGAGAGAGAGAGAGAGAGAGAGAGAGAGAGAAAGAGGAAGAGAGATGGCGGCGCGGAGGCACGAGAGGAACGAGTTTACGGTGCACTGGACGAGGTGTCCTTGCAAGGTTTTACCGCGAAGCGGCGCAATAGAGCCGCTGAGGCCGAGGTAGCGCACGGCGTAGAGCGATCGCTCGCGACACGCGGAACGGCCGCAAGGACGAGCGAAAATGTGCGACACGTCAGCTCGTCGTTTGGCGTCGCACGACACGCGACGACCGCTTTCTTCTTGCTCTGAGGAAGCGCGAGAAAATGTCATAATCGCGCGACACCCTGTTTCATCGCGCGATGTTTCCACCGCACGAGGGAGCGGTTCTGGAGATGAACCTGATGGATTCACACGGAGAAAAGGCACTTTCCAAGTATTATCGTCAAGATCAAGGTGGAGCAAGGGCGAACTTTGTGCTTTCGCCTCGACGCGAGGAGCTCGAGGGATTCGCGATTCCAGCGAGGACGTATATTGAGAGCAAGGATACTGAAGAGTTAAGAGAAACGACAGGGCGACAGGGTGACATACAGTGTAACAGTCGCCTAACAACGCGGTATCGGCGATGTGTGCATGGAACATAGACCGAGATATCGATTGCTTGATTAATAATGCAACGAGCAGGCAAAGCTCTCCTGGCGGCAGCGCCGGCGACGCAACCAATGTTGCAGTTAGTCGACGACTCACGACGATTCTCGTCTTTCAGCCGGACAGGAACGGGACGGACAGAGAGAGAGAGAGAGAGAGAGAGGGAGGGGAGGGAAGATGCCTCCATACTCTGGCCACATCAATTGCGGTGAAGTAAGAATAAAGTAATTAACGGGCGATTGCGCAAAAAGCACCGTCTTCCCTCTTCCTGCCTGCCATCGCGTGATTTCGCGGACGAACTACAAATCACTCTGTCGATAACCGACTCTTGGATTGTAAATATCAGTTCAGGCTGATAACCTCGATACTGAGGGGTCCATTGAAACGGCCAGAGTTAGGGCGGCCTTATCAACCGGTATCAACGAGATATCAGCGTAACGCGCTTGTCGCGTCTGCTGGCTCGGCACTGATATCACGAGAGAGAGAGAGAGAGAGAGAGAGAAAGTGTTTATCGTCCAGTTAGCGATACCTCTGTGCTCGTTTGCACACGTGGCGAACGGCAGATGCGAATGAGCTAACGTCGGACGTGCCGAACGAACAGGGGAAGGCGGACGCCCCTTCGCGATACCCCTACGAGTGTACTCGAGATATCGCCGCTCGAGGATCAACGCGATAGACGCGAGAAGGACGAGAGAGAGCTAGGCTACCGCCGCCGCTTCGGGGATTACGCGAGTGAGGCAATAAGGAAACGGAAGAACTCGCGGCTCGAATCGATACGTCGCTATGCAATGGATCGTGAACGAATCGTTACACAGCAAGGCCGGCGACACGGAAAGATATGGTTATTGATCAGATCGGCAGATATCCGTGCAGGTGATGCCGCAAAACTGGAACAACGTTGCGAGTATCCGAGTAATCTCAAGACAGCGATAAAAAAGGAAGATATGATATGAGAAAATATATAGAATTTCACTCATTTCCTCTGAGCCAACGAGAAAACGCGCTATCGCTTGCCTTAGCCTCCTTAGCCGGACTGACGGAATAAAAAGTCGAGATGATGATGATAACAGTAACCATCCACGTCTCTCTCGACGTGGTAAACCAAAAGTAAAGTATACACGTAAAGTATGCCCGCGCAATCGCGATGAGTGCGAGGAAAAGAGCTGTAAAAGCTGGACTCGAATTTTGACAACGAGCGCAAAGAACGTTGTATTTTCCATGCGCGTAACAGGCTTTAAATCCGTCTTATTATTACTGTTATCGCTGTGGAAGCTAACAATAAAACGTAATCACCTAGCCGTAGGTCACCCGGGTTTATTATAGTTTGCGTCTGTTGTAAACTAGCGCGAAATTAGATCGTGTCACGTCGCGGAGAGAAACAAGCGATATTCGCGAGACGGGAGATTGCGAGCGACTTGTCGCTCCCGGCAATGGCGGAAGTCCCTTAAGGAAGGATGCACCGTCTTTCCCGAGCCTTATCTTCTCTTTCACGCGGAGTCTTCCTCCCCCCCCTCTCTCTCTCTCTTTCTCTCTCTCTCTCTCTCTCTCTCTCTCTCTCTCTCTTTCTCTTTCTCTCTCTCCGTGCAACGCCCCGATTCGATCGATCCCTCACCTTCCAGCGTTCGCGTTCGGATTCGCCTTACGGAACACGAGCGAGAGTCCGCCTCGCCGCAAAGAAATTCCGTGGACGCGGAAACGAGGGTCACGGAAACCCGAGAAACGACGGCGAGAGTCGACGGGCCGAACAAATTTCCCTCCCGAGGATGTCCTCTGGATGTCCGATGACTCACGACTGTGCGTACGAGAGCGTTCGGGGAAATCCTCTCTCTCATTGCCCCGTTCATTCAATAGTTTCCTCGTAAAGCGAAGTTTCCTTGCCGAAGCGAGTGCGTAAAAAGTTCCGAGAAATAGATTTTTCTTAACTCGGAATATAATTTTTCTAATTTTCCCGAAATTAGAAGAGAATCGAACCGACGCATCGACAATACACAGCTTTTTAAAATGTCGCCCATGTGTGAGATATATATTATTATCTGATATTATAAAAAAAAAAATATATATATATATATACACGAGTATATATACACACCAATGTCACATCGAGTATCTCACAACGATCAAATATTGAATAAAAATCTTACAAATGCCAGCCAGCATTTGAAGTGAAGCATAAAACACAATTTTATTATCCAGATATAAGTTTTTAAAGATTGATCTATTAAATTACGTAAATTTTTTGTGACCGCCGACACTAGCAAAATTCCACTTCTACTCTACTAGACTGAATCCAAATGTTTTTCCAAATGTTAAGAACGAAGCGACCACAAATTGACGAATTGGGAAAATCCTCGTCTATTATTTAACGCCGTTCCTCATTTTCGGGGTCACGGCTGCTCGCGAGCGGCTGCTTCGCCTGCATATATACGTATCTTTCCACGATAAAACGTCGACGGCGTTGTCGCCAGAGAGCGGAATCGATAGCCGCGGCGCTCTCCAGAATAGAAAGAGTCCAAGTAGTAGTTACGTCACCCTGAATTATTTACCGGCAACTCTTTACCAGACGTTCAAACGCGGGCACGGGGAAATTCGTTGTCTGAGCGCGAGAATTCGCGAGCAACGAGCGATGCACCGTATCGGGACGGTGGGCGCTCTCTTCGGTGCGACATGAGTGTCGCTCGATAAAGGAGCACCGTCGTTGCCCATGGCGATGCTAAATAATAATGATACCCCGCCACCGACCAGTTCGTACCACCTTCGCGCGGTGGAGCCGCACGGACCGTGGCCGACGGTCGGGAGAGCGATTAAAGACCATTTTGCACGGAGCGGCGCGATAGTCTCGGCACGCGAGACACGCGCCCGGAAACAGATATTTCAGCCTTCCGGGTCGCTGCGTGCTGTCCGCAATGACGATCCTGAATTAAACGTCGTGAATTCGTCGCGACGTTAACGACGGACGACTTGGCGGGGACACTCTTCCGCGCGTGATACTCTTCGGAGCGAAGAGCGCGAATAGCGCTCGGTGATCTTCGTCGAGGGATCTGTCATCGGGCGTCATCGACATTCTCACCGAGAACGATTGTCTTTCGTAGTTTCGAGCCGAAATTTACGTAGATTGGAAACCGCCGCTGCTCATCCTGATCGTTTGTGGTCGCGGAACACACGCGGGACTTGTGGGTCGCGCGACCTGTTATAACGACATCGCGCGGTAGACAATGAGGGTATTCTTAATCCGATAACGTCATCCTGTACGAGCAACTAGCGCAACCTGAATATCCCATATTTTGCACCTCGCACGCAACGAACCGAAAGATCCAGGTGCGTTAATCCATAGACAATGTTGCGACATTTGAATTACAAATGCGCAACGCACACGCAATTTCGCTAGAACGTACGTATCTTCATTCGCTTCATTTTCGATCGCAACGACAAAGACGTATCGCCTGCGCCTTCTGAGAATATCATCATCAACGTTCGTCTCGGCAATACCACTGCCAATTATCCGTATAAGGTGATTAGGGGAGATCGAAACAAAAGGATCGAACGCGATAGGAACAGAGCTCTGTGTATCGCATTAATTTGCTAAATCAACAACATTCCGGAATCTATTAGCATGAGATGTCGTTGCGGCGGTCGTCGGACTCTTTTCAAAATCATCATCTGACAACGAGCTCTGACTGTTGTGATAAAATATACGTTCGAAATTCACATTGCTGCCTTGTTATTATTGCTACGGCGGGATTTAGCAGCTGAGAAAGTGCATGCGAGGAAAACGAGCGGCGAGCAGCGTCGTTTGTATCCTTCTGCTTCTTCTTCTACCGTCCGTAAGATGTGATTAATAACTACGACATATCTTACGTCGTTTTCCGGGCCTTGGAAACTTTAATCGACGATCGATACATTCCGCTGGAAATTCCGTATTCCAAGCAGTCTACATCATCGACGATCTCGGCCAAAGGAGACACTTGTTTTCTGCGATCGGAAATAACGTCGCCTCAACGTTGCGTTCGTTTTGCGCGGTGCACGACGTTTCGTGCAGCGCACGAGAAAATTACGGCTAAATCTTCGTTCTCCGATTAACGGACAAAGGGACATCGTCGCTGTTGCGACATTATTATAGAAATCGCGTCAGACATCGCGCGACATACGTACGATTCTTACGTAACGTAAGAAAGTGCAATATATATCCGCGGAATTGAACCGAAAGTTCATATAATATTAGGAATTTATGACTGACAATTAAACGTCGGTGTATACGTACAAAAGAATATGAGATTTTCGCGAAAAAACAAAAACGTACGAGCGGAGATTTATCTTTCATCAATCGGACGGATCGCCGAATCGGTCGCACGTGCAATTAAATTTGCATAATTATATTTGCGTAATCGTCTCTGACAACAAACGCGAGGAAATTGGTCGAACTAGAATGATATATATAATATATATATATATATATATATATATATTTGCAGGAGCGATCTCTCGGCAAATTTTATAGAGATTGAGCGCGCATTTATATTTCCACACAACCGTCCTATATCTCTCTCCTTCGTCCTCTCGTCTCGTCTCGTTTCGATGCACTCCATATTCGTTCCATCGCTCTCCGCCGACTTGTTTCGCTCTTCTTCCTTTTGTGGCGCCTCTGACGCCGCGTTACGCACTTTCGCGATCCTCCTCCTCCTCGTCCTCCTCGACGGAGGACGATCTCGAAAGAGAAAGAGCTGGCTCGCGCGTTCGTTCACTCGCTCGTTCGCTCGCTCGCTCTCGCTCGAGAGTAGGACGGCGATGAAGTGAAAGGAGGAACTATGGGAACAAAGGGACGGAACAACAGAGTGACTCGCGAAAGTGCGGGATAAACCTTCGTTTATGAAAAAATATCGATCCAGAACTACTTGGAGCTTCAAATTAAAAACGTGTGATGTTGCGGATTATTCGTGCGCGAAGTCACAAAGAAATGGATTATCAGAATTATAATAAATATCGCTCTATCTTGCGGCAGGTAAATTTTAGCTCAGCTTACCTTTATGTGATGTCGCCATAATAGTTTCTAGCGAATAAGTTAACAGTTATAATTTACATACAACACAAAGTGTTTACAATACGAGTCCTCAAAGTTTTTCAATGACATGGTTGATGTACGTTCATAATAGACATTCCTTTGCTATGATTGCTATGATGATGACCGACAACCGTCGAGGAATTTTCCGAACGATTTTCCCGAACGATAAAACTGAATGATGTAATCGTCAGTAGTTTAACACTGAAAAACTTGCGATGTTAAAATTATTTCACAGGCATATGAAATTCGTCGTGTACACTCGGGCACACGACACTGACTTGCGACGGTCGAGGTGGAGGTCTGCTTTCGTGAGCGAGTTCACGAGTGCAATAAGTACGAAAGGCGCCATGTCTCATTCATATTTTCCTTGATTAATAAGTCAGCGGGTATCTGGCTCATCGGAATCGAGCATGAATGCCGAGACTGTTCCACATCGAGCTCGCGTTCCGGCTCGCGAGGCGCGCGATGACGTCGAATAGCGGCGCGTCATGTTTGCGCTCATGTTGCGCCGCAAGTGTGCCCTCTCGCGAAATACGTATCATACGGTATCCGGTTTCGGATGCCGACCGCGTATACGCTCGTCCGTCCCACCGTGCACAGTGATTCGGTGAACCCGGTTGCACGGTGAACTGTGTGACAGTCGTGAATAGAAAAAAGATGAAAATTCCTCCGTAAGCGACGCAAAGTGAATATCAATAAGCGGAAGAGTCGTCCAAATTGTTAAGGACAGATCGGCCGATGGGAATTATTTCCTCCTACACGCTTCCTCCTCGAAAACGTCGTTCTCGTCGATCGATCGATCGATCCCGACTTCGCCGGCCGTTTCTCGATTCATTCTCGCAAGATAATTCAGCCGAGCGCGCCCACTCGACTCGGTTTCGCGGAAAGATCGCAACACATTGGCGGCTTTTCAGCCGCCACGGTATCTGCGTTAATCTGGAATGAGACGCGCGCTGTGCTTCCACGAAGAACGAATCACGAGACTCCGAGTCCAACCTTTACCCAGAAAAGTAAGCGGGGTTCTATAAGTGGAGCAGCCCACACGTTATGCAAGAGCGACACGGCGATCGTGCGCGAGCCGTCATCGCTTTTTTTACAGGTTTTTTTTTTCTTTTTTTTTACCGCGAGCCGTTGACGGGGATCACAATTTTTTAACGAGACTTTAACGGGATGCGATTCGTCGTCGATTAACTTGCGGAAGTAGCGCTCACGTGATAATTACTCAGCGTGTATTCTCGACCGTGATCGCGAGGTCGTTAACGCGCGAAGCCCGTCACACCTAAACATAGCGCAATTCCTCTCTGCATGACGAATTTATTTATCTTTTGTATTCTACTTCGACGACTTGGTGAACTTTTACCGGCTTGCCCGAAACGATTCAAACACTCTCGACACCTGTTTGGGACGCGGCTGATGGTCCTGAATGAGAGAACTTGTTCTTCATTAATTCCTAGAAGTGAAGTTCTCTGACTGGACCCATCGGCTTCTCGTTCCGAACAGCGTCTCAGAAAATGAAAAATGTTGCAAACCATCTTGCCAAAGTATATACCATAAACCGTGGAAAAGCGTCGCAAAATGACGAGTAGTACTCGTACTCGTACTTGCTCGTACCGCTCCAATTTTCAACGGTTCATTTGCGCTCGAAGCTGGAAGACGAACGATCTTTCATAACCACGAAACCGGATACGAGGGGGTCGCAGGAACTCGCGCGTAAACGAAGTAAACGTAAAGTACGAATGCGCGGCTCAGTAGGTCGTGAATGAACGATTGTCGGAACATATCGCGAGCGCTCTGTATGTACACGGACAATCGAGATACAGCGCGAACAACGCCGCAGAACACGCCGCCAATCGTGAATGACTCTTTGTCTGGGACAGGGGATCGTTCTGGTCAACGATTAATTTCTAGGAGAAACGAAGAAAGTATCTCTCCACATGGGCACGCAGCATTCGCCACTGCGTGCGCGCGGTTACTTATCGTGAGACACAAACGAGATTCGTGTCTATCTTAGTCTCCGCTGAACAATCCCGCGTGGGTTTCCACTCTTGAGAATTTCCCCCGGGGAAAACAAACGCGTCCGTAAATAAATTCCTCCAACCAAGTCGCCGATTTGGCTTACCTGTTGTCACACGTACCATTTTTGAACGTTGAACGGAAAATGAGAGTGTGCGGACGCTCTCTCTCTCTCTCTCTCTCTCTCTCTCTCTCTCTCTCTCTCTCTCTCTCTCTCTCTCTCGCTCTCTCTCTCTCTCTCTCTCTCTCTCTCTCTCTCTCTCTCTCTCTCTCGGTCGATTGTGCGGCTAAACTTTTCTAAAATCTGTCCAAAGTCCTTTCTTGAAATTGCACTAAAACAGCTGAGTGTGCGAGAAAGATCTCGACGATATACCCGTAAATGTGGCGCTTCCGCCACGTCGTTGTTGCTTCGATCGAGAAATTATCTCAAGTGTACAGACGCCTGTTTAGTCGAACGGTTAAATCAATGTTGAGCTGCAAAGGGACTGACTCTTGATAGAGAAACATCGCGCAAAAGGGAGCGAACACTCTCGAGGGGGTTGCGAGTTGCGCGGGAGAGCAACCTCCCGCCGTCGACGGCGGCGGCAGCGGCGGCGGCGGCGGTAGCGGATTTAATTGCCGGGTGGGCAGCCGCGAGAGATAAAAGGAAATATTTCAGGGAGCGCGGGCGCGATGCGATGTCGCGATTCTGCATTCGCGCGGCGCGCATTCATCGCCCTCGAAGAATTTCCCCAGGCGGCGCGGCAGACGAAAAACGAAGAGAGTGAGTGTGCACGAGCGAGCGGGACGAAGGCGATCGCGGAATACAGGAATAGCTGCGCCATACGCGGACTACCGTCTGTGCTGTACCGGGTGTTGCCCGGCTCTAAATATAGAATTTCGATCGCGTTACCGCGACTTGACGAGAGTCGCACATCCGGTTCAGGATCCTGTGCCTGACGACGCTCGTCCGCCACCGCGCGAGGGATTCTCGCACATTGATTCTCTCTCTCTCTCTCTTTCTCTCTCTCTCTCTCTCTCTCTCTCTCTCTCTCTCTCTCTCTCTCTCTCTCTCCCCCTCTCTCTCTCTCTCTCTCTCCCTCTCTCTCTCTCTCTCTCTCACCGGCTGTGCAATGTGAACACGAGCTCGATCCTATCGGACGCAGACGACTGCGATATTGGTCGGCACATCTTTGACGTATGACTCTTATTAGATTTTAGATACGACCGCATGTGCGCCCACAGCTCGGCAAATGTCAAATTTCTACTAAGCTGCCTGATCATGATGGACGTTTCTCTCGTTTAACTTTATTCGTTTATCTTCAACAAGTCCGAGCACTCTCTTTCGTTGGTAGTCTAGCCCTTGTAAGCCTCGGCAAGCCGTTTCAACGAGGTCTCGGCGAGGGTCTCGTATTTTTTTATCAATGTTCTCTTTGACGTGCAAAAGTTTTAACACAAAGACCATAAAAGTCACTCGGAATATTATCTGGACTTTAAGAGTTAACGATCGATTTACGCGTATTTCTGAACGAATAACGTCGATAATAATCTCGCAATTTTTCATTTTCATTTTCGATGAACCGCACATGTCCGATCAATCGACACACTCTCTACTAATTGTACTTTTCAACGAGTTCATGGATATAATCTGAAGACGACACAAAAGCGAAATTTATAGTTGTAACAAGACTCCAGTCTAGTCTCGTGGCTAAATTTCCTCGGAAGGAAAGAATGGATGGAAGGAAGGAAGGAAGGAAGAAAGGAAGGAAGGAAGGGAGGAAGGGAGGAAGGAAAGAAGGAAGGAAGGAAGGAAGGAAGAAAGGAAGGAAGGAAGGAAGGAAGGAGGGAAGGAAGGAGAAAGAGGACTTCTTTCGAGTGGCCGTCGTGCGCGACCATACTTCGTCCCGGCAACGTTCCTCAAGGGGAATTATGCATGAAGCATGAAGTACGGAGAGAAAGAGGGAGGGAGGGAGGGAGGAGGAGAGAGAGAGAGAGAGAATATCGCTGTGAGGTACGTTGACCCTCAAATCAATATTTCTATTAGGTTCTGTATCAGTGTCCCGTCCATAAGGTCGCGTTTGCAATCCTGCTTGCCTCCTCTCTCTCTCTCCTCTCTCTCTCTCTCTCGCTCGCTCTCCCCCCTCTCGTTTTCACCGTCGCGTCCGCAACGCGACCATCCGTCCCGCTTCCACCCCGTGACTCGCTCGTTCTCGCTCACCGCACGCAGTGCGTTTGCACGAATGTCCGTGTTGCGTGACGAGCCCGGCGGCTTTGAACGCAGCCGCAAAGTCATAGCCGCGGTAGAAAACTCTTCGGCCAAGACCACTGACCTTTCCTCCTCTCCCCGTTTCAGGATATGAAAACGTTTCGAGATCGGCGCCGTGGACTTTCTAATCCGAGGATATATCGCCGCCGCAATTTTCCCGTAGCCGTGGAAGACAATCGCGATCGATATCGGTGAACCGTCGTGCCGTGCAGCCAGACATTCTCCTTTCGATCGAGCGCTCGGAAGAAAACACAAACGATGAAGGGAGAGCGGGAGCGGGACCGAAGGAGCTATTTTTCCAAATGTTCCTTTATTTGCCGAGAAAATATACGGAGTGGCGTATTATCATCCGCGTCTACTTGGAGCGTCTCAAATGCTCCCGAGTGTATCAACCTGCCGTCGGCAGGCTTTCTCGTACGTTAAGATCCTCCCGCGATCGAAAATAATGCCACGATTTAGCGTACAGCGCGCGCACACACACACACACTACGCGATCTTTTCTACCAAAGTATATTACCTTCTCGAGCTTTTCAAAGCCGTTTCCTTCTTCGTATCTCCGTTGCGGAGCAACTATTTGCTATAACGCACAAACATACGTACCGTAACGCAACACGAGCCGTCGAATCGAGCCCGCAGCACTTGTTCGCGTACAGCGCCCGTGTCTGTTTTTCAAGCGCGAATATCTACTAGTAGTATCTGGAAAGGAAGCGCGCTTGATTAGCGCGCGGCAATGCGCTTGTGTATGCGCGTAATGTGCACCGCGGTTACGCGCTGTGATATACATAAGCGAAATCCGGATGTGTGAGTATACATATGGTCTGCGGGATTATCTCGCGCGAGTCGCGTTTTCATGCGCTCGCGCATATTACCGCACGTACCGGCGTACAGACGTATATTGCGCGCCGGGCTCTTAATTGCGATTATCGAAACGTATAGCGCGATGCCGCTCTGCGCGCGCGTCCTCGGACAGCTGTGGCTCTCTTCTCCTTCTTCCTCACACCGAATCACACCGAACAGAATCGACTCGAAGCGTGCGCTCGAGAGCTCACGAGTTTCCCGCGCGCAAGTCTACGATTACATTTTATTCGGCAGCGGCTTTCCCGGGAAGCTCGATATTTCACGTTCAACGCGAATTTCAATGCGAGTTTCATGCAGCTGCTTCGTGAATTTTGCACATGCGACTGAATTGATCACAGCACGCACGACTCGCGCAGCAAAGCTGCGCGCGGAGATCCTCGTGGGTTTGCAATCAGGAACGCGGCAAGTGATTAGCAGCCCGGCGCGGTCTCTCGCCAAGTGCGCGGCTAACCGTCTCGAGCGAGAATTGATCTCACCCTCGGAACGTTCACGCGACTTATTCGCGGCATCACCGGCAGCGACAAAGTTGAACAGCCTCCACGCGGGCGAGACGCACGGCCGGGCCGGGCCCGGCTTGTGAAAGAAAGTCCGTCCCCCGCGAGAAGCCCGCGGCCGCGTAGAGGCGCATTCTTTCGGTTCCAATCAATGTTCCGGCGCATTCCTGGCCATATTTGGCCACCGTCTGGCCTTACCGCCAAGGGTCTCTCCCCTCGGTGCGCGACTCTAACACAAACGTTATCCTCGCGGGAATTCCGTGCTCGGCGGCTTCGCTCGCGAATAAACGATCCGCTCTTCCGCCCGGTAACTCGCGCCCGAGACTCGATAATCAACGTCCATTCTGACGATCCTGTAATTACTGACGAAATTTCGCCGGCGCAGGAAAGTCGACGTCGGACTCGCGAGAAAGTGCGCGCCTGAGTAACTCGGAGACGCCCGAGTATCGCCCGTATATCGTCTCTCTCTCTCTCTCTCTCTCTCTCTCTCTCTCTCTCTCTCTCTCTCTCTCGCGTACAAGCGACAAGCTTGTGGATGGGACGTATCCTGTAAACTATATATACGCGGACGAGTACACGCACTAGAGATCCTCCCGTGTCGAGATGTGACACGGATGAGCGGAGCGGACGCGAAGTGGGTCATTGTTGTAAGCTGACTGAAGAAGACGCGCACACAGACGCGTGGCATAAACACAAGGAGGAGGAGGAGAGTCAGGGTCGAGTATAAAAGATCGAGAGGGATCGTCGATCTCCAGGCAGGCGAGCATTCACGCACGGACGGGTTCGTAATAGCGCAGAACGATCTCGGACAACCTGCGGCGACCGCAGTCGGCGGAGAGACAAGAGGAAGAGACCAGAAGACAGTAAGAGGAAGAGAGAAAGAGAGACTGGGGGGGGGGGCGGGGGGCGAGGGAGAAGGAGATGGATGAGTAAACTGATATAGGGGCGAGGGAGGCGAGAAGAAGAGAGAAAGCACACAGGGAGGGACACCGTTACGTACGTAACTGCACTCCGAGTGCATCGATCGTACCGCGGTGCAAACGCCGTAATCGGATTCCCACGCAGATCGCAGCTACCTCGAGCATTAAGCGAATAGTGGGATTAGCGGTGAGTGCACCGATCGCGGTGCACTCGATGATCGTATAGTGTGCCTGCGCGCAGATATTCGCGATCAGTTCGCTCGCCGCCAAATTTGTGCGCGCTTCAATTTCGATTATCACGGATTATCACGCGCGTCGTTTTATTTCGAGATTGCAGCTATCGCGTGACGCCTTGTATCTAAACTCGTAATCGTCGATCTATGAATATTTGCACAGAGCATGTATCATCGATAAAGGGGCTAAGGGTGTATGTTCTCGTCTGCAAAAGCTGCAAAAGCACTTTGTTTCTCGAAGCGTGCACTCGACGTCCAATCCAGGAATCTGTCTTGTCGGAATTGCTCGAGAACAAATTCTTTCGTTGGACGTCTCTCCTGCTGCGTTCCAAGGTGCATTTGGAAAAATATTCCATTCAAATTCTTCCGCAGGCAAGTATGCTCTTTATTTTCTATAAAGGGGAGGAGGAAACGATACACTTTGGATCGCATTCGGCTCTCGATTCGATCCACCATTCGGTTCATACGATTCGTACTTTGCTCGCATACATACACACATCTTGCAACATGTTAAAACCTTGCGACAAATTGACGTGGCGAACCTTTTCAGAAATGTTACTTCAGTTTGTTACGAGCAAACACAGCGTGCAGCGCGACCTGGTTCAGCAAAAGCTGAATATATCTCGGGAAGCCACGAAACGGAACTATCCGATGCGTGGCATAATTTCGCCCTTATCGCTAATTGGACTTTCCCCTGCAAAATTAGCACGTTTCGTCTGGATATTCGTACATCGATGCTCGTAACATACGCTCGAGAAACGCATTTGCGGCAGTGCTACTTTTCCAATTACACGCTTGCTCTGAGCGAGCGAAAAAAGAAGTATTCGCGCAACGGCAGACGCACGAGAGAGCAAGTGTTCATCAAATAGGTCTCGATAAATTATAATTTCCTCGTGCGAGAGAGAGAGAGAGAGAGAGAGAGAGAGAGAGAGAGAGAAAGAGAGAGAGAGAGAGAGAGAGCTTTCATTTCGCGTGAGGTTAACGTCGAGAATGCGGGAGCATCGGGAGCATCAAGATCACGGACTTGCAAATTCCGACCGAATCGCGTTACTCGCTCATTAATTCCGCCGGGCTCGTGGCGCAGATTTTCCGCTCAATTCACTTCATTAATCTCGCTTCGATCGAGCGAACGGCATAATTAATATGTCTCATGCATTATTCATTGTTGTAAATCGTTGAACCGATCGTTTACTCGCATCCGCGTACTCGTGTTGCTCTCACCGAACGATAGATTTCAATCTGTGCAATGTAGCAATCTATGCGCGATCCTTGAGAGACGTTTAACCACGTGTACGAATCTCTCGCTTAAAGCTATAAAATAACATATCGTACTTATATCGAGAGCAACTTGTCCTTCAAATAAAGAAAACAATGTTGTTACTAGGTAACAACTGAAAGATTTATTATTGTGATTTTTGCTCAGCTATTCTCGCACTGTCTCGCTCGTTAGATTTGTCGAGTGACAGATTTTAATTTGAGCGATGCAGCATCCTTGAAAGTGAGCGAGAGAGAGAGAGAGAGAGAGAGAGAGAGAGAGAGAGAGAAATGTTCAACATTATATATAAATTTCTTCAAGATGTAAATAAATTGATCACGTGCAATTGAGAGTATTTTTCCCCTAACTCGAATAAAGCGAGAACGTCATCGTTATTAGGTAAGAACTGAGAGATTTATTATCGTTGCTCGATTATTCCCGCCGACGTCGAGTCTGGCTCGACTTCGAGCGTAAAAGTTTCAGAATACAGGTGACTGGTAAATATCGCAGTCTGACTTCAGCTAAATGTCGCACGTTCGCGTATTTATTCCTCGCGTATATGAGTCAAATATGGCATCGAGGGTCTCTAATCGAATTCGCATCGACCGTCTCTGGTCGATGATGTCAGAGCGAGCGAGCGAGCGAAAAAAAGGAAACAACGAGAAAACGCTACCGCGAGACGGGAATGCGATGCCGCAGAGAGAAAGAGAAAGAGAGTGCAAAAACGCCGCTACCTGCGCGACGAAACGACCGTCGCGCGGTTGCAAGTGCGCGCGCCAAGTGCGATAAGCCTCGCGAACATAGGAAATGGTTGTCGGACGACCTTTATCAGTCGCGACATCGCGCGGGTAAACGGCGGGTAAAAGTTTGGCGCGGAACCGGCTGCGGGAACGGGAACCGGTACCACCAACGCTCCTAAAGGTGCGTTTAGGATTTGCGCGAATGTGCTACAAATCGTATCCGCGAGTATTCAGAGCAATTTCGAGCAATTTCAGAGCAATGTTTCCTCAACGGAGAGGGATCCCACGTGGTGTCGCTAACCTGAGATTTACCCGAGGGCATTTAAAGCAGAGAGAGAGAGAGATATGCGCGAATCAATTTTTGCACGAAGAAGTAGAAAGCGTCGTTTCTGCGTCTTACGTCGTTTAGATTCAGATGGACCTCGCACCGCGCGCGCGTCGATCATCGAAGGTCATAATCATAAGATTGCATCGACGATCGTGTTAAGGAACACCTTTACCGCGAGAAGGCGAGTGAGTCGCCGACAAGAGAGTTCAATTGTCGTAAACTATTCTCTCTACTGTGCAGCGTCAACGAGCAAGCGAACGTTCATTCATAGACCGACGTTCTCGTGTAGCGTAAACGCGCCTTAAGCGTGCAAGTGCTCCGCTACCCGAGTACTCGTTTTACGCGCGCGAGCGCGCACGCGCGCACACCTGATCCACGTGGGCGCCGCCGCGATCATTTTTCATTGTCAGAGCGAGTTCGCGGCATGGCGAGTTCACGCTGTTTCGATATCCTGTCAAAAATACGACTCGAGCGAGCAAACGAGCGAACGAGCGAGGGCGACTAACTTATGTCGTGCCAAAATTGGCGCAACGCCAAATTTCTAATTTTGAAAGCGCGCGCGACGCGCGAGTCCGACGTTTACAGCGTCCTCGTGGAAAGATTACACCGCCTGACCTGAATAATTTCGTATATATAATTTTTCGTTGTACATTAATTTGCATTATATCAGATATACAGATGTTACGAATGGCTCGAGTGAGTCGTGCTTTCCAGCGCCGGAGCCGCTCAGTGAATCGTTTTCAATTTGCGGTAATAAGAACCGAGAAACGCGATTGTAACGACTTCCAGGAAATAAATTGACACGAAACTCGAAATTGCTCCTTGGTATGAAAGCAACTCGATTGACAGAGAGAAAAAATATATCCGCGTCGCAAGATAGATCTTCTTCGGGATGGACTTCGACATCTAGTCTAGACATCCTCTCCTATCGGCAATTTGTCGACAGAGGCTTGTCCGATATCGCCTAAAGTATCTTTTCGCTTCGGATTTGTGTACTCGAAATGTGTGTACACCACGTGCACAATACTAGTTAAAGTAGTCAATATATCGGAGTTTAAGCTCTGTCCCGCCCATATCGATCTTGCAATTTCCGAGTCGAGCGCATCGACAGAGCTCTCTCTCTCTCTCTCTCTCTGCCTCTCGAGAAATAATGTGTACCAAACGTAGCGTGCGAATGTAAATGTAAATTAAAAACAAGACGGAGAATCTCCAGACAGCCGCGTGGCTATCGATTTTTCTTTCTATCTAAACTAAAAATTAAAAGTCGCGAAATTATACAATTTTCTTTCTATCTGCACATGTTCCTTTAGAGTCAAGCGCGCATCATTATTTTTACTAATTTATGTATTTATCATTTTCTAATAGCAATTCCCGAAAGAGACAATAGATCCAATTAAACGAAGATCAGAATGCGATCGGTCGTAAAAGAGGAGCCCTCCCTTGTTTGTCTCATTCGATCTCGACCTGGAATTCCAAAATCAATAGACGCCCGCCAGCGTGACGAATGTCCAGCGATGTAACACACACGTCCGCGCGTACCATTGACCTTTTACACCGGGATGCGAGCGGCGGGAGCGAAGTAACGACGAAGAAGCGAATCGCCGTCACGGCTCCAATTCAGCCGATAACGAAGCACTGATTATCGTGGGACGGTATGCGCGTCGCCAATTGTAAAATCCCTCCTGCGTGATGCACGATGATGCGCGAGGGATCGATCGCTCGCCCGCTCGCGATATAATCACAACGAGGAATAGACGTTACGGATTTGTTCAAGCTTGCACCACGAGACGACGAGCTCCGAAGAAAAAAGAAAAAAGAAAAGAGAGAAATAGAGAGGAAAAAAATCAGAGAAACGAGAGATGGTGTTAACAAATAATCAGCGGACATTGCGTTTATTATCGTGTTTCGCGAACGGACCGGAAGGACAGCGCATCGCGTATACATGTCCGCGATCTCCGAGTCGGGCATCATTATGTATTTGCGCGCTCATTACGGACGAATCATTTGCACGCAATGGACAGCGCATGGATAGCGCCGAGAAATGCATGGCGGCGTGTACTCAACGATGCGATCGATAGGGACCGGGTCCCCCCCCCTCCCCTCCCCACCCATAAACCGTTTACACGGTTACGATAAACAAATCAGCGTCCGGAAGTCCGATAACGCCGATCGACGCGCCGCACACGGTGGCCTAGCAAACATTCGTTTCGCGGCTAATGGTCGCTCGTCGACAAATGCCGAAGCGCATGAAGCGCGCGTTTGTCGCTCCGCGATATTTAATCACAGCTTCAATTTAACGTCGCCGTGCTTAATTCGATCGTCTCCGATCGCGGTCTCCGTGCGCGAAGCCTAGAAGCGTGCCTAGAAGCGTGCTGCTGCTTTACGTTACACTCGGCTCGGCCGAGTTTCTAAATGCGCGAGCGCGAGCTCACTGTCGGTCATTTGCCGAGAGGAAAACAGAATGGGGAGCAAAAATATAGCCGCGACCACCGTCTGATTAACCCGGCGTGGGTCACACACGATCAATTTGACAGGTATACGCGGCGACATTACACCGCACCGCCGCGAATGGCCGCGAAACCCGAGTCCCGAAATCAATTAATCATACTTGTCTGACGCAGCTCCTCAGATATCGTCGCTACGCACTGTACGTACAGGTGTTAGGAGAAAGTGCGTTTGTTAAAGTGCGCGCGTTATGGGGATGAATTCTTTTTCTAATCGCACTTAATGGCGTGTCCCATGACAACGCTTTCGCGAATATACGCACATAGAGAAGTTGAAAGATGTATCGCGGGAAAAAAGGATTTGCTGTTGTGTCTAGATACCCTCGCTAGATTATTCTACATTATTTGAAGAAGCATGGAAATTTGAATGTGCGTTTTGCAAATGGCGCAGAGCGGCACAATGCGGGATAAGGGTCGAAGTGACGCTACTTGACGAAGTGACGCGAATTTGACCTGGCTTTAGGCCGACCGGAATAGCGGGTACGCATGGTGTCATGTTAATTACGTTAATTGGAGATGGCGTCGTAACAACCGCAATGTTTTTGTTTCATTAGACGAAGGGCGGTCTCGCGATCTTTGTCGGGGGTCTATAAATGCAAATGCAGTCTGAGCCTCACTCGAGACCGCCGTCAAAGAGGACAATCTCAATTTGAATTCCCCGGCGCGAGCTCACGTACTTTCGCGCTTACGCGTGTGGAACATTAATTTCGCCTACTTTACGCCGTTTCCCACGCACTGCTGACTACACGTACGACGCGACATCGCGTCACATGTTGAAACAGTATACACATTGGAGATATTGTAGATAAAAGTGAAACGTTATCCGCTGTCTATCCGTGGAAATAAATTACGCTCAACTCGTTCTGCGCTCGCGCGATCCACTTCCTATCTCCACTTTTGGGCGCATCGGTTATCGGGATCATCGGTGACGGCATCCCCCGACGCGTCATAATTATATTCGATGTAGACTCTCATGCATAGTAAATAATTCGCAACGAGAGAGAGAGAGAGAGAGAGAGAGAGAGAGAGAGATGCATGATGACGTGCGAAATTAAAAATGTTTTCATTCCGATGAAAATTCTCAATTAAAACAAAAATGCTCTATTGAAACCAAGGACGAGAGTGAGGACCCGTTAATCAAATTCAATCGATTAAATAAGATAAAAGTTCCAAGAAACACTCGCTCATAAATAACGTCGACAAAATACTCGGACAGCGTTTTACGCTCATTATCGGATCCCGCTTGCGGCGGAAAAATCGGATTTGCTGGACCGGAGGCTTAATGGCGATCCTTTGAAATCCCTCTGTTCGCGATCAACAAGACCCTTCGTAACGAAGATGGCACACGATACGGACACGCGGCGTCGCATATCGCGTTGACGTAACTTTATCAATTAAGCGCGGCGAATAGGTTGAATGCGGTAGTCGTCCCGCTCGTTCCCTCGATCATTCAACCCTGGAATGTCACCGAATATCCCTATATATCATCGTGAGAGCTTCCAATTTATCGGAAACGCAGATGACACGCGATACCATTGGAATTTCTCACCCTACCCTTCTCTCCGTCCATCGAGCCCATTGCTTTCGGTGAGAAATTTCAATTTTTCCTTGATAAATGCAACGTTCGATATTAATCTGAGCGTTCTTTCTCACCTCTCCCCCCTTTCTCTCTCACACACCACACACACTCTCTCTCTCTCTCTCTCTCTCTCTCTCTCTCTCTCTCTCTCTCTCTCTGACTTTTCGACGAAATTACGTAAATCGAATTTGCGGCTTGATAAATGAAAAATTTCACACAAGTAGTAGTGTAGGCACATTATTTAATGCATGCGGACGTTTAAGATCGGGCCGGTCAAGCAGAAGGCGGATCGGGATAATCAATCTTTTTTTTTCCCGTCTTTTTTTCTGATTTTCGTTATATGGACTCTTTGAAGACAAAGATGTTTAAGACAAACGTGTCAAATTTGCACTAAATAAAACATCACTTTTCGTCGATTGACTAATAACAGAGACGAATATACCGAACGAAGACGAGTGCAACTGCGAGTGCAAGTCGCGGATGAACACGTTTTATGAATATTAACTTTACTATTCCGTCTAAGCATGCGAAACATCAATCGTCTCAAGTTACATATGTACACACGCGCGTACACGGCATATCCGTAGTCGTCACTCGTCCGAAACAACTTCCCCTCCCAGCTCTTTGAAATGCAGATGCATATATACGCCGTATATGAGACCCCGTTCCCGTGTGTATTTTACGCAGAAGTACACTTTTTGCACGAGCATACGTCTTTGAGAGACGAGCAGCAGCGAGCGACGCGACAGAATAAAGAGCGACGTTGATTTTCGCGACGAAATTTCGTGCAAAAGTTACATTAATGGCTCGGAGCTCGTTCCCTTATATATATATATATATATATATATGTATATATTTCCTTTTTATTCGCGTCTCTTCCGATACGCATGATCGTCTCCCTTTCTTGCTAATCTCCTTCGTCCTATAACAACCTAAACCTAAACAATTCACCTTCAATTACCTGATAATTGATATCAATATCTAGAAATTAATACTTTTTTACTGAAATACGTACGCGAAAGGACACTTGCGATACCGCGCGTTGTCATTTAAATTTTACGTAATTTTTCACGTACTTTCGCTATTTTTCTTCGAACGTTTCTCTCGCAAATTAATCGCAGATGTTTTGTTCCTTTACGGCTATTCGTTTGCCGTCGGGAAAAAGCAGAATAGTCGCCTATTTCGCGTGGGATCACTGACCGAATTTCAGGCGCGAGGCTTTCCGTTCTTCGTTCCAGTGAAAAGACTCAAAGACGACGTCGCACGGAGTTTAAAAGCGCAGCGACTCGAGACGGTGCAATTGCATCGCGCATTCGCGCGGGCGTCACGATGTTTGCACACTGCATTCCGGCGTTCTTTCAACACTCCGCCGACTAACGGACGGCGAAGGGAAATCGATAAGTTAACGAGGGCGGTCGTATCGCGCATGGCTTACATATTATTCCATTGCCGCTTTTTCTCCCCTTAATTAAGAAATCTACCGCTTTCGCGCGCGCGCGTAACGCGGCGCGCGCCGGCCGGAGTAATTGATGAATATCGCGCGATTTTGTATCTCGAGTGGTAAATCACGAGATGTATCTTGTGATTTATAGGAAACTTAATCAGAACTCATCGTCATTTACAAATTTCAGCTCTCATCTAAATCTAGGTCTTTAGCGTCATGTCATAATTTTGTCAGCTCATTAAATTCAACGATAAATCGTTTATTTAATTTTCCATCTTTATTTGACCTCAAATCTAGACAACTTATATATGTACATAGTATGTATATGTATTACATACGTGCGTAGGTGTCACGTGTCATAAATTTCAATCATTTATATCGCGACTTAATGAGCAAACAATTCTTACGGAAGAATTAGAAACGATGAAACAAACAATTTTGTCACTTCAGTAGAAAATGACGCTGTTGAGAGGAAATAGGTCCAGGAAAATTGAAATCAAAAGAGCATCGGATTCAACGAAGTAACTTGTCTCGCGAGATTAGCAATTGCGAAAATGAACGGCCGCTATGGGAATCTTTGACGGGGAAAGGTGTCAGCTAAAAAGATCAAGGGGTTAATCTCCCGGCAGCTACCCAGCACACGCGAAGCCGGGCTTGCCTTTCTAGCCGATAAAACGTCACCCGACGACTTCAGCCCTCCGGTGGTCTCGTTCCCTAAAGTACGAAAATCTCTTTGACTGCCGCTAATCCCGTTAATTGTCGCACGCCGGTCCACCATCACGTTGGGCGAATTCTCCCGTGAAAAGTCATCGGCGGCTCTCGTGCAACGAGACACACGAGATCACGACGTTGCTGCCTTCTCGTCGCGTCAACGATTTATTCGGCTCATTTTACTTCGTGCACGTGCAACGCGCTCTCGCGCGAGACCTCTCTCACGTTACCGTTTAATGCGAGAGTAAATTATACAGAATGTTGCCGAGAGAGCGGACCATATGCCGCGGCCGCGGCTGCGGCAGACGGTTCATATGTTAATAATAATTTATACGTCGACGTTTAGCCGAGTCGATAATAATTCACCTATCGAAGAAGATTAACGCGATTCACGTTCGAATGAATAAATACGATACGCGTGTTTATTCGTATACGTATCATCAGCGATAAACCTTTCGGCAATATGAGAGAGATAAGCGCGTCGACGACGCAATTTCACATCCTGCGCATAGGATAATATATTTCGCCTTGAGAAATATATCCCGTCGTCCACATCTTTTTACCATCACTTTCTTTCGACGCTATTCTATCGACTTCTATCGACTACTCTATACCTGCTATAGACATCGTTCTTAGCTTCTCGCGATAATCCGGCCGATTTGAATTCTCTCTCTCTCTCTCTCTCTCTCTCTCTCTCTCTCTCTCTCTCTCTCTCTCTCTCTCTCTCTCTCTCTATCTCTCTCTCTCTCTCTCTCTCTCGGCCGATCTCTTGCGGAAGGCGTCGCTTTCAAAGTTGCTTCCGTCCGTTTGCGATCGAGCGGCACGAAGGTACGCGAAAGCTCGAGGAGTCGGGAAAGTACAAAACCGCCAAGTACAAAAGCGCGGCTCTCACTCCCCGGGGTTAAATCATCCGGAAACGTGGGCTGTCCCTCACAAAAGAATAAAACATTGATCGCCCACGAAGGTTCTCGTACCGCTCCCCTCCCCTCTCTTTCTCTCCCTCTCTCTCTCTCTCTCTCTCTCTCTCTCTCTCTCTTTCCGCCCTTGCCCTTACGCCCGCTGCGTCTCGCGTGCTCGCGGTAACGTAATTGATCGAAAGGGAAGAAGGCACTCGAAGCGCGGGGCCGCCGCGCTCGATCGCGATTTGCGGTAGCATCGTTTTAATTAACCCCGATAATCGTCCCCCGCACGAGAGTCGAGCGAGGAGTCGCTTCCTTTTTTTCCTTCGCATCTCGATCCGCCCTCCCCCCCCCCTCCCCCGTAACCTCCGGTCGTTATCAACGAGAACGTCGCTCCGTTCCAGGACAGAAATATACGCATGACCATGCGCGTATACGGTTCCGGCCGCCGCGGTGCAGCGGTGCACGACAGGCGGAAGGCGCGATAAAATTAGGCGTCAGCTTGGCGGTTATTAAAACGACACTTCGTAGTCAATTAAGCAGCTGTGTGTGTGTGTGTGTGTGTACGGCGCCGCCGCGTAGTTTTATAGAAGCCGCGACACGGGTTTCATGCGGGAGAAAGAGGGGAAAAAGGGCAGATGCTGCCTGCGCCTTCTCCTGTCTTACAAATAATTATTATCTTGTGTCTGTATATATGCGCGTATATGCGCGTTGTTGTATAAATTCTTTTGCGTTGTTTAAATTAAATGCAGGACGTTAATAAAATCTAGCGAAATATTTGGAATTGAACGAGGCAGTTTTGTCAGCTATTCATTAAAAGCTTGGCTACTTTAATATGCTACTCTCACTTAAATTCTTTTATGACACTGCATTACCCTACGATGTTATGCTTTCAGAAGGAGCTTCAGAGGGGGGGAGGTATATCTTTTTTCGCTCGACCGCGACTGTAAACGGGTACTCGGTGGACTCGAGGTGGATTACACGTGTCTCCAGCTCGCAACACGAACGGACGAACGGGCGTGTTCCTGTCGCGGATTTACGATTTGTTCAGGTGGTCACCCTAATCGTACGTAACGTTTATGAACTCCGACCCGCGTTTCCATAAATTGCACGGCGCGACGTTAGCCCCGGACGCAAGATATTCCTCTCAACGTCGTAATAACGGTTCATGAATCTACCTGTACAACGCGGCTCTACCTACGCAGCCGCGGACGTGTGGGCACGCGCGTGTTCCGCCCCTGTGTGTTTCCTTATCGGGTAAGCCGCGTACGTGTTAAAAGTTGTAAAACGTTGCTTTTCTTTCCGAGCCGGCTCGTTACCGCATCGACCTAAGAGCATAGGCAGATCTCGAGGACGAGATCGAGACGCGAGGAACCAAACAGTCGGATTAAGATCGAGAGAAGAAATCCAAAGTATCGAGAGATTAAGTATCGCAATCTTCTTCCGCGTACGTTTCACACCTCACACTTCTTTTACGAAATCGACATCATTGTGACAGGCGAAGCTTCACCGCGTCACAGAAAACGGTTACAACGGTAAGTAACGTGTGCGCGAACGCCGCAACAAAGGATAACAGGGAAATCTTATCAGACGAACGACGGATCAGCAGTTGAAAGACACGGCGGCGCACTGAAATTAACGGTATTCAATTAACGAAACTGTCGCCGACAAAAGCGAGCAAAAGTGAAAGGGGCAACGGGGCAACGGGGCAGCGGGGATGTCGAAACTTCGACAGGCGGAAAGCGCCTGTCGATCGGAATTAAATAGCTTAATGCCGCCTTCGTCGCGCCCACCCATGTACCAGCAGCGCGCGTCGCGCAACATTTCGCTCGCGCGGAGTCGTAATCGACGTCCTGGCGCGTTCGTGCGCGGCGCGGCGCGGCGCGGCAGGAATCCGCGCAAGTAAAATATAAGCGTGCACGTAGAGGAATCAATAAATCGTTATTATTAAGTACGTCCTATTCATTTCGGATAAGATGAATCAAGCGAGTCTGCACCGCGCACGCATACGCGGTGGTGTCGCATTATTTCTTTCTTTTTTCTTGTGCGCGAGTTTCATCTCGCACGTATGATGAAGTTGAAAGACTTTTCACGGTTTACACAAGAGAGATGAGCGGTTCCAGATATGATTAAAGTATATTGCTGCAACATTTCTCTCTCAGCCGAATGAGCAGCTATGAATCTTCGATACCCATGAGACACATGCCACCTCTCTGCCACACCCTACATATATAGCTCTGTCTCTGTCTCCGTGATACCGCGTCGGCAGATACCCGAGGAAGGACACGTGGGTGAGCCGAAGGTGTCGAGCACTTCCGCTCATTGCGGAAGAGCGTAGACATGGCGGCGGCGGCGGCGGCGGCGGAGCCATGAAAGGTAGTCGTAACTACCTCCTGCACTACGCAAAATAAGGCGAATTCTACAGCGAAGCGAATCGAAGCAACGCTTGGTAATCTGCCGATTACCAAGCGTTGCTTTCTTCTTGCGGAGAAAACCGTCCGTTTGAACGGGGTTATCCCCGTTCCCTGATTCCGCGTCGCGCATAATTTCTTCTTCCACGTCCGAAATGCGGCTCGAGAACGAACATTTATCCCCGCGGGGTTAATACCACCACCTCTACTTAGCCGTCCATCGTCGTTATCATGCACGTTTCCGGTGCTCAAACGACGAGTGTCAACCGCGACGCGATAATAATTGCCCGCGAGGAGCGCACGCGACCGGTAATTTGTTCGCGCATCATCGTCATCGTCCTTATCGAGGAAATAACAGGACGAGCCAAACCGCTCTCTCGAACTACCATCTCAAGAACGGCATTTTCGATCACATAAGCGCATAAGCGCGAGCGATCCTTCGTTTTCACGCCGTTGCATCGCGTAGCATCACGCTGCAGAAGACAACGGACGGGACAAAAAGGCCTGCACGGCAATCATCGCCGCGCGCGAAAATGACGCGCACTGCCTCCGCGCGCCTTGGCTTTGTTTCGAAACCCCCCCCTCCCCCCGTTCGTTCCAGGTTTTAGTGGCCGCTGCCTCGCCAAGGGCGAAGAAAAGGGTCACACGTAAGTATAGTCGCGGAGGCAACCGGCTGAGACATTGAAAACATTGACGATGGACTTTGCTCGCGCGAGTTCAACTCGATCCTGCGCGTCTCTCACTGACGTTACGCAAAGATTACCACTGGTATAGCGATAACAGCCTCAATTCCATACGGAGCATCATACCATACCATAAGAACGAGGAAACAAGCCTTGGCTCAAGTAATTAACGCGGCGATCAAATGTGTGTACCTTACGCATTTCGCATTTTTGTAGGAAATCGAATTTCGGCTTTTCGGCAAACCGAATTTATCTCATATGAACCGGGAGTGTTGTGTTAGCCTCCGCAGGAACTTCGTTCCAAAACGCGTTCATTCTGTCACTTGTTTATTCATCCAATCTTTCTCCTCTTTGCACACATTACGATGGAGAGAATTTATTATTATTATTATTATTTTATCGCGAAATCTAGACACGAATGTACGTTGTATGTTCAGCAGTTTGTATCTCGCGATTTTGTAAATTGTATTTGCACGGGTCGCGCAAAATTTAACAGACTGTACTGTCTGTAATTCACATAACTTCGCTACGTAGTACGTTCTGGATGATCGCTCATCGTGAACGAAAGTGTGAACAGTCGCTTCTATACAACTTCTTCTGTACGACACTCGCCGTTGCGATGCAACGGATAATCATTTTTGTGGAAGCATTGTTCACTTTATCCACATTTTCCCTAGCCTGAACGACTCGTCAAGAACGGACCACGTGTAAGGTCTTTAACGCCTTTAACAGAATAAGGTGGAACGCGAGCCTGCTTCCTCGCTTCCTCTCGACCCGTCTTCCCTTTCTCTTGGAGCGCGACGCGCGGGGGTGAAGCATTGTGTTATCGATCGTTTTCTCGTTTCCACGAGGCACGATGCGAAATTCGTGACTCTCGCGGCAAGGATCGATCGGCCGTCTCGCCGACCGAGGGCAACGGAGCTGGCGCACCTAAAGTGGACCGAGAAGAAGAAAAAACGATCGTGTACATCGGCGGAATCGCGCGCACGCGAGAACAAGCGAGCGCTAGAGCGATAGAGAGACGATCTAATAATAGGACCAGCGTGTACATTAACGAACTTCCGTGAGAGCATCGTTAAGGACGCCGAGAAACCGGAAAGCTAAGCGGGGAGGCATACTGGCAGCCAGGCAGGGTGAGAGAGGGCGAAAGGGACGTGAGATGAAGAGAGGGAGGAAGGGCGTGAAAGAGGAGGCTCGAGAGTAAATTTAGACGGGCGCCTTCTGGCCACGGCAGCTGTGAAAACTCGTCGATGAATCGACGCTGAACGCGTGCCTCCAACGTCGCGCGTCGCGTCCGCGAGGAATCTGGATATTTAATTCCTTCGTAGGCGTTCGGTATAAATCGGTCTTTCTAAATTTGCATGCCGCGCGCATAAATCTGCAAGACTTTGCACATCTATATTATATAACTATGTATACTTTACAATATATAAAACAACAGTGTGTGTGTGTGTGTGTGTGTGTGTGTGTGTGTGTGTGTGTGCGTGTGTGTGTGTGTGTGTGTGTGTGTGTGTGTGCGTGCGTGCGTGCGTGCGTGCGTGCGTGTGCGACATCCTCGATGGAAGCTAAAGAAAGAGAATTCAATTCAATCGGAAAGTAATCATATCGCTCGCTCTATCTGCCTTCACTGTATATTCTCAACAAGTCCGATACGTAACCAGTAAAATAATACGCAATTTCTTAGTCGATAGACACGCGTCGCAGGGATGCAAGGGATTTGATGGACATTGTGAAATTCATGAAAATTACATATGTATAATGACGCTGTTATAACGACCGAGAAGCAATTTACGTTGAAATGAAATGTTACGCACACACACACACACACACACACAGGTCGCCGACGAACGAGATAACGCGCGCTGCTGCAGAATTCTCGCTTTTACACGGCTAAACTAACGGCTGATAATCGTGTTTCATTTTCACTACGACGAGAAGCATCCGAATGCTGCGGCGGCGGCGGCGGCGGCGTCGCCGCTGCACAATAATTGCGCCCCCGCCTCGCGAACAACCCTATCCAACGGTAATTTCGCAGAATGAGGTGCATCATTATGTAGCGCGCAGCGCGGCCGTGCGCATTGTACGATTCAATACGAGCCCGGTGCAAACTCCGAGCGAGCACCCGCGCGAGGCGCCCGCGAAGTTTCCAAATAATCCGAGCCGACAGACGGCGGCACGCGCGATGAGAGCAGAAGTGATTCGGCGGCTGAGAGCGCGCCCCGATGTACGCAGTACGCGGCAACTTTTGTCGCGAAATTTTGTTAGAACCTAGCGCGAACACAAATAACAACGATCTCGAGATCGCGATCCGCTTGCGCGACAGCAGCGAGGCAAATATACCGGAGCAGAATCGGGCTACTTGCGCGGTGATTTATTATCGGGCCGCGACTTATCGGGAAGTTCATACAACGATTCTCGACACGATTTCGCATTTCGATATCGTAGAGAACGCGAAGAAATGGCGAGATTGGATCATCAGCTTGTGCCGGAATGGCCGAAAGACTCGGCATAACAAAGTCACGCTCATATTCAAATTGCCGTTCTCGTGTACGACCCTTCTTACGCCCCAGTGGTCTAACTACAGATCGATCTTCTTGAAAAGATCAGAAATTTATGTTTGAGCGTTTCCATAAATCGTGGAACCGTGCTGTAATAAATTCCCGAAGCACGGCATTTCTCGTGCATTTGCGTGGGGCGCAATGAGGAGACCGTTCTTGGAACGATGATTTTATTTATCCGCTTCCTCAAACGTACTTTCCAGCATCCTGCCGGATCCAGCGCTGACAGCGAAGTTTGTGTCAAGTTGCTAACTACAGCTTCGCGATATCAACTAAACAGCAGAGCGGAGAACTTTTTACACGCATTAAAGCGGCTTGCAAGAAATTAAAGAACCGAGGGGATTGCATAAGGAAATTCAATAAATATGAAAGCACAGCTTAAGAGAGCACGTTTTATAAATAATCCAAAGCTTGGCTTGGCTTGGCTTGGCCAAATAAATACAAAAGTCTAAATGAAATTCAATTAAGCTTCCTTTAGATTTTTGTATAACTGTATCTGCGGCTGGATAAATTACACGATGACTGAACTGCTTATCGAAATTACGGATCAAGGAGGTTTAAACGCAGGCAGCCTACACTGACACACATATATGGTACATGTAATTGAATACAAAATAATTCTGAAATAAGTCCCCTCGCAAGTTTCAACATGAAGGACCCATGTAAACTGCTAGATAGAGAATGATATAGAATATCAAATAATTTTCATATATAAGCCTTTCTCTGTACACCTCAACTTTTGACTTGAGTATATAGAGCAATCAACGGTTTGTATAATGTCGTGTCTGGAGCTTCTCCATCGTTCCTTCAAGTCCGACAGAATTTGCAGGATTAATGTAACGTCAAAAAATTTCACAACTCGGGTAACGACGACGACGGGTACGAACTCGCGACTCGAGCTTACTGCTGATCGGTGCCGGCGATTTTTTCGAGCGTAAAGCGGACGACAAGTTCATGAAGACGCATGGCGAATTATAACTCGCTTACCTAAATGACGCGATTAAGGAAAAATATGGAAACAGTGCACGCGAATGCGGGGGAGGTCGCGGAAAGCCGAGCACGTCAGCGGAAGTTATCGCGGGGCACGCGTGCGACGTGAAATTAATGATGGGATCGCGTGCAGACCTTCGAAACACGAGGGTTGCACCTGCACGGCACAGTCTTAAAAAGCAGTGAAGGCACGCGCGCGCAACACGGAGGAGGGGGCAGACGCCCCCTTATTTCTTTATCTCTCTCGTCGACAGAATTCTTTTGCGGGTACGCAAACGCGGTCGCCGCTATCGGTCGCATCGCGTCTCGTTGCGCGTCTCGTCGCGTCTCGTCGCGCGTATTTGTAGCAAAATTAGCTGTTCTTGCAAATTAGATCGTCTTAAATAAAGCAACGCGATGAGGAGAGACGTCAGAACGTGCGAGAATATTTATTTCGCAAATGCGCAAATGCGGGGTTTTCAAGACGGACATAGAAAGACGGATCGAGGAGAATCTAAATTTCAAATTCTCGTCATCGTCGTTAGTTATCGCGATAAATTTCGGAAAAAAAAAAAAAAAAAAAAAAAATTTTACTGTTCGATCATTGAGCGATGATCATTTTCATAAAAAATTCTCTCCATCGCCCGGTTATGCCCTTTTTTCTCTCTCATTCGCTAGCGAGAGCCGGAAATTCTCTTGGTAAATGGAATTTCTCTCTCTCAAAAGAGCGCGTTCTCTTCAAAGGAAACGGCTTTTAGCCGGCACGCTCCGGCCCCGAAGAGATTAAAACTCGCCGCGACACCCCACGAAAAATCTCATGCTCCGCGAGGGTGCACATACGCGCGTGTACACCGGTACATTACTGAGGGTCGCGGTGACGTAAAGTGACTCGGCGGGGGGAGGAGGGGAAGGGGAGGGGACAGCCCATAGAGGGTGCGAAGATAAACCCTGTAAACATTCGCGATAAAGGTGTCCCTGGGGAGGAGAGAGAGAGAGAGAGAGAGAGAGAGAGAGAGAGAGAGAGAGAGAGAGAGAGAGAGAGAGAGAGAGAGAGAGAGAGAGAGAGAACCGGACGGAAAAGACGAGTGCCGCGAAAGCCCCGTCGACAGCAATATTGTTCTAAGATTTGAGATGGCCGGAGGAGAGAAAAGAACGCGGGCCGAAGAAGTCGGGGATTTCGTTACGCCCGAATGTAAGCCCCGCATCAAGGGTGCGTTCGAGTGACGACGTTGTTGGCAAAAGCGAGGGCCCGCCGAGTTCCGCGAGTCCTTAATGCGGAAAATACTCAATTAATCCTTTAATCTCACAAGGAGGCTTTGATCAAGGGCTCGTCGAAAGAGGGAAGTATTATGCACGTCATGGAGCAGAAAGATCGATGGATAATGAAATGACGATGATATTATACGCATATTCAAGCAAATGCACGACGTAATATAACATAAAATTACCACTGTCGGATTACATACCTGCTCTGACTCTGGACATTTTTTTATTATTTCCATCTTTTTCATAGAAATACGTATTTAAACTTCCGATATCGAAAGTTGTCCAGAAGTATACACGCGTCTCGACACTGGTATTTGGATCTTAAATGAAAGTAGATAAGGATCATTCACGTCATCATTTATCACGTAAAACATCGTGTAATATTCGCGAGAAAGTTCAACGATTGGAGATTGAATTGCCGTGAACGATTATTTCCAAAATTTTTATCGGAAACGAATTCTCGTGATATATGATGATAGAAAATCTATTCGTTCAAATATCAAGGTGCTTTCTGTACAACGATTTGGAAATTATTGACATTCGAAAATTTAGTTACTCGATATAACATTTCATTCCAGCAACTTGGATGTCAAACTATATGGTAAATATCTCTGTTTAAATCTCTGGTAAATTTACCGTATATGTTGATAAGCGTTGTGATAAGATCCAATGGTCTCTCTCTCTCTCTCTCTCTCTCTCTCTCTCTCTCTCTCTCTCTCTCTCTCTCTCTCTCTCTCTCTCTCTCTCTCTCTGTCTTTACTATTTAGAGCTGAATTTTATTTTATTTATTATGAAGTTGTTGGAACGAAATGTTAAATTGATTATAAAACGCAAGGGATTGATACACGCGAGGTCACACGATACATTCGATGCATTGTGCAACAATGAGAAGGGTACGATAGAACAATAATAAGTGTGTTGCCAAAAATACAAGAAATCATTGTATAAGCGGTGAAGAGTGCGCAGCGCGCACTTATCGCCGTATATGCAACGATATTCTGCGGTTCACCCCGGTGTTTGCTATCTCGTATGTGCTTTGTGGTCCTGATAAAGTAATATTTGCAAACGACAGCAGAGGCCAGATAAGAGCCAGCATCATCGCTAACAACGCTGATCGCTCCGCGTTCCGAGGTCGATGGCGTCGCGACTTTGCGAATATAATCGATTTATAACAGACATTTTCAATAATACGATTAACATTCTTCTTGCTCTCTCCTCCTCTCCTTCCCCCCCTCTCTCTCTCTCTCTCTCTCTTGTAAAAGCTAGAACTGCAAATAAAGACG
Source organism: Harpegnathos saltator (assembly GCF_003227715.2). Lineage (NCBI taxonomy): Eukaryota > Metazoa > Arthropoda > Insecta > Hymenoptera > Formicidae > Harpegnathos > Harpegnathos saltator. Next base: position 823,222 of record NW_020230639.1, read on the forward strand.
AAGAAACTCGTTGAATTAAAATTGCAATGTACGGTGGTGTAAAATGTAAGTAATTTGGATGAATTTCCTTTTAATCGCGCAGATTAAATTGCAATAAAGAATATCAGTCGTTGACGACGAAGGATTCGTATCCCATTATTATCCACGCGGACTATTCTTCACTTACTTCAAGTGCCACGCAGAGATATTTCCTAAACACGCACAATAAATCTCTCTCTCTCTCTCTCTCTCTCTCTCTCTCTCTCTCTCTGTCTTTCTCCTCAGTTAAAAAGCCAACATGAGAAGAGAAGAGAGACCGCTGGAACCGCTCTAAGAGTTATTTTTATTGCGCATTTTTTCTCGTCTGGGTGCTGAGCCGAGTGCGCCGCGGAAAAGGGTGTGTACATCCCACACATACACGCGCGCAGCATACACACGTATAGGAGCCACGCCACTTTTATACACGAAAGACAAATAGAGTTTCATATACAGACGCATGTACACGAGACGCGGTGAGTCGCCCTTCCCTCCCCCTCCCCCCCCCCCTCCTCCCTCTCATATACAGAGAGCGAGCTGAGTTTCACGCGGATACACGCGTGCGTGTACGTGAGCACATACGCGCAAGTACACGCAGCGAAAAGGCCCTTCTTCGTCTCCATGCCCAGAGCATTTCCTTGTTACAGAGCATCACGTGCCGTGGAAAGAGAGCGAACTCGGTTAATAGACGACGACGCACATTTATATAGGCAGCCTCATTACTATCAGCTTGCCTTCTTGTAATCGCATATGTTATAGACACTCCAGGAAGAAGCTCCGAATTCATTAAGGAACCCACGAAACGAGAGATGGAGAGAGAGAGAGAGAGAGAGAGAGAGAGAGAGGTCGTGCGCTCAGTATTCGTAGGACGTTCCGTATAATCGGGGGAGAGGGGAATGAGAATGCAAGATGGAATTTTTTGATGAACCGCGAATATGACGGACGGAAGAAAAGGGAGAAAAACGGAACGGAGGAGAAAGCACCGCGAGGACTTCATCGATCGGTGGTAACTCAATATCCTTGAAAAGCGTACAATGCGCCATAATTGCGATGGAGGTCACGAGCAAGGTCAATAACCGCGTACAATCCGCGTCAAAACGACGGCGAGCATTTTCGCAGCTTTTCTTGATTAGATCTGTGCAGAAAGTAGCAAAACAGTAAAGTAGTATACGACGTGCACGTAGTACATGTAAGTAAGTGTGCAAAGATATATATCGGACACGATAACCAAATAACGGTTCATTGACCTGGCGAGCAGTTTCAGCAGTCGGAACATTTTCTCAATTCGTTCGAGCGCATTTGTCGAGAAATGTGAAAATTAAGCGGATTCGAGCAACTCGAGAGAAGACACAAAAGATACAAAAAAGATACACGTTTGTACAATCATGTGTATAATCTCCTACAAGAAGATAACGATAGCGCAATTCTTGAAAAGTTGTCTATTGACGATAAAGGGAAACTAGTGACTAGTGACTGTCCTCGACACGAGAGAGAGTACTCTCGTACAGCTCGGTACACATAAATATGCCACTGTTCTTGCTCAAAGCATGTGTGTGTGTGTGTGTATGTGTGTGAGAATACATGTGTGCGAATCATTGCGTGAAATTAACTCCCGAACAGTCGCACCTTAGAAACGACTCGCTCGCCCATGTCGACGCACCAAGAGTCCTAACGAAGATACCGAATGCTCTCAGGCAGCCTAATTGGCATCTGCAAGCTTATCAAGTCAAAATATAGAAAGAATACGTTGATATTTGATCACGATAAAAGTAGGCCACCTGCTTGCGTGTCTAAAGACTTACTGTCTGAGGATCCAAAAAAGTTTCGTTCACGTTTATCGGACCGTTATCGTCCGAGTATAGCGGTCAGTCAGTCGCAATAATCAGAGAATAAATCCGCATCGAAGTCGCGCTTTGTGGCCACGTCAATGACCACCCGCCGCCTAGCCCAGTCCCAGCATTATCGTCATTAGTATTATTATCGTTATCGTCATTAGCGCGGATGCTCCATGCCGCGCACGAACGCGCCTCTCTTCGAGGCGAAGAGCATCGGCGACACATCGCCGTGCCTCGGCAACGACTTTCCGCTTCCGGCACGGCCGTAATCGGCAGCGAAGATTCTCCCTTTCCCTACCCTGTACTCGTCTTCCAAGTTGGGACCCGAAACCTAACCTAACCTAACGATATTTAATGGGCCACGATAAGGAGCTTTAGGAGGTTTTGCAATACGGAGGAATAAGTTCCGCGTATTGGAACCTCCTTCGGGGAATGTCTTACAATTTCGAACTGCTCGCTTGGACATTTATGTTCATGAGACGCCATCATCGAGACGCTTGTGTGATTATAATTAGCTCGGCTCGGATTTTAATTAGAACGATTTAAATTTATAGTCTCGAGTTTAATTGGAACGTCGTTGAATTTATAAATCGCACGCATTCGACGAGAGACATTACGTTGAATATTGAAACTCCTTTATTAGCCAGCTGAATCTAGGTGGCACAAACGCGAGCGTATTACGCTCCGCGCCGCGCCGCGACGAATGTTACAAATAGCCACGAGAAAAATGTTTAGCAATTTAAATTTCATTCCGACTCGTTTACGTATGTACCGTTACCTTTCTTTCACCGACCCTTCAGGTACCCTTCCGCGGAACGCGCTTATTCAAACCATTTCGAAACTCTCGCCGCGTCCGAATTGTCCGAGTTGTCAACGTACCAACCTGACATACCTTTTCGCCAGTATGCCGACTCGTCCATATGCTTCTCTTCGTCGTGCTCTTGCGCGCACGATAATGTTAAAGTTAACCTTGTCCGTTCGCTTTAACCTTGCCTGGTCTGCTGAACTCGAGTACGCGCTCATCACGTACACGTAAGTTGTGAAAGTAACGTTAGCAATGTTTGTTGCAGATTGCGAAAAAACTCTTCACGGACGTGATACACGATAAATATTTATCCTTGGTTTTCATTTGAAACAATTTCACGATAAATGTGAATACAATGACGAGTCTCTCTCTCTCTCTCTCTCGTTTTTAAAACTTCCAGTATTAAAATTTGAACGAATAAGCTCGCCTACAAAAGATTTTCTCAAATTACAATATCAAATGTCGTCGATTCGAATATTAATCTTTTCGCAAATTAAATAAAAAACGTTTAATTTTAAGCATATAATAAAATTAAATGAGAAACATATATAACAGACACACACATATATATATATATATATACAAAACATGTCTGCGAAACTTCTCAAAGACGCCAAAAACTCTAAATCTCTAAAAATATAAAGCTTCTTTTGGAAGTCTTATCTAAGACGTTTCTGAGACACAACAATATGAGACGTTTAATTTTAGACAAAGATTAATAGAGAAAACACGCGCGCCGAATCTGCTGGTCGTGTTATCTCACTCAACGAAATCTATCACCTAATCGTCTATTTACTCCGCGGCCTATCTTGCTCCGAAATGTGAATAATGATAAGTGGAATTTTTTCTGACGTCGACGAGACGTCATCTAGTTATTCACGTTACTCTCAACGGACCGCGACAGTTCTTATTGCAATTCCGAGGGAGTTCCCGACGTGACGAAATAAAGGCATAGATACAGGCGCACCGCAGCCTGTCGCCTTGCAAGTCGATCCCCCGAGCATTTTCCGGATCGTTGAACATTGTGTCGAGCGAGCATGTCGCTCATTGACCCTCGTGTTCCAAGGATGGCCCATGGAAATCGACCGGTAGAGACGTCATCGTGCGAAATAATCGTGCGTGGTATAATTGTCACCTCGAACAGTTGAGCCTTTAACGCTTCCGGAGCGTCTATTCCTCCTCGATTAAAAGCGACGATCTCTACTGCTACTGAATATACGATAACAGAGCAATTATTTTTCCTGTATGCAATTACGTAGGAAATTCATTTTCCGGAATGCTTTTCATTCTCCTTTTTGCCTTTTTGTGCTTGCCTATATGCGACGTGCGTTCATATTATTGTCATCGTTATCGTCGGTGGACGTGATCCTCATCCTCCTCGAAAATCGCGCATCGTTACGAACAGAACTCTACGAAAGGACGAGAAAAAGTCTTGTCACACGTTATTCGAAGACTCTAGGAGGCACGCGCGAGTGTCACTCGAGACAAGACGGATGAGGAACTGCGCGATCTCGTCACGACAAAGAAACTAGACGGATGCAGCAAAATCATTATGACAACGAAAATCCCGCTCGTAGTTGCGCTCGTATAATAATTTATTATCGGCTCAAAGTTTTATATATGTGTATGGATACATACATACATACATACATACATACATACATACATACATACATACATACATACATACATACATACATACATACATACATACATGCATACATACATACATACATACATACATACATACATATATACATACATACATACATACATACATACATATATACATACATACATATATACATACATACATGCATACATATATACATACATACATACATACATACATAATATATATATATATATATATATATATATATATATATATATATAGGAATTTGTAGATATATATAAATATTATTCTGCTCTCGTATCGTACATTTTCTGCAGGATGATATTTCGAGGACAGAGCGCGCGAAAACATTTTGTCAAAATATTTTCTCTCAGCTGCGTGTATACTTCGTGTGTAATCTCGATTAATAAATGTCTTGTATTTTTCAACAAAGTGTATAATTCTATAAATTTCGCGAGATTGACCAACAATAAAAATAAAATCATCGTCGTCGTTGAATTCTCTCTACTATAGGTTATAGGTTATAGGTTGTAAGTTGGACTTAATCTTACATTACACGGCCGTCCCGCAGTCTGAAGATGCATACGAATAATTCAAAATGCGCGGAAACTGCTATAATTGGAACGTAAAACGTGAAGTGTGACGCGTCAGTATAGCGGTACTCTGCGAAGTTAGGCGACGAAGGGGAAGCGAGACAAGCACTGTTTACTGTTTTTTTTTCTTTTTTCTTTTTGCGATGTATATCCTCACTGGGATTTCCTGCGATGCCTAAACCGATCTGAATGACTGAATCTCCATGATATGATAAATTCACCGGCGATTTCGCTCGAAACAATCGAGTTGCGAGTTCAAGTGCTCCTGTCCGAGCAATTTCGCAATGAATTTCCACCGAATCACCTGTCCTTGTCTAACTAGAAAAACTTTCGATCGGACATCTTTGATTCCGAGAGATCGGACACTTTTCGGACGCCGGATACTTCGCGCCGGGGTTGTGATAATATGCGAGTGATAAAAAGTGCATGGAAATGTTACTCACCGGGATGATTCGCCGATACTACTTCCCTCCTTTCTGCCGCCGGCAGTAGTAGTGGCTCCGCTGAATCCGCGTCCAGCCGTCACACAGATATCGTCACACACCTCGTCGTCACGCACTGTGTGTCGGAGCTTCTCGTCTATCCGACTCCACCACGACCCGCGAATTTCGGATTCGCGGATAAACAGACGGACAGACACGGAACGATACACGAGAATTCGAACACGTTTTTACGCGTTGTACGCGCGGGAGGTACCGCCGTGGAGTCGCGCAACCTGGGACTGTGCGTCTCTCACTCTCTCTCTCTCACTCTCTCACTCTCTCTCTCACACACACTCTCTTTCTCTCTCTCTCTCTCTCTCTCTCTGTCTTGCTGCGCGAGAGCACCGAGCGCAGAGACACGTTATCGATACGGGCCTCGGGCCGACATGCACTGACTGCCGGCACCTACTGCCGCCGACGACCGTCTCTCGCGCATCTCGTCATCGGTAAAGAGAATGCGCGCGCGCGCACATCCGCACGCTACGCCGCTCGTGCGTCACAGCGAGATCTGTCGGACGCCTTTCGAAACATATTCGACTCGCCGGCAAGGAATAATTTTGAATTCGAATTTAATTTCAGACATTCTGCACAAAAACGTGTCTAATTCAAATACTAAGTGATATCACCGACGAGATAATACTAAGGACTATCAGCTCTGGGTAAATTTTCGTATTCGACGAAGGGGGGCCCCCCCCAAGGGGTCTGGCGATAGGGTGTCCTCCGAGTAAAATCAATTGAAAAATAAAACCCGAGTTAAGCAGTTGAAGCGATTGAAGTTTACATATATATTAATTATAAACCCTCAAGTATCACCTCTCTCCTTTCCTCTATGCTTTAGTGTTGCAAACTGAATTCTATAAGGCAGATAGACAAGAGAGAAAAGTTATCTTCGGTGCTGAACTGGTTGGTACTGGACCATGACTCTGGAATTACCTCCAGGCCCCCTCGGGGCCCCTTTGCCAATACGAACATTTACCTGCATTACTAGCATTACCTCTTCAGTGCTTTGGTAAAACGTTAAAATAAAACGTTCGATGATACTTCGCACGATGTTTGGTTTGAACTTCATATGTTAATGTATTCGAAGACTTAATATTTAATACGTACTTTTATTTCTCCTGCTTCCTTCCACCGCTCTTTCTAGACCTCTGGGCAAAGTCTGTCGTAGAGAGTGCGTTGCAACTGTGGTTGTAGCACGGATATAAACCGCCTGAAAGTGGATATAGCATATAGACTTTCACCACATGCAAGTTTTGCCACCGAGACCTGAAAATGGATGTAGCATCGTAGTTCTCCTCTCAAAATGGATGCAGATGGCGCCCTTTCCCAGTGCGGAAAGTCGGTATCGCAGAAAATGCCGTGTTGGCCGCTTTCATGTTCTTCTCTGGTATGTATATATATATATATTTTTTTTTTTTTTCAAAATCAATACAGAGAATACTTTGTTTGAGAGAACGGATACGACACTAAGTTCTCTATTTTATCCATGCAAGACAGCTGAGTCACGTGTGTTCTCCTCGTATACACAACGATCGATGGAAATGTAACTGCTGCTGTTTCGTCCAAGACCTCGTACTAGCGCGCTGTATTCGTCTTCTCACTTTACCAACACACGATGCTGATGTTAGGATTCGTGAATATATTCCTCGGCTGGAGAAATTCTCATTCCCATGAAAGCGGCCGAATAATTTCCTTTGCCGGGATCGTCGAATACGACCTTGTCGTTGACCGTCCAACGGCTGTAACGAATTTCCGAGACAAGATCAAAGCCTAGTTTTGTCGCCAATGATTGACTGTAGCCCGAAGTGAATACACCACCGATTGCTGGTATCTTCAACGTGGAAGCAACTTGAACGCAAGTTGTCAAGAGGGACAAGCCGACACCTTTTCTTTGATAAGACGGATGAACACAGAGAAGATGGACACGAAGATACGTTTCGCAATCGAATGCCTTGTACGCATTCGTTTGCTTGATCACGGCGTTGATCAGTCGCATAATATTTTCCAGAGTGTCTCCTTCGAATTTCTGGAACAAATCAGACGCGACAGTTGGTAGACAAATAAAGATTGGCTGATATTTTCACTCGATATGATATATTTGATTTAATTTCACTGATTTGCTATTTATTTCTACATTAGAGTCTACATTTTACCAATATTTTGTGTAATATACTATAAAAATATAATATTAAACGGTTTTTATAAATTTTGAATAGTTTGGATTTTGGATAATATATATTTTTTCCACACACACACACACACACACACACACAATCAAAACTAGATATTTGATGTTTTAATTGTTACAATGAATTTTATCTTACGCAATAGCATACGTACTAATACACGATTGTACGTGTCGGTTTTATCTGAATCACTGTTGACTCGCGTAACGGCGACTCCAATAACACGTCCCGATGTTAAACTGAGTGCGACCAAACTAGTATTGTCCTTCATCCACGTTTTTGTAAGATCCAGTAATGCACCCACGGACTTTCGGTCTTCCAGCAAAGAAGCCGCTTTACACATCGGCTCTTCCCGGAAGAAATGATGCTGCGCTAAGAAACCAAGGTCTATCATTTTTTGCACGTTCGCACAAAATCACGTTGAGTCTTTCGTTTCGGTGTTATTCCTCAATCCTATCGAATATTAAATTATCGTTAATGACATATAAATGACGTATTAATATGTCATTATGCTCGGTGAGAAAGAAACATGAATCCATTTGATTTTATTAGCATTTCAAAGCGGCACGATTCTCCGCACTACTGGCTGAATAATGCTTTACGATCGCGCACGGGGTTACTTCGCAAATAGCTAAGTAGGATAAACATAATTTCCCAGCTGGGGAATTCAGCGGAAGGATATTTTGCAAATGAAGAACGTAGAGGAAAAACACAGCGCAAAGGTTGTGAGAAACAGGGAACGCGTCTGCCGTTGACGCATTTTTGTCCGAACGAAGCTCGTAATTACAAACTCTTTTCGCTCGAACTATCGCACGGATATTCTTTACAGGTTTTCCCACTTGTGTTGCTAAACTTTTATCAAGCGTAAAGCTTCCTCGTATTGCGCTGCCTTGAGATCTTGAATTTTGCATGGCGCTGTGTGTGCTTCCCATTGTAGAGGCGCATACATCCTTTCTTCCATCTCAAGTATTAATTCATCCTTTTTATCCTTTTCCATGATTATACTATTTGTTTCACGTCGAAATTCCACTTCGTAATGATTAGCCGAATATGTTAACCGTAAACAGAGACATCATTTAATATCGACTGAAAGATGCAACGTATCGCATACATCCTTTAAAATGTTTCTTATCGATTTCCTTTACCTGAAGTAAGTAAAAACACAAGTATATGTATACATACTCGTGTATATATCGTACATCTTGGTTTGTAAAAATTTCATATTCGAACAAATATAAATATCGAATATTCAAGATCATTAAGACAATATAATGAAAAGCGAAAAGTGATTTGAAATTCAAATCTCCATTTACAGTCACTTGGAATTTCGTCATTTGACGTTAGATGAGGAGAAACCTCGGTAGAGAGTTCGTACCTGAGTATTACTTCATACCTTGTATCGCGCATTGCATATTACGTTACCGCAAACAGCTCTCCTTTACCAAGAAGAGAAAAATAGACTTGGCGATATCGGAGAAGAAAACGGAGAAGAAACGTAGACGTTTCAATAGCGTTTGTATAAAAGATTTATTAGCATGTATTACTTGTCTGTATGTGCATATTGATACTTATCAAACTATTTATATACATTACACATGTATATATATCATTACTAAAAATGTCGATCGATTATTTTAAATCGATTTTTGTTTAAAAGTATAAAAGTAGCAAATGGTCAGCTATTTCAAGTAGAATATTAAAATTATGTATTAGTAGTATCGAATAGTGAAGCATTAAGCATTAGAACAATATCTTTTTTTCTAACAAACATAGGAAGAAAATACAGATTTATTTTAGAATGAACTAGTTAAAATAAACATTGTGTTCCGTACGTCCCATACATTTGACTACGTATATATGACATACATGTGATGGCAAACTACAACTCGTCCTTAACTTTTTCTTTCATTTCGATCCCGAGATCCGCTCGCACTGGCAAGCTATCCCAAAATTTCATTCTCGTCGGGAGGAGGTCTCTCTCCATGGCAATCTTTGATTTTCCTATATGCAAGTACTCGTGAGCGCTCGGTGTTTTCACTGGCTTCCATTTCACAGGGACCGCCTTCGTAATCTTCGGCGTAGGATTCCTGAAAGAATTCAATCGAATGTTCTGTGTGCGTATCATCTGACTGACAACTTCGAATCTCATCGAGAGAGAGAGAGAGAGAGAGAGAGAGAGAGAGGGAGAGAGAGAGAGGGAGTGAGAGGGGGAGAGAGAGAGAGAGAGAGAGAGAAATTTCATGATTGTAATCGCGAGAGAGAATGTGATTTCCGTTGATAGCTTTGATGTATTTAATAACGGCGTCATGTTAGCTTGAGATTTTCATACTTACGCGGAATTTGCAAAATTGAACCAGAGGCTAGTCATGACATCAATCATGCGCTGGTCGTCCGTAGATAACGGCGTGTCTTGGAATAATTGTTCACCTACGGGAAACAGATATTGCAAATCGTCTGCATGCGAAACTCCGTAGTCTTTGGTAGAATCGCCAAATATCCTGCTGAAGGACACACTTCCTCTGTACGCAAAGTAGTAAAGATAGACAGGCGAGGATTGAGTTTTGAGATAATCTCGTATGGATGTGTAAGCACCATGATTAAACCACGCGTCGCCATACATCTATAAGATTCAACAGAGAGATCAACGGAGAAGATTAACAAGTCTATTGGATTAAAATGGACAATCGTAATAACAGCAAGCAGCAATTTAGCTGATGTATAAAACAAGAATGCGATCGTAACTGTTATGGTATGTAACTTATGTAATGTTATGGATATTAAATTATTTGACGAATTATTCGATGATTTATACCCACGTCGATAACTTTGAATCTGGTGGTTTCGTCGATGGCACGATCGCCGAAGTAAAATTCACGAATCTTGCTGGTTATCTCGTCCTGTATAGGTTTAGAACACGTTTCGCTGTACATCAAACTGATTGGGAATAAATTCTTGAAGTCATCATTCAGCCTTTTTACGGATTCATTTGTATCAGACCCGTAGATACCTGCAAAGCGTAATCGCTTGAATAAAGAAATGTCCCTTCGTCGGCATTTTATTGCTAATGCGTGATTTAATGCGAAAATTACACATGTTGGAATACCATTACGATGTTCGCTAGTGTCTACGTTGAGGAGTTTCGCATGATCAATGCGTAACAAATCAGAAAACTCAACGTAACAACACTGAAGAAACTGGTTTTACACGTTACGCAGGGATGAATGACGACATTTTGAAATTTGAAACGAATAATCTACGCGACACCAATAAAGTTTTACGAAGTAAAAGAAATTGCAAGAAAAGATAACTTCTCTTATTCTCACACTTTCCGTTCAAGAAACTAAATATGAATGTCTATGAAGGATATTATTTTCTCACAACAGAATTTTCTCACGATTAGGGTTTTGGAATCGAAGATTTTTATTATTTTTACATTTATTATTCTTTACATAAATGTGTTCTCCGTTCTGGATTCGAGCATGTTGTTGCACTTACTTGGTGCTTTCAATGATCCTTCTTCCGACGTAATTCCCGTCATCCAAGGTATATCAGCGATGCGTCCGTATTTTGTGGAAATTACAGGATCCTCCGTCAAAAAGGCACCTGGATGATTGGGTTCGATTACTGGTTTAAAAGGTATCATCGGACAGTAACCAAAGACCTGTCATAAGATACGGTTAATTAAATTAGAAAGTTATGCGAAAGTACCAAAGAGTGCATATGCAAATTATAAAGCGACAGGTACGGTTCTCTGAGCTAGCAGTGAAGGGATACGTAGCTACGAGAAGAGTTACGTCGTAACGGATTAAAGAAACGCTGTGAAATATTTGCAGACTTCACGAAACAAATGAGAGTTAAGTTGAGATTGAAAAATTTGTGATTTGCGCTCACTCGCATGACTTGTAACCTTTGATACGCGGAGTATATCATATCAATCAAGTATTACGTAGTAAGCGATATATTTATCGCGAGCAGCAAGAGAGAGAGAGAGAGAGAGAAAATGCATGTGTCGCTTTATTAAATCGTCTCTCTTTGGAATCGCTATTTTCGGATTGCGACATTTGACTTAAAAACTTGCGGTGACGTTGTTTTCTCGTGTTGAACTCGACGAGACCTCAGTGAAATTATTCACGATTTCCTTCATCGACACGATAATTGGCTAGATGAAGTTTTACGGATAATACAAAGTCTGTTTACAACAAGTCTGCGCACGTGTCATTTGTCTGCGTACGATCAGTTTGCCACTTTTTATTTCATTCAATGTCAGTCGATATATTGGGGAGTTCCAACACGAGCACGAGTAAAGCACGAGTAAAGACATTCACCTACACACAAGAGGAAATAGAGAAAACACGTGATCAACACGCACGGAATATATATGCATATGCGTATTCACCAAACTGGTTTCTCGCTTCGTCAGGACTTGGATGTATTTATTCAGTATACTCGCGCGATTTAATTGGATATTAATTTTAATTCCTAATGAGCAGTTAGTGTAAACGAGAAGTATCTAGAATACATGAAAATCTCGCACTTCTCGCCGCTTCAACAAAAATGGATAACAACGTTGGAAATGAAACTGCGACGATTACTGAAAATATGTTATACATGAGAACTTTACGATTAGCTAAAAAATATGTGTATTAGTAGACGGCCTACTACTTGCCTACTAATCTTAACTTGAAATATCTCTTTAACTGCACGCAGCTCACGTTATTAAAGTATAAAGAAAAAAAATATAGATATTTTTATGAAAATATATATTATACCGATAGAAATATCGGTATTTGTGTGTTGCGTATGAATAATATACAATTGAAACGTTTGAAAACGAATAAACGAATGATACGATTGAAAGCCATTTCACAATGGCTTATTATAATCATTTTTCAATCTCAGTTTTGCATCAGGACCCACCTATCCTGACGTGTAACATAACGAAACCATCGCGTGACTGTCCAAGGATAATTTATGTATCGGTGAAGTCGTGTCGATGAAGTGTCCGCTTGTCAGCGCACGTAATTTCTGAGACTGATGCACGCATATATAAGATGTAAAGTGCAGAGATAAAGCTCAGCACAGGTTATATTTTTACGACTGCACTTTCAACGTTTGCGCATGAATGCATTAGAAACATTTTAAGCATGCGCATACGAACACCGCGGGTTCACCTATCTCCTGCATTGTGATGTCGAATCTTGAGCATATCTAAAAGTATTAAATAAAAATTCACACCTACGTTGGGAAGTTTAGTTAGACACAATCGTGGCTATATTTGAAAGAACTTACTGACTTTTGGAAATTCCAAAATTATCAAATTAACAAAAATCAGGGCACTATTGTAACAATATATTCTTGGGATTCTAAATAGTAAAGCAAGAAAGTCCAGTATCACTTTCTCTTCCGACAAATAGTTAGCGAGATATCGCTAAGTTAAATATCGAAAAAGTTATCAAGTTTTCCTCAAATATCTCGAAAAATATTAGGCAAATAAAAAAAATGTTTTAGACAGTTGTTCAAATTAATCGATAAAAGAAAAAACAGTGCAATAAAAAACAGGGATTTCCATTTTAAAAACGCAAGTTGACCTTCAAATGACTTTCAAGGTCGAGGTCAAGGTCAACTTTGAGGTCACAGAAAAACAGAACTTTATGAACTCTAAAACTTTTGTTCGGATCATTTTTCCCTATAATGCATAGATTCTGAGATAGGGGCGGGGGTTTCGTTACTTTTGAAAAACTTGGTATGAGCTAATTCGTGCTCTCATATCTAATTATCTAATATCTAATTAGAGGTTACATTAAACTGTACTAGCATAAGAAAATATTCTCAAACGAGAGAATGTATACATTCTATACAAGTAAATGACACTTAAGTGTTGCGATAGAAAACTAATTTTTACACAGGAAGCATGTCGATGATTAATTTGATAAATAAATGCGGTTAACTGGAATTACTTTGCAAATATGATAGTTGCTTTTATGTGTAATCAGAGTTAGAAAATAATTTAATAAATAACTTAGTGCATTCAATATCCCTAAGGAAGAAGAGACAGAATTACATGCAGACAAGTCAAGCTAATCTTAACTTCACCTGATTTTAACTTTACTTATGATGACAATTTCTGTGCGCGTGTATAATTACCATGAAGACCTTGTCGATGCCAGTAATGTCGGTAGCGCTCTTTGTACGCAGACAGGCGATTAGCTCCTTGGAGCTACCGGTAGGGCAGTTCAATCGTTCACCCAGGACTTTAGCCTTTTCTTTAGCAAATCCTGGCTTTGTTAAAGTCCACGGGCAATGACTTGTGCCACTCTGAGAAATTGCGCGATGGAAAAGACCTGCGCGAAAAAAAGAAACGCGATCGTAGAACGAAATTATATCGATAACAGTAATTTGCACTAAGAACACTTCAAAATGTAAACTTTGTGTCGATAATAAGACCTAGTCGTAGATAAATTCTTATTCGTGTGTGCGTAGTTATTTTTTTCAATGGTAATTGATCAAGAACTCCCCTTTTGTGAGTGTGTCCTTTTTGCTATTTATGACAAAATACTCAGTTTCCCGTATTATTTATAAATTTTTTCATATTTTTATAATTTCATGTCGGGATTGATGAGGGAAGTGGTTGATGAGAAAAATGGAGGGGAAGGGAGGGGGATGAAGGGGAGGGAGAGGGAAGTAGAAGGAGCGGCGGAAACGGAGGTCATGGTGTGAGAGGAAAGGAATGGAGAGTGAGAGAGAGGGAGAGAATGGAAAAGTGAATGAGAAGCGCTCTCTCTCTCTCTCTCTCTCGTGCATAGTGTAAGAGGCGAAAAAATAGAGTAGTGTGTAAATGGCAGGTCAAAGAATTGTAACCCCAAGGGGAGTCAATAAAATATCTATCTATAATTTCGTGTCTATTCATATTTATGCTAATATCGATAAATGTTTTTACATACAAATTAATATTTCAGCATAAAAATGTTGCCAAAGCCTTACCTTGCGAGAGAGGACTCATCATATGATAATGCACACTCGCACCGCCTGCACTTTCACCGAAGATGGTCACTCTGTTCGGATCACCGCCAAAGGAGGCAATGTTTTCGTGCACCCATCGAATAACTTGCGCTTGATCCTTCATGCCTATATTACCTGGGCATTCCATGTCTTCGGTGCTCAGGAAACCCAGTGGGCCAAGTCTATCGCAAGAATTCCTTCCATATTATTGTACAATTATTACTAAACGTTATCGATCAGTAACGTCATTAATCGGTAAATGTTTGAGCTCGGCGAGCTCAATTACTATAAAAATTACAAAAAAAAATCTCTTCCAGCTTTGGATTGCATAAGAACAAATGTGTCTGAATATTTGTAGAGGTTTTGTAATAGAAATTGATATTGATGAATATATTTAAAAAGGGGGGGAAGAGAAAGGAGGGCTAAAAATAACGCTTTCTTTCTTTATCCGTGATGAAAACGAAAACGTGCAAATGGCAAAGTTTAAGTTGAAAAAGATTATTATTAGTCAAATTCTATCTCACCGAAAGTTTGCAGTAACCAAGATGACATCGTGGTCCAGCAGAAACTTGGGGCCATAGAACGCAGAATGTCCGGCACCGGTGATCCATCCACCACCATGGAACCAAATCATGACCGGGAAGCGCCGGAACATCGCCGCTTCCTCGTCGGATGGCACTTTCGGCGTGTAGACGTTCAGGTAAAGGCAATCCTCGACACCCACGATGTCCTTTTGTTGCGTATAGGCGTTCCGCTGCGTGCATATCGCGGCATCGTCCTGAGCGAGTCGTACACCATCCCAAGCAGTCGCAGGCTTCGGCGGCTTTACGGCGGAAGAACACATATTGTGTCGCATTGTTAATATCACTCGCGTGACTAGTAGCATATAGACTAGGTTCAGCAATTCTAAGTCTATTTTTCTACGTCGAAATTAATTTCGTCGCTTTCAACACGAAGGGGAAGATGACATTTCGGATTCAGATTGAGAATCGAGCAGACCAATTGGATAGATTGGACTCGAAACGCTTACTGAGTTTTGATAAAGTAAAAGTGGATGTCAAATGTAAAAGCAAAAAACAGAAAAACAAATAGATATGAAGAAATTAATTCTCAACATAAGAACCAATGTCGCATATTGTTGATTGCAACAATACGAGCAAAATAGGTTAATAGGTAACATCCTTGACTTTGTCATTGTGTAAATTATGCAGTTAGATCGCTATTTATAGTAGTAATAAGAGTCCCATCGTTATTAATTTTATCATAAATATCAAGATTTAAATCAATCATTTTACAATTTAAATCGTCAAGATTTTAATCGTAATTAATCAAATTAGAATTATTATTGTAAAACAGTATAAACGCAATTTTCATAGCAGCGCCGATCTCTCTGTTCCAGTTTCGGCATACCTTCCTTTCCGTTTTACATTTTCTTAGCGCGCATTCTGCAACACCATCAATTCCGAAAATGAAACGGTATGTGCGGTAAGTGTACTTCTCATTATTATGAAGGTATATATACCGTCGCAGAGAATCACGAAACTCCGACTTCCGTGGAAGTGGCTTGTGGCGGAACATGCGAGGATGAGCTACGTACAAACTCAGTCAGGCGTGAGACAGTTCGTGGCTTACACATATATAAGGAAGAAGGTATCATTGAATTTCGTTTCGTTAAAGTGCACCGCGTATGCACCGCTGTACAGCGCGCATGCGCGTTAAGGGCTATCGCACACAAAATAACATAGATGCGTATGTACAGCATAAAATGCTTTCGGTTAGAGTTGAGCGTCTAGAAAAAAGTTCATATGCTTTGTAAATCAGCATGGCAATCTTTTCCTAAATGCTCATCGGTCAAGGCTGGCTTATGCTATGCATATGCATCTATGTCATTTCGTATGCGATAGCCTTAGGCCTCACGGTTTCGTTTCGCGTTTCCGTACGTCCTTTCCGTGGCGCACTTGGAGCGGATCAAATGGGAGGAAAATCCGCAACGACTTGGAACGACTTGAAGCTACGTGTCGTATAATCTTATGAAATTATGACAACAGAACAAATAATCGACGTCGATCGACGTGTATTTTGCCCAAATATCGAATAATTATGATCGACTCACGGTTCGCGGATTTGCTTTGCTTCGGGATAGCGTTTCGTTATCGTAAATAAGGTTATCCACTGTAGCTTTTAACGACAATCTCATCATTCTAACGTTGTGTCGACACATATTTCTTTATCATGCATATCTGTGCAATGACAATATAATAATAACGACACATACTGCCGCTCACAGATACCGAACAGGCCTTATTATTATTATTACAACACAAATATCGCGCCAAGAAAGTCGGGAATAATGAAAAATTCATGAATGCATGTCGGGTCGCTCAGTGTTACTATCAGTGTTAACTATCGATAGAACGAAATATAGCGTTGACGCACTGACGTTTATAAATAGACTGCTATTCATATCATTGGAGTTACAATTTATAAACTAAATTTATCAGTTATTTAAATCAGATCTTTAATCAAAACTTTTCAAATTAGAATTATTATTCTAACGTATTACAAGCGTTATTCTCATAGCAATGCCAATGCCGTCCCAATTCCGATAGGTTTTCTCCTTTTTCGTTTTCTATCTTCCTGGCGTGGCTTCTAGAACATCGTCAATACCGAAAACGGAACGGTACGAGCGCTAAATGCCGCTCCGCGTAATTATAAATTATGTTATGATCGCCTCGCTGAATTGCGAATTCGAGACTTTCGTGGAAGCTTGCGGAACGGGTCGAGAATGAGATACGAATTGTCAGGCATGACACATATAACGAAAGTATCATTAAACATTTCCATAAGATGTACTCTTTGTACCGTGCGTACACCCAAGTGTCTCGCAGTTTCGTGTTTCCTTGCCGTTTCGCGTTCCTTCTTTCCGCAGCGTATCGGCAGCGGGTCGAAATAGGTCAAAATATTTGCAGCATCGAGAACAACGCGACGTATCGTATAATCTTATAAACTTGAGGTAACGAAACGAATAATCGCTCGATCGACGTGTATTTCATCCAAATATCGAATAATTACGGCACGGTCGTCATACATCGACTCAGAGTGGTTCGCCTTCGGGATTCGGGGTAGCGTCTCGTAAGTAAGGTTAGTCCGTAACTTTTAACGACAGTCTCATCATTTCGATGCGTCGACTAATGTGTCGACGCGCATTTTCTCAATCATATATTATACCTGTGCAATGGCAATGTAATGATAACGACACACACACTGCCGTCAACAGGTACAGACACGTGTTCACGTTCATCGTGTACGCGCCGCTGAACCGGCGAGATATTTTGTGTTTTTGTTTTATCCGAGCGTAGGACAAAGGCGAGAGCGAGAGCGAGAGAGAGAGAGAGAGAGAGAGAGAGAGAGAAAGTCTTTGTGTCAATGAGACACCCGTTTCTTCCGTTTGTTGCTTCGTTCCTACATCATATCATATATCGAGATCGCTATACATAAAATATAATTGGTTACATTTCTCCAAAGAAAATTCATGTGTCCTGAACGGTTGTCTGTGTTGTGTTGTTCGATGTTACAATTATGGTATAACTCGACGTTACAATCAACAAATTTCGACCAATCGTTTGTTTATTACAGTTCATTATCGTACCAAATGTCCTACATGACACGTTTGCGTTTGCTAGTTTTTACAGTAGCTCATACAGTCGCTCCACATTCCTCACGTTTTTTGCATCTCTTTTGTTTTACCGATATATCCCGGGAAACGGTGCGGCAAGAAAATGACATTTGCTACATAGAAACATGACGCAACCGATCGCGTTGTCTCGCGTTATATTTCGCATATGTCTCATTGATACATCGTGTCGATCATGCGCGCGATCGAACATCGTGAGTAAATGAAACGGAAAACTCGACGATCGTCGTGTGGTATGTCCGAACGTTAGTCGTAGTTCGTCGTCGATTCAGCTGTATACACACACACACACACACACACACACACACACACACACACACACAGTCTATGCCCGTAGTCGGATGTACCGTCGACCGATTGACCTTTGTTTTGTATTTTGCGAACGACATCGATATACTTGTTCGATGGGAGAGAGCAATTACTCAATGCGCGCGATCGCGATTACGCGTGTGTGTCTCCGAATCGTAACCGAGTGTAAGTGAGTGCTAGGAAGTTGATATTAGGCGATTCGGGCCAACTCTGAGTTATTGGCTGGTAAATATATTTAGTTATTATTTACATGTTTGTCTATTATAAGATCGATATCGTTCCTTCAATTTACCTTGAGATGTCGAGATGATTTTTGATTTGACAAAATATGATGCAGTTTTGGAGCAGTTTGATTTTTAAAGTCCGTTTGTCTCAGTTTTCTTTTATGATGACTTTTAATTCATATATTCGTAGATTTGAAGTATATTCTTAATTAATGCGATGTTTCTCTCTCTCTCTCTCTCTCTCTCTCTCTCTCTCTCTCGCTCGCTGTTAGCATAGCGAAGATAAATATGAAAATATATATAATAGTTTATGAACGAAATTACAGGATTGAGAGAAACGCTGATAGAGGCAACAGTTGCAGATAAAGAGACAGCAACGAGACGATTGATTGTTGATTACATGTATAGGTGAGTGATTGCACTTAATGACTGAATCTATAATTCATAATGAGTTGGTAACATTGTATTATAAGAATTAGACTTTGCTATCTATGATTATATATTGCACTGAATTGTACAACCAAAGGAAAATGATTCTTTCAGTGTTCATGCACATGCGTGTTTACTCCTCTTTAAAAAAATTTTAATAAACATTTAATTTTCCATTACTTTTTAGCTGATATATATTTTATTAAATAAAAACGATATCAAGAATGACGAAAAAGTCAAAAGGCGAAATATTTATGAATTTAAACGAATTTTATAAAGCGCAAGTGTTATAATACAAATATCAACTCGGTGATCGGTGAGTCACAAAAGAAAGAATCGAGAACGCAAATTAAGATTGAAGGGTTGAATATAAAATAAAAATTAACATAAAAATGATGATGAAGAAATAAAAAGCGGAGATATTTACGATATTTCGGTAGAATGTCAAGTTTAAAGTTTATATCTTCTATATAATTGTATATATCACAACACTTGAGAAAAAATATCAGAATGAGAGATAAAAGATTAAATTTATTCCATTGACATATCTCGATTCTATCTTTATTGTTGTGCAACGATGCAACTATTCGTATGTGTTGGCGACGAAAGCCAAGTCCTTTCTGAATACGAAACTAGCAATATCAGATAATGCAATGCTTACATCATCGGATAGGCATGATATTATAATATAAGCGACAGTAAATATGCAACGAGCGTCTTTTCACGCTTGTTAAATAACAAAAGCAGTCAGTCGGCAAAAGAATATGTAATATATGGAAGATGCGATCAGCATATCTCGCGTAGACATCGCACGCTATCCGCGTCATTCTTAAGCATTATATTTCAATGGCTGATCGTTTTCAACGCTTTTTTTATTCCGGTGCACGGAATGCACAAGGTGTGCATCATATCGATCTGCATGCATAATGACAAAATGACAAAATTTCTTGTTATTTATATTTTATTTGATGTCGCGGTTATACAATGATTGTATTAAATTTGATTTTATATTTGGACTATCAGCAAATTTAAATCTTTTCATCGTCGAATATATTCAACGATAAAAATATTCTTAGTTTGTTTTTCTATGCCCGACATTTTTTAAATAATTGTATAAAATTTTCACAAGATATTATACTCTAAAATTTTATATACTATAAAATACTATACTATATATACTACTAGACGATACTGTAAAATTTTCACAAGATGCTATACTGAATCAAGTTCTGACTTCAATGTTTTGCTCGAGAAACAATTTCAAGTTAGCACCATTTAAACAAATTATATTTTTTTACGAAATCGTATTCAATTGATCGTATGTTCATTCTTACATGTCAATACACATTTTAACAATTAACACGTATCTTATAACTAATTTATATACGCGGGATATTTACTGTTCGGACATAAGCCACTAATAATAATAATTAATATTTCATGTAGTGTATGCAAATCTAGACGGTGTCATCAAGTGCATTCATTGGCGACAGAACGTCGCGCGAATACAAAGAGTTGACAAAGTGCGGTTTTGAAGAATCCTATACGTACATCTGTTGAGATTGTGGCTCGTTTTTATGAGCAGCTCCGTGCTCGGAAAGAATTATCACGGTTCAGTTGGCTTGTAACGTAATTTTCTCACTTCCGCGAAACGAAATACGCGCGAGGTGCAACATTATCTTGTATTACTTTAGAAAAATGGCGTATATTACCGTCGGATCCGAATTAGTGGCTTTCGCGTAATTGCGAGAAAAAATTTACGACGTGTGCTTAATTCTGTAAGAGAAAACGGCATTTCCCTCATAACATTATTATGTAATCGCTACCGATTGCCGCAAAAATACGCAAAAATACATTAAGAAGCACTGGGATATACCACAGACAGGTTGGACTCATTAACTCCGCGGCTTCTAATATCTATTTTTTTCTTAATCATAAGCCGCGATCCAGCTGATTGTGATCGATTCGTATATTGATATAATCGCCTTATATAAGCTTTCGAAATGACAAGTCGAAATTATAAGCAGTTTCTTGATACTGCCTGCCGCTTATACTTGCGTTGAAAAGAAATAACGACACCAGTTGCGAACGCAAATTATTCAAAGAATATAATATTCTTACATCACATCAGAAATATTTTAACATCGAAATATTTTAACAATCACGCAATTTATCGAAGGTAACCCGAATTGACAAACAAATTTATAAAGGCATTCTAATTTTCAACAATATCAACAAACTCGGCAATTATTGCAATTAAATTAAAATTGCAACGAATTACGGCGTCATTTGAAATTAAAGGA
This sequence comes from Harpegnathos saltator, assembly GCF_003227715.2. Lineage (NCBI taxonomy): Eukaryota > Metazoa > Arthropoda > Insecta > Hymenoptera > Formicidae > Harpegnathos > Harpegnathos saltator. The sequence goes on from NW_020230639.1 coordinate 844,732, forward strand.
CAAGTAAATTTTATCTTTAGTAAAGTTTCACATGTCTTAAGTTTTTGTTGTACCTTTTGGAATACTTTAAAGTTATACGGATATTTAGAATAATATCAGACAAATCATATTTATGCGCACAGACAACAACAACGGGTGGTACAACGTTCAATTGAACGGTACTATTAGTCAAGACTGCACGTATCTGGCGAATATTCAAATTCAATTTGCTTGAGAACAAAGTTTCAAATATTTCCCGCATGTTTTCGACTTTCCGTTTCGTCAAGTATAAAGATCCACTTAAATCTGATGAAATCGGGTCTGAGTCAAATAGTCACATAATCTAATTTGATCCTTAGCTTCATCAGACGGTATCAGAAACAACTCCGCGTGTATCTCGCGTTAGATAGGAAATTTACCTGAAATCTGAGCTCACCGAGAGGCGGTGTGGCGTAGGGGATTCCTCGGAATCCGACGAAGTCTTTTCCTCGTCTGGTTTGCATCACTAGACCTGCTAACGTGCCATTTCGTATATGTACCGTCGGCGCAGCAGCATGCACAGTGCTGCACGCGAGGAGCAGAACGCAGGTCGACAAAATCAAATTACCGCAATGTCTCATCCTTTTTAATATTTGTGTAGTATCATGTAGTCCAAAACCTTTAAAAAGTTTCGCAACGATTTGCGTGAACAGTGTCGTTAAATGTATAATTAATATTATTAATTAATAATTAATTATTTATATTATTAAATATTTATATATTAAAAATTGATATTAGTAATTTGTAAAGTGAAATAGGAATAGCAAGAAGATGAAACGAAAAAATACAGATAGGTATATCATAATCGTATAAAAGGAATAATTTTCCTGTAATTTCATATCAAAATCTTTCCATGCATTAATGTAAATTAGTAGAGTTAAAGTAATAATTTGCAAGCAAGTGATACGATTGGGGAGAAAATGAGATCAACATTCCTACGTCACATCTGAGATGTATATCAATTGGCAATTTTCATTATCATCATCATGATTGCGGTGATGTCATGATGATCGTGTTATAATTGTTGTGTTAGAAAAACTGGTTTCACAATGTAAAATGTAAAGAAGTCTTACGTGAAGAGAAAACATTCCAAGAACAGTGATTTACGGACGAAAAATTGCGGAGAGTAAAACGAGATCGGTTTTCAATTTTTGTGTCATTAAATTATCAAGGGAATTGAAAAAAATTATATATAAATTATACATACTCGTAAATGCACTCGTAGATGTCAAAACATAAATCAGCGAATTCGTCCGCTTTCCCGCGAAAGTTTCTATATAAGCATTATATTTTAGAGGTTTTCTATGCAATTTTCCACAAAGATTTCCATGAAAGATGTTTGCCGATGTGACGGAAACTCTAATCACTTCATTGTGACACAAATCAAGTTCATTCGCTTTAATACAATTTTTACTAGACATACTAAAATATTGTTAATTGAACACACGCCGAAATCCTAACCGTACATAATATAGAGGTAAAGCCGTCTTGTTCTGTCATGAACATTTTTTTAATGACTTTTAACACACAAGAAATCAACTGTTTTCGAGTTGTCACCAATTCGCACCAGATCGATGTACGATAATAAAACATTATTATAACAATGAAAAATGTTAGTAGTTACAAAAATGTGGAGGTTGGTATTAGCTCGCTACTTGTGTAAATACGCGATTGAACTTTGTACATAATAAGACCTACCGTACAGTTTCGGTGAGTGTCGAAGAACGCTCGTGTTCGTTTCGTTCGGAGGTAGGTTCTAGACTGTCGCGAGAGAGAGTTGTTCGTTGGATTATTATCGATGATGGTAATTGACGTCACTCTCGCACAACCGCGCAAATCTTTCCGGTACATTATCTTTACCCAGTCCAGTGGTTTGTCTGAACCAACTTCGTCGTCAATTATATCGTTTTGGACATGACATCACACTGATATATTGACGACGTGCGTCTATATACATATGAATTATTTTGAATTTTATGTCACACTTAACATGATTAGGATAAACTGTGGATTATAGATAAACCGTACTAACACTTTTTCAAAGCTTCTTCGAAACTTCTCATTCATTCGGAAACACGTTTCTGATTGTCTTTTTATTTATCCAATCTCAATTTTGAGACTACATTTTTTCACATTTTTACTGAAGTATGGAAAACAGATGATAGGCAAATACCTAAAATGTATAGACATAAATTAAGTTTAAATAATAATATAGTAAAATTAAATATTAATAAAGATAAAGATATTTCAGAGAGAGAGAGAGAGAGAGAGAAAAAAAAAAAAAAAAAAAAAAAAAAAAAAAAAAAAAAAAGAGAGAGAGAGAGAGAGAGAGAGAGAGAGAGAGAGAGAGAAGAATGTTAAGCACTCTCTGGTTGGTATTTTTATACGTATTTTGATATTATGTTTAAGGTCGTCTCAAGTTTTTTTCCTTTTTTTGTATTAATATTTGTGTTTGATGTTAATAGCTATTTTATCGGCTTCATAATTTCTTCAAATGAACATAAGAAATTAATGGTACATTTTTGAAAATCTTTATGTTTAATATTGTAACATGAAATAAACGACTGAATTTCACACGATATTAAGCAGCGATATTCAATATGTTAAGCGTGATATTGGACAGAGACAAGCAAACAAACTAAAAATACCTATGGAGTAAATTTTCCAACGGGTCTTTAGGCTGTGGGAAAAAAATCACTCAATAGATATCTCGCAATACGCGTCTATTTTCCGTCGCGTTTGCTAGTACCGTTTGTCGGTCCCAACAATTTCTACCTGTGCCTCGGTTGCGTTGAGAGAGTATGACATTCCGGGTCGACGATACTGATCACCAGGAAAAGTTGTTAGATGGTGCTGCGACTGGATTCAGTCATAGTGGTGGCAATATTTTCCGGGAATTTCCCGGGAGACTCTACGGGGCGAGCCCCTTGCACCCCTCCCTCCCTCCACTTTCTTATTCCCCTCGTATCCTGGGCTTACTTTCGAATTCAGCGTACGAGGGATCGGGAGCTGACCCCACATGAAGGGTGGCTTTGTGGTTCGAGGAATGGGGTTTTACCCTCACGAAGGGGTGGAGAGTACCATGATGCCGTTCGTACCCGGGCACGCCATTTTGTAAGATGAGAGTCGAAAAGTAGCGCAATGGAAATTCTCGAGTACTGCAGACTGTCGAATTATTAATTTTATATGTCGATGAATATCCGCGAAGGACGAAAATTAAACGTAATAAATGAATCTCGTGTCGCACGTTGTGTAAATGAACATAATAGAGAAAAGAACAGTCTACTATGAATTTATGAATTTACTTGAAAATATACTAACTGTGTCGATGGACATTATGATATATGGCGGGGATATATTTACTTTTTAAAAACATAATCGATGTCTGAACAGAATCGTAAACAAAGACAAATGACAGACAGATCTAAAAGTAATTCTAATAAACATTCCAATTCTGCAGACCGTTTTAGACATAGTTCAGATTGTGCTGCATAGAAATAGCGCTTGATAATAGTATACAGAATACATATTGCATGCACAATATAAATAGCTGTACTATTGTATCATTATACGCATATCAATATGCTGTTAGTCTTCTTTCAAATATTCTTTTTCAAGACAATCAAACGCACTCATTGCTCTTAGTCAGAGACAAGAGAAAATCGCAGGTCTCTCAAAAAGGCGATGCATTTTTTAAATGTTTCTAGAAATTCGAATTTTTTAAATGATTCTAGAAATGTATCGTCAAATTCTGTGCTTATGTAATATAAAGTCTAATGTCTAAGAAGAAACTCTCTTCATAGTCATGTTGCTAGATTTTTTCCAACTTATAAACAACAACAAACTCAATTTTCACAGATTTATGATATTGAAGTGATTTATTTGAGTCAAGCAGTTGATGATACAATTAATTAAATTGACATTAAATTCGTAATATAGATCATACATCGGCGTTAAACCGAAAGCTAAGACGTTACCAATTTTGATTAATATTCACTTTGCATATTCGATCATTTTTATATGTTATATTTTGTGATAATTGGCATCCTACTGTTATTTGAAAATCTTTTGCTTCTAGGAAAACAAGTAGCAGTTTATAATTTCTTGATGAATTATCGCGGATAAATTAGTAAAACATTTTGTTGTATAGCATATGAACGATAATTTATGGAAGGTTAATTATGTTTAAACGACCAATTCTATAAAGTCGAGGTTTTTAATAGAAAATTACGATAGATTTTGCACTTGCGATTTCTTTGTCCCAGCTAGTGGCGCCGTCTGCAGTTCGCAAGATTGAGATTCTTGCCGCCATTTTCTTCACTACGTGGTACGATCTTGCCATCTATGCTTTTATAATAAATAATCAACGTTATCGTTCTTTAATATATGTATATACATATATTAAAGAACGATAACGTTGTTATGAATATCTTTTTCGTACACCAAATTAGTTTTGATCAAGATAATATGCCGTAATAAGTGATATTACACAGCTGTCACAATGTCAGTGATATTCAATGCTAGTGTAATTTTCTTAATTTTCCGAAAATACATTTTCAAGAATGCTAAGAACAAAAATATATATAAAATATATACATCTGTATTAGCGATAGTTTTATTTGTTTAAAATACTCTCTTACAGAATGTATATCACGTGCTCGGCACAATATTAAGATCGCTTGTCACCATTACAAGTAATATAATTTATTGAATTTTTACTATTGTAATATTTATAATATTATATTAATTACATCCAGGACGCCTGAAAAGGGAAAAAATTTTTAAATTTTGCTTTATAAAATTCAACAAACATCATTTTCTCGATCGTATTCTTTATCGTTCGAGGACATTACGTCGCGCCAAATTAAACGTTCAAGTGAGCTTTAATTAGAGGATTTTTGCTGCATTTTTGGCCATAGTCGCGTGTTCGTCTACTATCGGCACTGAAATACCATAGAGCTCGACGACGGCGGCGGCGGCGGCGGAGGCGGCGGCGGCCATAAGAGCGGTCCCCGGAATATTCATGGGGTCCGGGTCCTTGAATTCTAGGGGACTGTCCGGCACCCGTCGAGCGGCCATTTCGCAGAAATAGTATAATTCTGCTGGCCGTAAAGGTTAAACGAAGGTTTTCGGCCTTCAATTATCCGGAGACCGTCCTCGGGCGTTCAACAACGTTCCGGAATATTCTTAAGATGACCGGCTCTTTTCGGACATCGGCTTGAGACCAAGTCCCATAACTAAGGCCAACCGTTAACGTTTACGACCTGCGAGCTGTAATTCGCGAAAACGTCGATCGGATTTGGCGTTCGCGTTAAATGGGGAACAAAGAGAACAATTCGCTCCGCTCAATGAACAGTATATGTCCAGATTGACATCCCGAACAAGCTTTATTATCTAATCGCAGATGAAACTACGTCTAAATGATATTTCACACAAATTACACATTACACACAACACGTGTGATAAAAGTATAAAAGAGTTGAAAATATATAAATATATTAAACATATATAAGTATAAAACGTGCGAGAGATAAATGTTCGCCAATACGTACTTGAAATATATTTCAATTAAAAATATTGCTAATAATTGTAAAAAATAGTTGTAAAAACTTTTGTTAATTTGGTCGATTAAATATGAATAAGTGAAAACACGTATAAAAATAGATGAAAGAAGCGGAAGCACAAAGTATCGCTCGATGCTACGCATTAGTGTTTCGTGTGGAATTGAATGGAAATGTCACCGTTTTTTTCTCTTTTATGGGAAATTTAAACATTTTCGAAGTTGCGCATCATCGAAATGAATCGTTAGAAAAGTGACGAAATTGCAGCATAAAAATATATCTTATCCTATCTACGGCCATATCTCACAAGAAGTAAGAACTTTAACTGAATGAAATACGTAAGAGTATGCGATGAAAACTAATAGATGGTACAAAATATACTTTAGATAAGATTAGATACAAGAGCTTGTTGAAGTTGTACCACAACAGTTATAACATAGAAACGATAGAAATCAGCGTTTAGATAATTAATATACTTGTGGAAATGAGATGATCTTTTTACGAATGCTATTAAATAATTGCAACTCTTTTTCTCTTTCTCTCTTTCTCTCTCTCTCTCTCTCTCTCTCTCTCTCTCTCTCTCTCTCTCTCTCTCTCTCTCTCTCTCTCTCTCTCCCTCTCTCTCTCTCTCTCTCTCATCTTCGACATAATGTCTCCAATGTACCCTCTGTTTATGAGGAAATGTAATAATATTAATTATAGAAAGAATGTATAAACGTAATTTACATAAATTGGACAGATTAAAACGATGCGCGCTGTAACCACAATGTAAAGTGAGAGAGATTACTGTTTGAAGTAATGGAAAATAGATACGTACGTATATCTTTCATGAGACACATCCGAAAAGTTTAGAGTTAAATGTCTGATTCTATTGAAGATTCCGCTAGCTCTCACTCGACTTTCGAAGCGAGGAAAAGGGGAAGTGTCGAACTGGGCTCCATTGGGAGGGTTGTTCCCCGTCTTCCATCTGCGAGCTCCCTTTTTTCTTTCTTCCTGCCAGCTCCAGTAGTCTCTCCAGCGTGTCGGAAAAGCTGGCACGTGGGTGCTCGCGGCGACGCAAGCTGCTCAAGGCGTTGCCATTGGCAACCGATAAAATTGCGGAAGACCCTCCTGATCCCCTTTCGGAGAAACTCGCCAAGAATTCCGGCTGATCGGCCTAGTTATTGGACGAGCTTATTAAGAGCGATCGGCATCGTTCAAGCATCACTGGAAAAAACGACGATGAAAAACCGGTTCTTTCGCCATGAGTTCCATTCCTGAAAATCCACAAATATTGCCCATGATTTCGTCTTCTTGTTTATTTATTTTTTCAGCCCCAAATATTCTAATCTTTGGGGCACGTTCAAAAGTGACACGAAGATAGTAATTAAATTCAATTTTGAAATTCCCACAGTAGGAAAGGGGGAACTCGTACAAGCCAAGCGCCGACTCAGCGCAAATATAACATAACGCTTTAGCCTTCCGGAAAACACATACGCGTATCTTTTATCATCACAATTAACGTTTGAAACATTTTATCATTTCAAGCGGAACATTCGTATGATAAAATGTGAAAATGTTGACTTGAATCCGCAAACAACTTAAACAATTGAATTCACGGCTAAAGTTCACTTTAGCAGCACTTAAAATCACCAATTTGTTCCTCTCACGTATGAATTACGTGTCCGAATACGCGATACTTCGCAGCAAACACTTCTCTGGGTACGCGATAGAAACTCTAATATCGATATAGCATTATGTTTCTGTTCAATCACGCCCAATTCTGTCCAGTTATCGTGAAAATCGTTAATATCAGAGATTCATGTATGGGCACGAGCCTCCGAGAAAATAAAATTCGTTGTTGGTGACCGCTTTTGAGAGACACGAAGCATGATTTCCGGGAACGCCAGGGAGAAGCGGGCCATCGACCCCTCGCATTGGGTCGAGAAAATACACAGAAGCAGGGTCGATATCAAGGGTCGAACACCGGGAGCTAGAAAGGGGAAGGGAACTAAGCAACCCCTCTCGAAAAGCTCGAATGTGCTTCGTGAGTTTTCCACGCGAGGCACGCGAACGTAGCCGCGCGAGAGTCGCGAACGAGAAACATGCGACGAGAAATCGCAAGAAGATCTCTCGTCTCTTTAGGGCTTTTCGAGCAAAGTTTTGTTGGAAATAAGGAATAAATTGTCGTTGTTCAAGATTTTTTTCCTCTTTACTCATACTTTGATCTTCTCAAAGTTTTTACAATTCATGTTTATGTTTTTATTTTCTTTACTTCTTTATGTTTGCTTCTTTTTCATTACAATGTTTATTTCATTATCGTAAACTAGTTTCATTCGGAGCTTGGTGCAAAAATTCAAATTTTTCATTCCGAGATACACGGATACGTGCGCTAATTAATAACATATTTATACGATGTATCTTGGATCAGCGAAAGACAGTCAATATACGTAATTTGTTTGTAACGTCGGTGCCATACTTACTAATACTAAAATTAATCACAAGCGAAGACGTTCAAAGAATATTTCGATATTTGCTGTTATCATCTCTGCTGGTATCATATCTGAACTTTTTAATGTAATCCGTACATTAATAGTGAAGAAATTAATGGTGAAGATTCACGAGAGAATTTAGCCGGCGCCCATGCTTGTAGATTATGCGTACGCTAGGCAGGCAGGTAAAAGTATGGCGTAAGGTTGCACGTGCTTCGTTCTCCGAAACGGCCGGTTCAGGAAGGACATCGGCCCGATTTCCACCGACCACGTTGCGTGCGGCCGGCCCCGCAGAGTCGAAATTCAAAGACATAGCGCGCCATTTGCAATCGAACACAAAAAAAAGGGGCGGATGGCGAATAAACGGATCCGTCGTGTACAGGGACCGCGCTGATTCTTCGCCGCGCGCGCGCGCGCGCGCGCGCGAGCACGCGGGGTCGTTACCCCTTTCGCATTTGGGTCGCCGCTCCAAGGGCGCGTAACCTCTGCGTCATTCCGATGGGAAAATCCGTTCGATCGCATACGCGCGTCCTGAATTTCACGCAATTCTCCCACGCGTGCGAGATAGTTGAACGGCTCGTGACGATTCGTGAGAACGCAATAATTTTTTCTCGCAACGGGGTGACGTTCGCTCCTAATTCGTAGCGTGACTCACGAGGACATTGGTCGCATTCAGCAGGGACAGCCGTTGGACATACACACATATGAGAAGCAGGAGAACATTCGCGCGAATTCTCTCAAACTGACGGAACTATCGGCTGAAGAAAAATTAATTCTATCGAATGGAAATTAACTGGCGAATCGAGTGTATAATCGAGTGTGATGATTAGCTTACGTTACGATGCGCCAAAGTTTTACCAAACTACTTCGTACTCTTTTTTACGGACAGCACAGTCAATAATTGCTTAAATTTATTAATCTCTAACTTCAGAACTGGTATTAGAGAGAATTATATATTTGTTTACACGTTCATAATTTTCTCCTTCAATTACAAAATGAGTTAGAAGTTAAGAATAGAGTTTTTTGACTTTCATATTATATTATCATAAAAATGTCTTTCTTCCAACTTATGATTTTATACTTGTGCAATAGTATTTAACTTTATACGAGCGATAAACTAACTCGGGAAAAATTGGCATTAAAATTTTCACTAGGAGAGATTTTAGACTTTTATTATATTTATACATTGCACCGTATTTATTCGACCTGTCTGTCGTATCCGGAAACTTTCAAGTATGATCGGTGCACGTAATCCAAACTCGGGGTGTAATCCCCAAAGTTCGATAGTTATTTGACCCCAAGTCTGGGGGCGACTCTTTTCTTCATCGTTTTCACGTTATTTATCTATGGCTAGCTCTCACCGCCGCGAAATCTCGTGTGACCTACATACCGATACGTTCCTGTCTGAGACGCACGTGTATTAGAGCGCTCCTCTAGTACGCACGACCGCGTGATAATATCGGGTGTAGTACGTAGGTTACATGTAGGCGCATGGCTGGCGATAACACATGTGCAAGTGCCTGTGAAACGAGAGAAGATCTTGTTAGCCATTCAGCTATACCTCGCACGCCCATTCATCCCTCTCACCAATGCCTTGGCGAGAGTAGGTACGTCGTGGAGTACTTCCGGGTTGGAAACTACTAACTTGCCGAACCGTTGAGAGACCAGAAATAACCTTCTACTTACTTATGTACATATTCTCTGCTCCTATATCGTGTTCGACGCGAATATGCTGGATTCTCGCGAAAAATAAATTAAAATGAGTTAACGGGAATTCGCAGGAATCCCCGTTAAAGGTAAAATCTTAATTCTTAATTCTGGAATTTCTAAATTGCTTCGTATGCTCGAACTTTCCCAGCTTTTGCTATTTGTCAACTAACCAACAGTATCTTATATGTTCTTGAAAACGCGAGACAAATAACGTCATGTCGAATCTCTTACGTGGAACGAAACAAAGGATTACGTTACAATAAAGAGTCTAATGTGTTTGCTCGCGATTTAGAAACTTTACACCACATCGCCACATTAGATGATAAATCTTTGAATATTAAAGTCACCTTCTCCTTCGTACTTTCCATATCACCTGTGTCGGCTAATTCGCAGAAACACTCTTATAAATTTCGTTTCGTTTGTCATAATTTTACGATCCTGTTTCATGTTTAGTTATAAATTGCCAATTGTTTTTCTTGTCGCGCGTGTCGATCAGTCGTTGAGCTCGGATTTTAATTTCGAGGCACGCTCGAACGGCAATGCCGTCATCGTCGTGCCGCCTGAACTTCGTTACACCTGAGATATCTGCGGTAGCTTAGGTAGCGCGAAGGGTACTCCGCCAGAAGGAATTTTCTGCGGACAAAGTAAACGGCATTAGAAAATTCTTTTCGGTGCGAGACCTGGTGTGAGAGGCTCGAAAATTTGGTTCCGAAGCGGCACGTACCTACGATACCACCCTAAAACGTTGTTGGAGCTCAAGGCCCGACCGTGCACGCACACGCACACGCGTATTTCGTGTACGCACACCCGACCAATCCCAGGCACACCGGCTTCTAGGAAAGCATAGGCGTAGAACGAGTTTTAGGCTAGGAAAACTGATCTATACCGCCTTTCTTTTTCCAAAAAATCTTTACGAATTAAATACGAATTAAAAATATAGGACTGTTCTGATCGTGTCTCCTCAAGGCCGGTATAGAAACAAGGACGGTGAAGATTATTACATTATAAAATCACCTTCTACGTAACTGTCTCTAGACTTTATGAAATATTTATCGAGTCGGTTGTTTGACATGATTAACAGCAAGTAGTTTCGACGATCTTCTAATCTTTTTATACTATAATGGCATGATCGTTATCGACCGTTAGAATGTTAGAATCTTAGACGAAAAGTCCACCACTGGGATATCTATTAATTGTTAAGAAGAAGATATTGCTTTGTTCATTTTTTATTAAGATTTAATATCAAAGTGCATATATTTCAATACCACTGCAACGTACTAGCCATTAATTAAATGCTGCTTGTAATCAAGAGATGTGTGAAAAGAGATATGTATGTAAAGTAATGACCAAAAAAAATTATAGATCTTTATATTTGCAAAATCCATGAAATGATGTGTGAAATTAATGATGAAAATCTCAGACAACGTTTATACCAAGAGAGTAATATTTGCGTATTTTCCAGTATCTCAATTTACCATATTTCTCTTAATTTATATAGGATAATATTTTTTTCTTACTTGAGGCTCTTCTCACTGTGTATTAGAGACGAGTATTATAATACTATCGGTCACATATCATTACATAGTCGTGCATGTTATATTATACATTTAATTATCACGCCACGACCAGAATTGTGCTACCGGAAACGTATGGTAGCTCGCGTTTCCCGCGTCGAGTTTTCGTGAGAAAAATAGACACGGGGCTAAGACGAAGAAAGGGAAAAGGAGGCACGCGGAGAAGGAGGGGGTTCGCACAAGGGTGGAACGTACCCGCGAGAGCGGGAAAATTTTTTTTCACGGTTTGGAGGGAGGTGCGGAGGTGCGAGCCGAGAGGAGAGGAGAAGAAAGGAGAGCAGAGAGGAGAGCGGAGTAGCACGGGGCGGGGTGCGGGAGGGGGTGAAAAGTTTAGGAAAAAGGAGAAATAAATAAAACCACTCCTCGGTGACGTCCCTCGTGGGGTGGTCAGATGGAGGGTGCGTTAGCCCGCGCTTTTTCGGCACGAGCCACCACGCAGGATCTAATTGGTCGATCGGCAGGCGGCCATCTTTCGGATGGGCGTAGCCGCTGGTTAACACAGCAGGGTGACTCACCCTGCACACCCGAAAACCCTGTACCTCCCGATCAGCAACCCCCTCTCGTAACGCGCCCTTCGTCCTCTCGCTCTGTCTGTTTGTTCCTATCTCTCTATCTTCAGTGATCCTTTTCCGTGAATAACGTCCTCTTCTTTTCTCCTTCGTTCCTTCTTCTCATCCCCTGTCCCTCTCGGTTTCGCTCTTCGTCGTTTCGATCTTCCTTCAACACCCCTCAGCTGACGACATTTCTTTATTTCTTTATTTCTGCCTTCAACTGCGCTCGGACGTATCTTGAATTGTTTTGCATTCTGTATTTTAACTTTGTTTTTCTTTTTTTGTTTACTCTTCCTCTCCGCCACCTATTTCTACCGGCTTGTCTTTTCTATCGGCAAACTTCTCTGCACAATGCATTACTCGCAGCTGCGTTACTCCGGCCTGTACTAGTTGTGAAATAATAATGAGAAATTCGGGATACTCCTCGGGGATACTTTCTCGAGGTCTCGGTGAATTCGATGCACCTTTAGATTTCACACAATGCGTAACTTTCACGTAACGGCAGATAGGACAAGCCGCCTTGAATTTATTGATCAGACCATGCGATGCTATATGAGGCAAAAATCCGATCTTTTATAGTTATATAGCACAATCCGTTGCTGTATCATCCTCATTGTCACAGACTGACCTCTGTTGCTAGACTTGACAGAGGGGATGGAATGGCCACTCGTTGATCGTGTCGAATATTTTTCTTACATCTTCTCCTTTTATTCGAGATACTTCTTCGCGATCTTTTCACAAAGTGTTCTTATGACCTGAAGCTTTCGCTTGTCATGAATTGTCTTCCGTTCGAAATACCGTTCGGACCTAACTTCGAAACGTCAAATTTCACATCGAGTAGCGTTTCGTTCCGTGCAGGGACGTATTGAGAAATCTTTTCTCTTTTGACTGAAACTGTTGTGTTCTTGTCCTGGTCGCATATCGAGGGGTCTGCTCGCAGTAGGGTCGTATACCTGAGCTTGGTCGATTTCACTTTAGAGGCTCTAGAAGAAGCTAGTTTACGAAGATAAATTTTCGTTAAACAACAATTTTATCTTGGTGTAAAGAAGAGGATATATTTCATCGAGCTCTCTTACGATAAGAAAAAGCTACATACAAATGTATATCCTCAATGATAAACTTTTATGGATTATCTTGGTCTTATTGTCGTAGTAGTAGTTAAAATTTTCCATTTACACAGGTACACGTTGACTAAAGATAACGATTGGATATTAAGGAAAATACTCAAAGCTTTAGACATTGACTTGTGTCGAGTAATATCTGTACTGGAGGAAGCGATTTTGTGTTGTTGATGATGTCTCGAGGAATGCACTTGTGTCTGGAAAAATACTTATCATACTACTGTGATCAAGAAATAAGGTGAATTTGTTTATTAAATGAAAAATCTTTATTTATTCTTCCAAATCAATATCATCGCCTTCAAAGTACTCCCCGTCCGACACACAATGCACTTATGCCAACGTTTTTCCCAATCCTCGAAACAGTCAGAGAAGTCTTTTCCCGGGATGGCCTTCAATACTTTCTTCGATTCGGCTTTTATCTCCTCAATCGAGTCGAAACGGTGTCCCCGGAGCGATCTTTTGAGTTTGTTGAACAGCCAGAACGGTGCACGCACGGTGCTAAATCAGGCGAATACGGTGGTTGTGGAACGATATGGGTCGAATTTTTGGCGAAATATTCTCGAAGAACCAATGCAGTGTGGGACGGTGTCGAGATTTGACGCGTTTGAGGCACAAAACATCTTTGTGAAAATGGTTTGGGTTGATCCAAGTGAAATGCCCGTAGCATCAGCAAGATCTCTAATTGTCAATCGACGATTTTCGAACAGCAAATCTTTGATTTCCTTGACGTGGATTTCATCGGTAGATGTTGATGGTCGTCCGGGGCTCGCTGTCTCGTCTTGAACTCGTTCTCGGCCTTCTTTGAAGTATTTGTAAACCACTTGTAGACATTTTCTCGCGACATAGCCTTTATCACCAAAGGCCTTTTGCGACATCCTCAACGTTTCCGCGGCGGAATATTCATTCCGCAAACAAAATTTAATGCAAATTCTTTGCTCAACAAAATCGGACGTAGTAAAAATCGAGAAACTCACTTTTGTATGTTTACAAAAACACGTATAGCTCTGCAGCAATTGAATATATTGACATGAAATTCTGCACAGATGTCAAAGACAGTGCTACCAACCCACCAAAAAATAATTTCATGATTTTATAGTACCCGCGAAGTTTAAATGAAAAATTCACCTTATTTTTTGATCACAGTAGTATTTCCGATACAAAAATCATAGTCTCCGATCTTTTCTCTCTAGCTCCTTTATCCCTACATTCTATTTTACTTTTACCTTATTATTACGTTTATTTGCATTTTCTATCTTGCCGAATCTCTATTCCTCCTTTCCAACCGTATTGCAACGTTCGATTTTCCATCCTGCACCATGACGCTTTCACTCACGGTTCAGCTTCTCTCCCTTCTCCTCACTTCCCTCGGATTCCCTTCTTCGTTATCCTTGTCCTTTGTCTGTCTCACTCGATCCACCGCCTTCCATCCCCCGACTGCCGCCTACGACGCTGTCGCCTATACTCACCCTCTGAGACTTTCACGGCCGCCACCACCCTTGAAGCATCTACACGATCGTGATCGTGAGGGTGGAGAGTAGAAAGGGAAAGAAAGATAGACAAATAGAGATAGATAGATAGATAGATAGATAGAGAAAGAGAGAGGGGGAGAGAGAGAGAGAGAGAGAGAGAGAGAGAGAGAGAGAGAGAGAGTCAGATAGCCGGAACAACTTTCCCTCACGAGGTTTCAGCACGAGCTTGGGGGGGGGGGGAAGTGTGGGGTTGGCTCACTACAACGCCACCGATTTTCGCGGCTTACGACAACGCGAGCTTTCCACCGTGTCGTTCTCTCTGCTTTCTCTTATTTACGCGCGAATATTTTCCGTTATTTTAATCTCGTAGATACATGAGATTGCGTTCTCTTACGACTTTAGTCGCTGAAATATCGCCTTTTTTTCACATAACATGATCTACGGGTTATACAGATTTCACTTTCATCCCGTGACAGACCACATTCGGCTTCCAATGTGTCATATCCAATTTATGTTTATTGTCTGTTCGCACATGTGGCGACAGTAGCGCACAACAATAAAGGCAAACGTCGCTAATCGCTAATCGCGAAAGAAAGTGCCATAATTGAACGGACTTGTGGTTAGGACGGATATTTTTGCGAAAAGAGAGGAGACGCGAGAAACGTTCGTTTCTCGCGTGTCTGGTAAATACCGCGACGAGGCGACCGATTTCTTTTGCACGATTCCTAACTACATTACGCGTGTGTACACCGTGCAATACAGTGCATACAGTTTCACGATAATCATAAAAAGGGACGGAAGCGACGAGCATTTCGTACTGTGCGCGCGTGCACGCATGGAGCGTACGAATGTCCGTTGCATTCGGCGTGCAGCACGTGCGAGCAAAGTGCATTATCCCTTGGCGAGCCCTTTGGTATTGCTCCGCCGCAAGGAGAGGCAGTATCTCTCCAATACGGCGCCAACGTGCGCACTGCACGAGCGTATACACGATATACGTGTGCGGCATACATAAGTGTGCATCGTCCTCCCTTGCCTCCCACCAGTGGTGTGCATCCGCCAATAGCGCGACGACCACCGCGAACGATCAGTGAATAGAAATGCAGACGCGATCATCGTTCCGTCGGGGGGATATTGGATTACTATTGATCCAATTAAACGGGAGTCTCTCTCTCCCCTTCTCTCTCTCTCTCTCTCTCTCTCTCTCTCTCCCTCTCTCTCTCTCTCCCTCCCTCCCTCCCTCCCTCCCTCCCTCCCTCCCTCCCTCCCTCTCTATTACGTATGTAATATTACGTGACCAATTAATTAACATCCGCCCAATTGGGGGAGTACCTCATTTCTACAGGATAATACATATATCATCAGAAATGACAGCTCAATTCGTAGCAAAGTTTAGCTCTCCGCACTGATATTCGAAATGAATCGAAATTATAGAATAATCTCGGGTATATCGAGTAAAGTCGATCACAATTCGGTCGTCGTCCGTCCGAATTTGGTAATTAGCAAAATTTATTCGCGATCATGATCTATTTGCTAAGTAACAAACTCAGTTGATTGCAATGAAAATAATCACGACACGAGCGGCGGCGGCTGTTGAGAAATTAGCAGCGGCACATTGCCGACGTCGTCGACTCGCGCGCGCGCGCGCGCGCGCGTTGCGTAGTAAAGGGACGCGCGCGCGGTGTTGGCGCGTTGGTTGAAGTAAGTACAAAGAAACGATAAAAGTGATAAGACGACAGAGACAGAGACAGAAAAGGCAAGCGCGCTCCTTTATCACTCGTTCGCACGGATAGACGGTAGATGAAAAGTGATAACAACAGAGAACCAGCCAGTCCGGCGCGTGGACTATGCACCGCTGCAAAGTGCATTATCGCCCTCCCATCCCCCCACCCGAGCGCATCTCGGTGCCCCTCTACCGATGCAGCCCCTCCATCGACCGTGAATCCACCACCATCGCTATCGTTGCGAGCCGCTTGTTGGCTCCCCTCGCGATATCGCCGGCGACGAGTTGCATGCGACGAGCGATGCACCGATGCACGCCGTCGATTCAACTCGACTCGAAGAGGGGAAGCCGCGCGCGAGAGCGCCTCCCTTGCTCGCTCTTGGTTTCCCTTCGCCCTTTAGGGCTCACCACCCCTTGGATGCAAGCGGTCGAACAACTTCCGGGGGAGGGGGGAGAAGTGGATCGCGACCGCTCCTCGCGCACCGCTCTCGCGGTCTTTCTCCACCAATCCCACGACACCGATGCACGCGATAATTCCAGCGCGCGTGTGCGTGTGCGTGTGCGTGTGCGTGTGCACCAGGGCGTCGAGTTGCATACGCCGGCAATCTTCTACGAGGATTGCCCGTCGCGGCATTGTGGCGCCATTGCTCGAACATGCGACCGAATAGAAAATTTATTGTCGATGACATCGAGACGGTGTCGAGAAAATTATGCGCACGCGTACAAAAACGCAAACTCGAACCCTTCTTTGTCTCTTTACGCAAGTGGAAAATGTCTTGCGCGCGTGTATAAAGAGGATTTTATCAATTTGATATGTACGATCGGAAACTAATTTCCACATCAAATTGATAATCAAATCAAATTATTTTTAATCATATTTTACTTGTGTTTTTTTAACATATTTTACAACCTGTTCTCTCTCTCTCCCCCCCCCCTCCTCCTCTTGTTGACGAGAAATTACTTATGCGCTAATTTGTATAAGTTATCTACGTACGTGTATATATTTTTACAATATTTCTGCTTGATTACACTTTCCGTGTGTCTATCTCTCTCTTCTTCTCTCTAAGCGTCGATATATAATTATTTTATCAAATTGTCATGTCATATTTGTCTGTATCGGAGGGATACGAAAGTTAAACTTAGCGCGAAAGTTAAACTTAGTTAAAATCGCGACTTATTTAATAGCGTATATTCTAATAATTTTGCGATATTCATATCACGTCTTTTATAATAAAGACTCGACGGGGCAATAGTATGTACAATATGCACAATTGTGTGCCTTTAATAAGAATTTGGTAATATCGTTGGATGTACGCGACCGCGAATTTAAGGTCGCCATTCATACGCTGGGCCCATTGCTGGTAACTGGCTCTTGAACCTGCCCCTCCGCTTACCATGTGTAGCTTACCGAGGGTGCGTGTACGTGCATGTACCCACACATAAAATCGGTCAAGTACGTCATGCTTACAGTACATGCTATTTCGGAATCGTTTTCTGCCAATAAATACTGATGATGCTTCATTCTATCAGTTATATAGCTTTTATCGTACAGTGTGACTTGGAATAATTATAAAAATAAAAGCATAAAAGCAAAATCAGAAATTGATTTATGTGAATTGATCACAAGTACGTTTGATAAATTATACTACATATTATGCATATTGTACATATTTTCTGTCAAGAATGCGCTAGGAATTTGTAAAAGTCCAATATGAATATATTTTGTCAATTACACGAATTGCTCTACCTAATCATTTATATAATATTAAATTAATAATGCCATAACTGATATAATTTACCCAGACACACACACACACACACACATCAAAGATTTTGTGCTCAAGGAAATATTTGTTTCATTTTTCTAACACCCGACATCAGAAATGAAAAGGAAGTTTGCCCGTTTCCCAGCCCAGCGAATCCAACTTTTCTTTTTGTTGCCAACACGAAATCAAAAGACGTTAACCGTTGCGTCGGAAATCGCAATTTGCTCCCATCAGGTTATTATGTCGTTTTAACACGGTGCGACCGCAGAATAGATTACGAATGTCTAGCCATTCTCCATCTGGTATAGAACATACAGAACGAAAGGTGGCTAGGAGCAGCAACGGCTATGGGATGCAACGGTTGGGCCGAAATTCAAATGAGCGCAATAAAAGTTCGAATTAAGAGGCATTAGCGACGCGCGAGCCGCGCACGCAAAAAGAATCAACCGCCGAGAGACAGAAGCGTTAATGCTGTTGCGGTGTATCGAACCATTCCGCTCGCGCGTATTTTCTCCCTAGTAAAATGCGTAGTAAAATGCGGCACGAGGGCGGTCGCAATTTTTGCTAATAAACTTGCCCTCCAAGGCGATATAAAAGGGGGGGATAAGAAAAAAAGGGGGAAAGGGAGAAGGGAGGAAGACAAGATATCGACATTCAGTCGAGTCAATTTAACGATTGTCATTCACGAACGTATCCTCGTTGCAGCCGAAATTTTATTGCCAGCTTAGGAGTGTCAGTTGTCTTTAAGTTAGTTTTTAAGACTTTAAAAACTAACCTGGAAAGAAACATTATGGCCATTTATTTATTTATGACTTCCACAATTTTTTATACGGAAGACAAATTCTTTGACTTCAGTTTCGGATTTTGGATACCGGAGAGAGACATCGACATTTTTATGAGAAACTACATAAGCGTTGCGCATGCTACGGCGGTTCATTGAGAAAATCGGAAGAAAAATCTACGTGAGGTAACGACCATCCAATAAAATTTTAGTAAAACCCAAAAAGTAGTGTGTTCGCGCGTCCTTCCTGGTTCATCGTGTACGAGTGCTTTTAACGGTAGTGTACGAAGACACAACGTGACACGGTGCCTTCGCTCGTAGAAAAGGGCTCGTAGAAAAAAAAGAAAGAGGAAGAGAGAGAGAAAGAGAGAGAGAGGGAGGGAGAGAGAGAGAGAGAGAGAGAGAGAGAGAGAGAGGGAAGGGGAAAGAGAAACGTGGCTAGGCATAAAGGAGGGAGCGAGAGAGGAGACGCGGAGACGAGAGTAGGTCCTTCAAAAAGGGAACTCCCGACGGTCTCTCTCTCT
This sequence comes from Harpegnathos saltator, assembly GCF_003227715.2. Lineage (NCBI taxonomy): Eukaryota > Metazoa > Arthropoda > Insecta > Hymenoptera > Formicidae > Harpegnathos > Harpegnathos saltator. The sequence goes on from NW_020230639.1 coordinate 863,998, forward strand.
CTCTCTCTCTCTCTCTCTCTCTCTCTTTCTCTGAATATTGTCATCGCAGGATCCATCCGTGAGATCCGCTTCTTTTGTGCACCGCCAACTTTTTTCTTCCGATTTCACGGCGGCATAATGGATTCCCCGATCCTTTGGATGCGCTCGTTACCACGGCATTCGTAACGGCCGCAGCTGCCGCGCTAGAACGCGATAGCGCAGTAGATCTTCAGCAGCGTTAACTATTAGTTTGACGCGCATGAGACGGCTTGGCACTGATGCGCGATCCGCGCATTGATCTCCGTTCCGAGAAAATTACATACGTTCCCGTAATAATTCCCGCGATGCGAATATTAGTCACACTTCTTCCCTCTCCCTCGAAGAGAGGAATTCATAAAAACTTGCTAGAAATACAGTGGAGAATTTCATTAAATTTCGATCGTTCATTTAAGAATTTTAATGCTCAGTCAGTCTTTTCACACGAATCTGTCGACAAATTTCTACGCAAGAATTTTGACGCGGAAAGAGGCAACGTCCAAGGAGAACATTCCGCGAGAATCGTTTTACAGATGCGCTTGAGTCAATTGTATGTCTTGTTAATCATTTTCTCGCGTTGCATCATGCAAATTGCAATTGAATTTGCGGACTCTCGGATTGTCTGCAAGATAACTGCAACATAAGCTCGTTTGTCGGCTCGCATAATAAGACTCGTAGATTTCATTGGTGGCTGGAGTGAATTCAAGGATTGCGCAAACGAATTGTCATGAGAATCCGCAAAATCTGCTTTATCGCGATCCCCGCTCGAAATTATGGAAGGAAAGCAGCGCGCTTTCACATATGAAGGGCAACTACCGCAAATAATATGAAAATAACATGAAACACGAGTCTCGTATGCGAGACGGGCGAGGACCAGTGTACGCGTGCTACGGCATATTTTTCTAGGGCTAGAGCCGCTAGAGAAATAGGCTGGGGCACGACAATCGTTCCGGAAAAGGGAGCGTAGGAAAGAGAGAGAGAGAGAGAG